>NW_016107457.1:4851653-4894629 GCF_001604975.1 Cebus imitator
GAAAGAAAGAAAGAAAGAAAGAAAAGAGAAAAAGGAAAGAAAAACTTCTGAGCTCTTAGAAAAGAAGTTGCTAATCACCGGCATCTAGTATATGTTGGGTTCACTGACAAAGAATTGTGCCACTCATATGCACTTTGTTTTTGATGGGGCTTCTAGAATGTTTAGGGAAAAGAAAAGCACAGACATTGTGCACCTTGACTTTGGCAAAGTGTTTGACAAGGTCATAGTGCCCTAATACAAACTGTGGACTGGAGCGTAGGACAGCTGATAGACTGTTCTTCAAATGGCCAAAGAACACTGGTCTGTAGGCTGACCAGGAAGGAGCCTCTCAAATGAATGCTTCAAGGCAACTTGACCTTGTCCTGCTCCAATAGCTTTAGCAAAGATTCACATGAAGCCCAGATTAGATTACCCAGCACACTTACCACCACTGGAAAGGGTGATAATTTATAATCTCAGCTGCAATGAGGAGACAAGACCAAAAGATCCCCAAGGTGCATTAGTAGTTTGGACCCTACAGAGCTATTGTCCAAACCTGGCTGTACATCAGAAACACCTGGGACTGTGTTATAAAACACAGATACTCAGGCCTTACCCCAGACTTACTCAACTAGAATTTCAAGAGGTAAAGCCATGGCATTTGTATTTTTTAAATAAACGACTCAGGTGATCCACAGGTAATCAGCTCAGTACCCTACTTGCAGAACCATTGCCCTACTGGGATTTAGTAAAGCAGCTTTTCTGGGGTAATAATGATCCATTACCCAGTAGTCTGGATATCTTCATGGGCTTTCAAATTATGAGATAATCCCTCTCTATACTGTGGCTCCATCCAACCGTGACTCTTCCTGAGAGGGCTAGGGGAAGGCAGGGAAGAGAAGGCGCACAGGGCTTTGATCAAGCATGCATAGGCTTTGATGTCAGTCAAACTAGGACTTGAGCCTGGCTTCTGGAACCTACCGTCTGTGCAAGGAGGCTCTGTGCTTGCATTTTCTTATCTTAAAATGTGGGGATTTAATGAGCTCACACAGGTAAAGGGTTTGCCTAGCATATAAGTGGCCAATTGACACCAGCTATTACTGTTAATAGGCTGTTCAGTCAACTCCCCATTCTGTGGATCTGGGGTTCACAATATTACCAGAACACACCTACCCAGAGAAGGAAAGAAACTATTATCTACAGGGTATGAGCTATGTCCTGGCCACTAGGGCCCCCACAGATCTAATCTTATTTCCTTTAATTGTCACCAAAATCCTCAATTTTACAAATGAGGAAGCTGAGGCTCAGGGAGGTCAAATGACTTTCCCCAAGTCACCCAGCTATAACAGGACAGATATACACCAAGAACTTGGCTAATAAACTTATGCTGAGGATTCCCCATGGCACTTTTTAAGTGGTTAATATATGGAGCGGAGAAAGCTTTGCCCTTTAAAAAAAATTTAAAGAGAGACATTTTGAAACTGCGAGGGAGGGGGGAAGTCACACCACCTACACTCCCTGTTACCTGAACACTCAGCAATTAGCGAAGGAAAAGCCCAAAGGGCAGCCATTGCATGCTGATGACCTCTCTTGCTGTCTCAACACACACACACACACACACACACACACACTCTCTCTCTCTCTCTCTCTCTCTCTTCCCTAACCGCCTGATTTAAAATTATAACTCCCCATGACACCTTTATTTCTTGGCCCTGCTTTGATTTTCTTCTTGCAATTTCACTGCTGTCTCGCATTCTATCAGTGTGGTTATCTTGTCTATTGTGACTCCTCCCCCACTAGAGCATTAGCTCCTTGAGGGAAAGAACAAAAAGAACATTTGTCTATCTTATTTTCTCCTATATCCACGTGTCTGAAACAGCCTGGCATGCATTGGCATTCAATAAATATTTATAGCAGCAATGACTGGATGAACTAATAGAAAACATCTTAAAAGGTATCAATCATAAATGCTGAAAGTCATGAACATTTTTTAAATAGCTGCATGTTCTGGTTTTTCTATTATAAATACGTATTCTTTGTGTAATAATAGTTTTCAAAATGCAACCTCAAGTGTCCAGATTGTTACTGACTTGAAGCCAAATCAAATCAAAGGGCAAACAGCAAAGGGCAATGATAGGACTAGGTTGATCTTCCAGAAGGCAGGTGTGCTGGGTACATTCACAGGCACCTCCAGATCCCCTCTCCGCCCTTCATTACTATGCTCTGTGCCCTGGGACACCCATCTTTTTGAGCTGCATCGACAAGCTCCCTTGGCCTTTGGATTCTGGTTGGGAAAAGAATGAGGTTGGGCTGTTTATTCCCCGGCTCTTGCCTTTGCTACTGGGTCTCTGCAGATTGGCTGTGTCCCAGTGGAAGGCCCCAGTGCCTCTGTGTCTGCCGCCTTCTCTGCACTCCTGCTCTTTCAGATTATATAACAGTCCCCATGCTTGCCTGCCTGGGCCTCAGGCGGTAACATCTCTCCATTTTTGCACAACCTGGAGAACTTTACTTTCTTTGCCAGTCTTCCAAACTCTGCTCACACCTTTTAACATGTCCCTTTATTAAATTTTCCTTAATGAGCCAGTTGAGGATGCCACTAGTTTCTTTCTGGGTCTCTGGCTGTGCCAGTATGGAAATGTGTTCAAAGTTACAAGACTTGCATTCTAATACCAGTATCATGACTTTCTCAAGGCCCCACCACTCTGGACTCAGTTTCTTCATCTGGAAACTAAGAAAATTGGGCAAGGCAACCTCTAACATCTTGTGATTTTTAAGAAGCCCTTTGCTCAGAGAACAAAGTAGTTACTTCCCCATCGGCCAGAAAGTATTGACTTGATCTAGATCCTGAAAAGGACCTAGTCTTCCAGGAACTTACCACAGGGGCTGCTGCTGCACCATACACAAAAAGGCTGAGCTTGGCTGTATTATAGCTGGCAAAACCCAGCTCGATCTCTGCCCTCACTTCAGCTGCAAATCAGTAGGTTCCTGGAAAATTGAAGTTATATTTTTAAAACTATTATAAAACTAATACATATTTATAATAGAAAAATCAGAACATGCAGCTATTTAAAGAGAATAATTACTTTCAACATTTATGTTTGATACCTTTCTAGACTTTTTCTATTCATTCATTCATTCCACAAGTATTTACTGAGTGCCAATGCTTTATGTGATGGCATTTAGGTTAAGAATTAGTGCGCTTCTCATTGTACGAAGGATAGTTGTATTATGTTAGGTATAATCATGACTTTATTATTGTCTTTATTTGGAGATTCAGTATGATTTCAGGAGATGTGTATGGGTTCAAGTTGACAAGGGGTGAATTTGTGATGTTGATATGAGGTATCAACTTGGCTGGATTGAAGGATGCCTAGATGACTGGTAAAGTATTGTTTCTAGGTGTGTCTGTGAGGGTGTTGCCAGAGGAGACTGACACTTGAGTTGGTGGACTGGGAGAGGAAGACCCACCCTCAATGTGGGCAGGCACCATTCAATTGGCTGCCAGTACAGTTAGAACAAAGCAGGTGGAATAAGGTGAGATCACATTGCTTGTCAAATCTTCTAGTTTCCTTCTTTTTCCAGTGCTGGATGCTTCCTTCCGCTCCTCCTGCCCTTGGATGTCAGACTCCAGGTTTTTTAGCCTTTGGGCTCTGGGACTTGCACCAGCGGTTTGCCAGGGGACTCTCTGGCCTTCAGCCACAGACTGAAGGCTGCACTGTCGGCTTCCCTGGTTTTCAGGCTTTTGGACTTGGACTGAGCCGCTACTGGCTTCTCTTTTCTCCAGCTTCCAGAAACAGCCTATCATGGGACTTTGCCTTGTCATCATGTGAGCCAATTCTCCCTAAGAAACTCTCTTTTATATATACATCCTATTGCTTCTGTCCCTCTGGAGAACCCTGGCTAATGTCAAGTATTTGTGTTGCCAAACCAGAACCCTGGATACCATCTCAATTCTCCACTTTGGTCAAGTATATTAAAAATGTCTGAAGAATTATGTAATCTCTGCTCCTGCCTATGCAGTTTGGACACAGGATACCTAAGTTCCTGGAAGGGTAACTTTTTTTAGTCTGTTAGGAACAAATCCAACCTTTCTGCCATTGACTTAGCTTCTCTGCCTTGGGGATGGGCTCCAGCTTCTGATGAGGAGGCTTTCCCTATTGCCAAACCAAAATGTCAACAATCAAAACAGATGGGAACTAAGGAGACCTTCCTGGGAAGTGGGAATTGTTTAGCCAAGTAACACTAAAGCTTTTAGAGTAGTGTCTTTGAAAGTCAGAGCAGATTCAAGGCAGTGAATGTCTTCATCTGGTGAGACTGGAAGAATGGGTCTGCCCAAACAGACACAGTGACTGTCAGAGTGATTACTCAGACAGCTGTGCCAGGTTGGGGCTGTCTGACCCCTCCTCTCCCTTCATCTCTTCCCATTCTCAAACCTGTGAAGGAGGATTTTGTTTGAAAAAAAATACTGCTTCAGTGTTATGCTCTCAGAGCACTAAATATCAGCAAGAAATGGGTTTCTCCATTTTGCAGACACTCTATTTTGAAAAATATTGAAGATCTAGGCTTACCCCCAAGAGGCCTGTAAAGAGCCAGCATGGCTCTCTAAGATGAAATCACAAAAAATGACCACCTTGACGACCAAAGCCTTCCTTAGAAGAACAAGGAACAGAAGCAGAGGGAGAGAGGAAGACCCCAGGAGAAGTCCCAGGAGTCCTGCAAAACAGATTGTGTGGACTCAAAGGCAACCTGCCCTATTTTACACTGGACTCATCTGCAAAATGGGATGACAATACCTTCTCCAGAGGGCTTCTGTGAGTATCAAATGAGTTAATACACACAACATGCTTATGACAAGGCCTGGCACGTAACAAACTGTCAATAAATGCCAGCTATTATCCTCATCTCCTGTTCCTCTTCCTCCTCTTCTACACCTTCCTCCTTCTCTTTCTCTTCACTCAAAGAATTTCCTGATCTGTCCCTAGGAATTCCATCTTTGCTCTGATAATCCAGGGAGCCTGTATACCCTTTCACAAATTACAAGATGTATTGATAGTGTTTTCACAGCAACTACATTAGAGATATTTGCAAAGTTAAACTTGGCCTGAAATTAGCTTCAATTGGCAATGATGTCATCTCAGACATTCCCCTATGCCAAATACTGTCACTGAGCAGGGAGCGCAGTTTGGATCATGGTCAATTTGGTGACTCAAAAGGCAATTAAGTTCTTACTCTCATTCATCCAACAAATATTTATTAAATGCCTGGCACATTCCAAGCCATGGTAGGAACACCAGGATGAATTGATCTTGCCTTTAAAGAAATTTTCATCCAAGGGTGAAAAAAAATCAGGTAGATATTTTAAAAATAAAAACAGAAAGTGATGTGGGGCACAAGAAAAACGCACCTAGAAGGCTGTGTACCCCAGGTAACAAGAGAGACTGGTTTCTGCTGAGAACTCAAAAAATAGAGCCTACAGTTCATACAAATGCAGATCACTGACGTCACCATCAGTAGTGAATTTTCTTAAGACGATTACCTTGAATCCAAGTATTTGGTCTTTGTCTAGGTGTTTTCATTCACCAGAACTGTCATGCAGGCCAAGTTTGCCATGCTTTCTGCCTTTACATCAGCAGCTCCTCTCCCCCACCCCCACCACAATCTTCACACGCATTGCAGCAAGGCATCCAGACCTGGATCTCAACTCATGCTCCTTAACATTCCTGCCTCCATCAAAATATCCCATCATAGACCCTTTGTTCTACAGGGACACTGGCTGGAAGGGGCCAGTCCTTAAAGGAGAGATCACCAACACCATGTGCATAATACATTTGACACAAGAGACCTCTGAAGTCATGTGGGTATTAATTCTGCCTATGTTTAAAGCTGTAGCCCACAGCATTGTAGACACTGACTCAACGGTAATAACAAATCAATAGGTTTTGACTAGTTCAATCACAACAAAACCTCAATAACTAGCTGGCAACTGCAAAGGTGAATGTGGCTTCAGTTTTGTCATCCCACTGTAATCTCTATGAATGGCACGGGTTGAAATTGTGCTGAATGCAGTCTGCTCACCAAAACTGGGACGCCCTACCTGAGATAGCCATGGAGTTTTGACAGCTAAGCTTGGGCAAAAGAATAAATATTTTTAGATAAAACATATCACAAAGAAACAATGCTATTTGTTTCATGTTCCAAGCATGCTAATTGCAAAGATACACATATGTGGCTTTGTGGATGTTTTTCTGAGTTGCATTTGTTTCCTCATCAATATAATATCATCTTACCTTGATAGACCACTCTACGTCTTGGCTATCTGACATCAGTGTCTTGCACAATGGTATTGTGGAAAGGTCAATACTGTGCCAACCCACTTACAGCCTCTTCTGAGGGGACCCATCCTGCCCACACTTTCTGCTGAAGGGACAGACCCAGGAAGCCACACTCACTACCCAGTGCCCCACTTCCTCTATCCACAGATGATTGGCCTTGGCTGGTGCACCTGAGCCAATGGCAGACAACCCATATGCTGAAGAGGGAGTTATGGACTACTTAGAATGTGGACTGGACCAATCAGATTCTCTTAGTGCCCTAACCTTGAAACAAACAAATAACCATCAGTTAGTACTAGGAGCAGAAGAAGACATGCCATTTGTTGCTTAACCATAGAAATCAAACAGCCATGAACTCCTCCTGTGAAAGACTTGGGAGCTTCCTTGAATCTAGAAGCACCTTTGAGTTCTGGATTCCTTGAGGCCAGGATCTGATATGGCTCCTGCTCTTAGATTTATCATTTAAAAATAATATAATATAATGCAATATGTTAAACCCCTTTGTCCTGAGTTGGCTTGAAGCGATGTCTGTCCTTGCACGAAAAAATAAAAGCCAGATTAAAATCAGTGGGATATTAACACCTGGTCCTAATTTATCTCCTGGGCCATAAGGCCTTCTGCAGAAATCACAAGAAGCAAGACAAACTGGCAATGTCTTAGCCATTACTGGGAAGGCAATAGAAACCAAAAAAAGAAAAAAGGGAACTGAAAACTTTTAAAGACGATTTGGAAAGTTTGTGTGTATGCACCTCCCTGTTGAGTGTGCAGTGACTTGTGGAGCCAGCTCTGAGGACGGAGAAGACGGCCTCACTGAGTTTTTGCTCATGAACGAAACCTAGCATTTTAATGCTCACACTTAAAATAGACTATGAATGACTGCCGGTTATGAGACATGCTAGATGCACAGGAATCACAAGTGATCGAAGCCAATTCACAAGAAAAAACAGGATGATAATATTTGAAGCAGCCTCAAAAGCAGGTGCTAGGTCTAGGGTGTGTCTACATGGCTCTGGTTTTTATTTCCACTCAGCTTTGGGAACTAAATGACACTGATGTCTATTTAAAACTGTCTTATATACGTTTATACAGAGTGTGTCTAAATAAAACACAGTTTACAAATATCTCCTTAATGGTAGCATTTCATGGCCAAAGATATTTCGTGACTTGGAGTTAAATACAATTTGGCCTCCATCTAAATGTTTCAATCGATTTAGAAATTGAATTATCATCACATTTGATCCAAGAAGACATCTCAAAGTTTAAAAACTAAAATTTGTAAATAGGAGGTTTCATGACTTAAATGGAATTTCCTGTGCCTCTGTTACATAAATTATGTCTTCTTGCTATGTGGAAGCAGTATGCTGAAGTGGGTAAGACATGGATTTTGGAGACAGATGGACCCGAGTTCAAATCCAGGATCTATGATTTATTAGTCATGTGGCCTTGAGAAAGTTACCCCTGCAGTTTATTTTTGAAGCTAGGATGGTGAGGATAATAGCACATACATTTCAGGATGTCGTAAAGATTAAACGGGTTAGTAAACATACATGCTTAGAGCAGTGCCTCGCTCATAGATGTACTCTACAAATGCTTGATACTATTATTAGTAATTCTTTCATTGAACCCACAATGTAAATCACTAAACCAATTCTTACCGAGTCCATGTGAGTACTGTACCAGGTGCATCCTTTTGTAATCCTGTTGAAAATGCACAACTCACAAGGAGAATATGGAATTCTCGTTCTAACTTTACAGTTGCAGAAATGAGGCTTAGAAAGGAAGTTAACTTTCTAAAGCCTGCCTGGTTACCAAATGGCAGAGCTAGGATTAATGAATTCATTCATTTGTGCATTCAACATAGGTTTTTTCTTTGAGACGGAGTCTTACTCTTGTCGCCCGGACTGGAGTGCAGTGGCATTATCTCAGCTCACTGAAACCTCCACCTCCTGGGTTCAAGCAATTCTCCTGCCTCAGCCTCCCAAGTTGTTGAGATTACAGGTGTGCACCTGACTAATTTTTGTATTTTTAGTAGAGACAGGGTTTTACCATGTTGACCAGGCTGGTCTCCAACTCCTGACCTCAGGTGATCTGCCCGCCTTGGCCTCCCAAAGTGCTGAGATTACAGGTGTGGGCCACCATGCCCGGTTCAACATGTTGTTATTGAGTACTGGTTACTGATTATTCTAGGTGCTGGAATACAGAGAAGAATCAAACAGACAAAACCCCTTGCCTGCATGGAGCTTACCCTCAGCTAAGGGAGACAGTCAAAAACAAGGTAAGTCAGTAATATGCATAGGAGATTATAACGTGGAGTGTGCTAACCAGAAAACTAAGCTGGAAGGGGAATGGGAATGTGTATGTTTGCATGTTAAGGGGGGTGGAGTTCATAATGCGATTGTTGCTATGGCAGGTAACTAGGGAAGGTCTCACTCAGAAGAGGGCATTTGTGGAAAGGTGTGAGAGGAAAGGAAGAGAGCCATGGGAGTATCTGGGGGAAAGTTTTCAGGCAGCAGCAAGAGCACATGCAAAGGCCCTGAGGCAGGAGTGTGCCTGGCGTGTTCCAAGGACAGTAAAAAGCTAGTGTGGCTGAAGCAGAGAAAGCAGAGAGAACAATGGGAGATGAGATCAAAGAGGTAAGGGATTGGCTGACATTGGCATTTACTGAAGAAAACCCCTCCCTATTTTCCTGTTAGCTGGGATTCTTCTTCCACAAAGTCAACACATCTAAAGAAACTGTTGATGAAACAGGCTCCCCCTTGGAAAGACCATCTCGTCTTCCAGCCTCTCCATCCTACAGAGAGGAAAACCCAACTTTGGCGTTGGCAGTCAGGTAGTTTCATTAGATCTGGAAAGCACCTTGTCAGCATCCCCCTGGCCGACTGGAAGCAACCGTGACGATGTGCTGAACGCCCTTGCAGAGTTGTGCTGTGGTCTCTCTGAGCGCATCACGGCAGCTTCCTATGCAGGAGTTTCAATTCAAGGTCATTTTTGGTTCCTTTCAGTAGCAGACTCAGAACCAGACCTATTCAAGTGTCAGAATGGGGCAGACACATTAATAGCCAGACCCCAGTGGGAGTTCTATTTTCCATTTCCTCCTCCCCTATATTTATTTGTTTCTTCATCTCCTCTGTGTGGTAAAGGTGATCTTGCATGTTATTTTCAGATGAGGCTTAAAAAGGTGGAGTGGAGGATGGGAAGATGACACCCGGAATTGGAGCCCACTCTTTCTTAGGCCCTCAGGTTGGAGTTGAGCTGCCTGGATTCAAATCCCTATTCTATCACTTAGAAGATGTGTGGCCTTAGTCAGGACACTCGGCTTCTCTGAGCCTCAGTTTAAAATTTTGAATTGGCGCCAGGTGCTTTGGCTCACACCTGTAATCCCAGCACTTTGGGAGGCCAAGGTGGGCAGATCACTTGAGGTCAGGAGTTCAAGATCAGCCTGGCCAACATGATGAAATCCCTGTCTTTACTAAAAATACAAAAATTAGCGGAGTATGGTGGTGCATGCCTGTAGTCTCAGCTACTCAGGAGGCTGACGCAGGAGAATCACTTGAACATGATGCCAGAGGTTGCAGTGAGTCAAGATCGCGCCACTGTACTCCAACCTGGGAAACAAAGCAGGACTGTCTCAAAAATAAAATAAAAGTAAAAAAATAAAAATTTTAATTGGGGAATGATGACATCTTCCTCAAAGACTTATCATGAGAATTCAATGTGGTCATTTAATTCTGTTTCAGGATTTAGCCAAATTTGGGTGGTACATCCCCTTTTATGGGGGCACTTTTCTTCACAATGAGCAGGACGTCTTTGGACTGCAGAACACTGAGAGGTGGGTGTCCAAAACATGTGGTTGTCTCTGCCTTTCCACTCAAAGCAGAATCCATGTATTTCCAGGTGCTTCCCTCTCTCTGCTGAAAGCTCACTTCATCTCCATCTGGGTGGTCCCAGCCTCCCAGGCTGGTAAGCCTCTTGAATTCTTAAGAGCAGAGAGGTGGGCCCTCTATGGTCTAGGGGAGAAGTGGTCCATTGCCTCAAATGGGAAAGATGTTCTAACTGCAATTTTTCCCTTGCCTGGGGCAAAAGCTGAAATTTTCTAGTCTCATGCAGGGAATTAAGGGAAACGTTTGTAAATTCTTTGGAAGGAGAAACATGAAAACAACAAGCAAATATCCTTTCTAGAGAAGGTTATTTTTAGCAAGCGAATTTGCAGAGATTATACCTTACTTCCTTCGGTGTAACTTATCTTTTGGGAAAAAGGCACACAGAATGTGGTGAATGTTGTCTAATGGCCACAGCTCATTAACCCTATGTGTTCCTGTAGACAGGGAAAAAAATCACTACAGAGTTATGTCAGAAAGCCTCCCATGACAGGGATACATCAAACAGTCAATATTACCGCTGGCAATAAACCAATGAATAAATAATACATGAGGAATAGCTACAGCATTTCACAGAAACAGCCAAAGCAATTATCTTAAAATAATTGTAATTAAAAAAACATCCCTGTGAAATGTGTCTGTAACTCAGTGATATAAATGAGTAGAATAATACTTTCTTACTGGCTCTGATTACTACTTTAGAGATGATTTATCATGGTGTCTGATGAAGCTCCAATGGCAGGAATCCTTCAGATTATGATTTTAAATTGTTCTGGCCTATTGATGGTGGCAGCAGCCCGTCTGGAGCAGCCGCTGGGGGGACACAGCTGCAGCAGGGGAGGCGCAGCCAGGGCTCCATGCTCTACGGAGCCACCCAGGGCCAGCAACCGATGGGAGTCCTGCCCCTTACTGAGTTGGCGGAGTGAGAGCCCTGCACTCTCAGGCACCCCTGCAGCAACCAGCAGCAGCTCTGGACCCAGGCATCCCTCTGCTCTGAGGGCTAGGAAGCCCTCCTTGCCCCTCCAGGCTCTGAAATATCTGCTCCTGCCCCCCGGCCTTTCCCCACTCCCGGTGCCTGCTCTGATTTTGGAGCAAAGTTGTGGCCAAGCCCTGACACTGTTGCAACCTGGCTGAGGGTGCAGGTGCTCAGGGTGGCACTGACATGTCAGACCCGAATCCCACGTCCTGCCTCAGCCCCCTCCAGACTTTGGGCACCAACAGTGCCAGAAGGAGACTAGGGGCGCTGAGGGTGGCTCAGCACAGGCCTGTGCCCCTCGGCACATACAATCTAGGTGCCATCGATGGCATGTTGGTGAGAGGTAGGCAGGTTCCTGGCCAGAAAGGGGCGGGTCCCTAGCCAGGAACACCTTGAAGCCAAGAACAGCCTGAAGCCCGAGGTCAGGCTGCCAGGCTGCTCAGAGTAAGAACTTATGGTGCTTTTTCCAGGCCCTCCCATGGCCACCCATGAACCAATCAGCTTCCCCGCTTCTGAGCCCATTAAAACTCTGGACTCAGCCAGACTCAGAAAGAAGTCAGGACTAACGGCTGTGGGAAGGAGCTACCAACTTCAGTCTCCTTGACTCTGCAGGATGACCTGCCTACACGTGAGAGCTACCCACCATGGGTCTCCTCTCCCACTTGCCAGGACGACCTCCTGTGGAAAGGAGTTACCCACTTTGTGTCTCCTGAGAGCTGTCTGTCACTCAGTGAAGCTCCTTTCCACCTTGCTCACCCTCCAGTTGTCCAGGCACTTCATTCTTCCTGGACATGAGACCAAAAACTTGGGACCTGCCAAATGGAGGGACTAAAAGAGCTGTAACACAAACAAGGCTGAAACACATCTCCCCACGCCCCACTCTCCATGATGAGAGAAGAGCTGTGGCCCTTCAAGGAGTTCAGACCCAGGGGCTCCCCAGGACAGTGTTGTGACACACTCTTTAGGGCTCTGTGGTTTCTGGTGTCTCCAAGATTCTAGGCACCACCACATTTCCCAGTGTCCACAATGGAAGCATACTGATTACAGTATGCCTGGTACACCAACAGCCTCGCACAGAGGTGGGTGCCTGGAGCTGCCCTCCCCACTGCAGCCGGTACGCCTGGCTGTGCGCAGTGGCTGGAACCTGTGCTCGCTCATACATCCCTTGCCACTCTGCACACGGCCTGGCGTTAGAAGATGTGGGATCTGGCTGGTAGCTCCAGCTGACTGCAGCCTGCCGGGCCAAGTGGGTGGAATGAGCCCAGTGGTCCTGAGGAAAACTTGGGCAAAGGTGCTACTGGCCACAGAGGTTTCCAGCTGGTGAAGTGACACCCTAAAGATCCTATGACATTTTCCGTGACACTATCATGACCAAAGACTCAGGATCAAACAGCTAAATGATCTTGACAGAAACCCATGAGATGAACTTAAAGAAATGCTGTATGAAGGATTCCTGCAGGCAAAAAGCCTACCACAATGTAGATAACCATGTCTGCCTTATCACATTGGAAAATTCTAGTTGAGATGTGCCAGGATTTTGTGAAGGCTGCTTCAGAAGACAAAAGAGCCTGGCTTAAAGACGTATAGACCCACCAATTCTACTCCTACATCTAAACCCAAAGACATGTCCACCAAAAGAGATGTGCAAAAATGTCCATAACTGCCCAAAATTGAAACAACTGAATGTCCAGCAATAGTCAAATGGGGAAATTATGCATTCAATGATAGACCACTCAGCAATTCAATAATTTAAAAAAACAAACAAAACAATCGCTACACACAGCAACTTGAATTAATCTCAAAAAATGTTGAGCCAAAGAAGCCAGACAACAAAATATATGCACTGTATGATTCTATTGACATAAGATTTTGAATCAGACAAAACTAATCTACAGAGCAGGAGATCAGAGCAGTGGTTATCTTATCTAGGGTGTGGGTGGGGTTATGGAACTGGAAAGACGCAAAGGGCCTACTGAATGCTGGACTATTCTAGACAAGATCTATTCTAGATCTTGATTGGAGTAATGATTCCATGGGTGTGTATGTATGAAGAATTCACCATCTGCACACTTAATATTTGTACAGCTTACTCTGTGCAAGTTATGCCTCAATTTAAAAAAGAAAAAGCAGGAAACAAAAAACTAAATATAGAGGTAAACAGGATCTTTGGTTTTCTGGGTGGCTTTTATAAAACTCCAACTCAAGAATTGTGGCTTCTTTGTAAGGAGAGAAAATCCGAATCCCATACAGATAGACTTGTCCCAGGGTGACACCATGTTTGTTCATCATTAACCAGCACTATTGAGACTATGTATCCCAGGCAGTGGCCTAGCTGGTGGCAACACAATGGGAACATGGGACTGTTGTGGACTCACTCTGTAAGAGGAAGCAACATTTCAGAAAGAAACTGTACACACAATTCTATCACTTTGAAGCGTGACATAGGCTATAAGAAGAAAAATATACCAGACATACACATGAGATCTTTTATAAGAAACAACAAGAGGGAAGCCTATTTTTGTTTGGGAAGTTAGGAAAACTTCAAGAAAGCACATTTGAACAAAGATGTGAATGAAGGTTGGGTAGGAGTCAGCCAGCAGATTTAAGTGCAATGGAAACACATGGAGGAGGAAGTGTGTGAGAGTGTGTGAGTGTGTGTGTGTGTGTGTGTGTGTGTGTGTAGAGAGAGGGGGGGAGAGAGAGAGAGAGAGAGAGAAAGAGAGGGAGAGAGAGAGAGAGATAGAGAGGGAGAGAGAGAGAGAGAGGGAGGGAGAGACAGAAGAATGAGTTAAGGTCTTGAGCTCACTGGTCCCAAGGAGCTAGGAGAATTCTAGCGTAAATAAAAGCTACTGAGTGGAGGGAAGAAGGGAGAGAAGGCTGAGGGAGGAAGGTAGACAAGGACCGAGCTATAGAGCAGTTTCAAGACCATGATTAGGCTTTAGATGAAATGCCAATAATGGAAAGGGTCAGAGGGTTAAGTAAGATCTGATTTACACTTAAAAGAGATCACTGGCATCCAAGAAGAGAATAAACTAAAAAGAGATCAGAACAGTGAGAAGAACCAGATAAGACTACTGAAGTAATCCAGGAAGGAGAAGGCAACTTGAATTAAGATGGTGGCAATGGAAATGGAGAAAGGTGGATGGAAATAAGCTAGCTTTTTGAAACAAGTTTACCTCCTCTTCTGATGACCTAATCTCTCTTCTAAAATTAGTTGTTAGCTCTAATCCATGCTCTCTGTCTCTCTCTCTCTCTCTCTCTCCCTACTCTATTGAAACACACATACGCACTCGCAGCAGACCCTCACCCTGTCACCCACTAGATCGCAACTGTGATGAGGAAGCAACAGCAATGATGCCCACTCAGGGCCCTGTTAGGAATTCCAAGGCATTATTTAGTTTAAGGAAAGGAAATCAGGAGGAAGTGCTAACATTCATTCACGGTCACCCATGTGCCAAGCAGTGGGCTAGATACTTTCACATTTGTTGTCTTGGATATCAAATTGGATATTACTATCCTCATTTTAATAGGTGAGGAAACTGCAGCTTAGAGAGGTTATTTTATTGCAGCCTTGTAGCTATTTTCTTTTTTTTTTTTTTTTTTTTTTTTTTTTTTGTTGTTTTTTTTTTTTTTTTTTTTTTTTTTTTTTTTTGAGGCAGAGTCTTACTTTGTTGCCTGGCTGGAGTGCAGTGGCGCAATCTTGGTTCACTGCGACCTCCACCTTCTGCATTCAAGTAATTCTCCTGCCTTAGCCTCCCGAGTAGCTGGGATTACAGGCTAGTGCCACCTTGCCCACTGATTTTTGTATTTTTAGTAGAGATGGTGTTTCACCACGTTGGCCAGGATGGTCTCGATCTCTTGACCTCGTGAACCGCCCGCCTCAGCCTCCCAAAGTGCTGGGATGACAGGCGTGAGTCACCGTGCCCGGCCCTCATAGCTATTTTAAATGGCAGAAGTAGATTGATTTCAGAACTACCTGATTCCAGAAACCACATGCTTTCTCCTACACTCTGCAAATGATTCTTTTATCAAAGATGTATGGCTTTTTAATATCAGACACCAGGAAGAGTAATCCACAGGGATGGCCCATTAATGGTGGCGTTTTAGATTTCAAACACCTGATCAAAGGCAGGTATCTTTGAACAGCAGTCTTCAGAGCCTCTGGGATGCAGCCGTTAGGCAACCTTGTACTTTAGCCCACCTGTGATTAACTACAAGTACACCCCCAAGCACAGGTGCCCTGGAGGCCAGTGGTATCTGAGAGCATCCACTAAAGGTTAAGGGTGGCTACGCAACCTCCAAAAGCAGTGACATCAGAACTGAGTTCAGCCCAGGTTTGCTGGGTCAGGTAGAAACTTGAATAACACTGCAATGTCTTAAGTTGGGTTTCAGTACAAGACAGATGGATCTAGCTCCTGCCTTGGAAAACAGCACAGCCTTGTGGGGAGGGAAAGGGTAAGGGTGAGAGGCTTGCCACTTCTAGGCTTTCCTCCTGTTTTGAGAGTGACTTTGCTCAATTACCATAGACACATTTCTTTGAGGTGGCCATGTGACCAGAGACACCATATCCTGAGGACTCAGGGAAGAGGGATGAATCAGTTAGGGTTTAATCAGAGAAGCAGGGCCACTCTGAGTGATACAGAACAAGGGATTTGCTATTAAAATGAGCACAATTGTGGGAGCTGGTGAAGGAGGTGATGGCAAGTTGCTTTTGCACCTGGTGGGGGCCTAAAGCTGCTGTGGCAGCTCTGGTAATCAGGGAAGAAGGCTGGATCTAATGTGAGGAGAGCAACACTTAGTGGAAGCATGAGAAAAACTCGAACTGTCACCAGTGGAGGGTATCCAGGTTCTCGGCATCTTGAACAAAAATAAATGGACAAAACACACAAAGCAAGGAAAGAATGAAGCAACAAAAGCAGATATTTATTGAACATGAAAGGACACTCCACAAGGTGGGAGCCAGCCTGAGCAAGCAGCTCAAAAGCCTGGTTACAGATTTTCTGAGCTTTAAATATCCATTAGAATATTCCCATTAATTACTTGGTGTACGCCCTATGTAAATGAAGTAGTGGCCCACAGCCAGTCTGATTTGTTTGGAAAGTGACCAGTCAGAGGCTGATGTGAAGTTACAAAGTTATACTCCTGTGCAAATGAAGACTTGGCCCATGACAAGTCTGATTGGTTGCATGAGGGGACTGATCAGAGGTACTTTCAATTTTTTTTTTTTTTTTTAGATATTTTTATTTCTCCAAATTTGTTATTTATCAGGAGTGACTGAAATAAAAAATAAAATTGAGTCCCATCATCATCATGGAAATGGCTTTAAGAGAAAACTGGTCAGATGAATATTACTGCTTCCCATTTTCAACCAGTAAATAGTGGCCACAGATAAACTGACAGCCAGGAGTCTGCCGAGAATGCTCAAGATACATTATATAATACAGCATGCCTGTTCACAGGGGGAAATTCCCAGAAAATAACTTATGTGTATTTCTTGATTTCATCATACAAGACAAGTACAAAAGCACCACCCAGGCCTCTGAGAACATTGGACCATGCACTCTTGAAGAAAGCTTTGCCTCCTTCATCACGAGCAATCTTCCTTCAGCAGTCAAGTGTGCCTGTGTACATGATGTCAGTTCCTTTGCGCCCCGACTGCATCATCATGCGGCGGCGAACAGTGTCAAATGGATAGGAAGTCAACCCGGCAACAGCAGTGACAGTCTGTGCGATCATCCCGCTGATAACGATGTGAGTGTTCTTGGGATCCGGAAGCATTCCCTTTGCAGTGTCATAGATACCGAAGTCGGCAGCTCGGTAGATGATAATACCCTGCACAGACACGTGAAAGCCTTGGTACAGACCCTTAATCCCAACAGATTCGTAGATCTTAACCAGGCAGTCGCCGAGGCCTCGGAATTCCCTTTCAGCTCCAGCTTTACCCACATCTGCTGCTAGACGGGTAGGGGCAAAATCAAGAGGGTACACAAGACACAAGGATGTGGCCCCAGCAGCACCGCCTGATGCCAGATTCCCTGCAAAGTAGCACCAAAACTGGGTTCTCTTGTCCACACCACCCAGGAAGATCTGCTTGTATTTATCGTTGAAGGTGAAGTTAAGAGCCTGGGTGGGGAAGTATCTGATGACATCGGCCAGGTTACCGCGCCAGAAGGACAGGACTCCCTGTTCCTTAGGAATACGGACCACGCAGTCTATAATGCCCTTGTATTGCTTATCTGCGGTGATCTGCTTGCTGGCATGCTGTACCTGCAGCAGCAGCTTGACCCGCTCGATAGGCACTACCGCCGTCTTGGAGATGGCTGCGACCACTCCACCTGCCAGGAAGTCCTTGGCGAAGGACACAGCGGCATCTGTCATGTTGAAAGGAAAGACGAGGCAGGCTGCTGCAGGACGGGACTGGGCCGGGAACCGGCTTTGACTCCGGGACTGCGGCGGGGGTGGGCGGTACTTTCAATTTTTTATCTGCCACGCACAAAGGCGGTGGGGGGGACAGTGCAAAGGGAGTAGCCTCTGGTCCTTTTATTACTTGGGCATGTGTAACAGTTGGGGTTTTCCTTTTGATTTAGTTCTAGGGAGTCAGCATGAATTGGCCTTTGGTTCCTTGCCTCCGGACCCTATTCTCTTGCCTCAGAACAATGAGGACAGAGTGGACCCCACATATGCCTCTTATGCCTCCAATTTTAACAATGTGGGAAATCTGCAGAAGCCAATACCTCTTCCATGAAACTGCACACACAGTAAATTTGCAACTCAAGAATCTGAAGGAGAGGAGATTGGGTAGGAGCTGGAGATGCTGCAGGCCCAGGGATTGCTCCACGCCAAGAGGATGAGACATTGGGCAGCATGAGCTGTGGGGCCTGCCTGGCGCCTGCACAATCTGCAAACAGTGGCTACTGCTTCCCTCCCTTCTGCCTTCCCAGTCTCACGCAAATTTCTCCTGTAGCCAATCTTAGTCTACAATTATACAGAGAAGAGAGTTCTGGGAAATATTTCCAACTTAGCTAAGTTGACACAGTACCGAGCCCCTTTCAGGGGAGACCTCTAGAGACACATGATTACATAAAGATTTTATGGTGTTGGTGGGGTGGAAAGGGAATTTCTATTCAAACCTATAGTGCAACCCTGGCCAGGTCCTTTGACAAAAACAAACAAACAAACAAAAACAAAACAAACAAAAAAAACACTTGAGCTGGCCACGGTGACACATGCTTGTAGTCCCAGCTACTCAGAAGGCTCAGGTGGGAAGATCACTTGAGCCTGGGAGTTCAAGGCTCTAGTGAGCCACAATCATACCACTGCACTCCAGCCTGGGTGACAAAGCAAGGCCCTGTCTCAAAAAACAAAACAAAACACTTGAAATTCAAGTATGAAGTGGGGGAGAGCTGAGAATCAACTAATAAACTATTAGTGAGTGCTGATTATATGCAAAGCCAAGTTGTGGGCATCACTGTGAAGGTACAGAGAGCAGCAGGACAGGATTCATGCCGTCACTGGAAGGAAGGCAAGGTAGACATCGTGCCACATATGGCATCACACACTAAATGCTCCACACTCCTGGAGGCTCCTGCAGGATACTTCCAAAAGCTGCCCGCTGATTGGTTGATAGAACAGACATGAGCACTGTCAGAGTCAGGCTCAAATTTACCCTTGCTCCGCACTAGATATATTTGCTTAATCACTCTGAGCTTCCATTTCCCGGTTCATAAAGTACAGATAGTAGTAATACTAATATAAGTTGGTTATAAAGGTTAAAAGAGATTTTGCATGTGAAGCACTGAACACAGTAGACATTCAATAAATTGTAGATATTTTAATTTTTATCATCATCATCACTGTTCCTTTTTAGACCCAAAGCCTACCTGAGTAGATGTATGGCTTTATTGCTAAGGACCTGCGAGCTTGCAAAATACATATGTGTGTCCAATCTCTTAATGATCAGCAGTTCGGATAAGCTGATATGTTTCCCATTTTTATGTATTCATTCAATAAATAGTAAGGGCCGAATATGATGCAAAACACATGTGTCCAAACTGTGTTCAAACAGCATAGCGATATAAGTCAGGGAGCTAAAAGCCTCAAGCGGCTAATGTAAATGACATTCTTAGGAGCTGAAGTTCAGTTCAGCAAATATGTCCTGGAACTTGAAAGAAAAGGAAGAGGGGTTAAAAGAAAAGCAGCCTCACTGTCACTTGTAGTGGTCAAGGAAGATTTCAGAGAGCAAATGGCATTGAGGTTCAGTTTGGAAGAATAGGCAAGGTTCATACCAGAGGGGAGGAGGGCAGCATTTCTGGGGCAGTGGAGGCTGGGAAGCCCCTGATGCAGTCACGGGAGCGAGGAGAGCGGAGTGGGCTTGTCAGGTAGTAAGTAGGTCAAGAAGCAGACAATGCAGGGCTTTGAATGCCAGGGTCAGGAGTTCAGATTTTGTATGGTGGGTAGCAGCATTATTGAAGGCTTTCATGGAGAGAAGGGGCAAAATGGAAGCCGAGTTTTAGGAAAACGAAGGTGGCAGAAGTCTATGGTCTGTACAGAATTGAAGAGAGACTGTAGGCAAGAAGGCTGATTGGACATCCTGTCACAGAAGCTCAGAACCAGAGAGAGGTCCTGAAATGAGACACCGAGGGTACAGGGAGGGCTGCAGGGACTCGGGAACGGAGGCAGCGATGCTCATGGTGCCTGCTTGCACATAAGGAGCAACTAGAGGTGTGAAAGGTGAGCCGGAATTCCAGGCCTGGGCAGCATGAACAGAAATAGGGAAGCCAGGGCTGGGGTGTGGGAAAGAGAAAAGAGGCTGAGTTCCACGTGGTGAGTCACTGAGGACCCCTGAAAGCACAGGCAAGAGATGAGGGCAGAGGGAAGATCAGGGGTAACCTCCAGAGAAGGGCAGACTGAGCTTGGAAAATGCCTGAATATAGGGAGGGACAGGAGGTACCAGAGAAAAAACAGAGGCCTGTCTCCCCAGGAAACCTAATGAAAGCATCCCAATTGCTGATCGAAGACAGTGAAGACCTCCAGTCCTTATAGTTCTTCTTGATCCACTGGTGCTCATTTCTACAAGAGAAAAATCACATGGCAGACCTGCTCAATGCCTAAAGAAAAGAGAAGACTCAGACCATCCCCAAAGAGAGCGAGCTAGTCCCTCAGGAAGAGTTGAGCTATCACCCACATCATGGTCATGGTGCTGCCTGCACCAGCGTCCCTCAAGAACCAGACGGCACATTCAAAGTGTTGAAGAGCAATGATGCAGAGTCCGTCTGCAGAGTCAGGTGCTGAGGACCGGCCACATTCATATACCGTCATCCTCCTCATTCTGAGAGAGAGCAGAAGGAATGGAGTTACTTAAAGCCCAGAGAGGGCCAAAGGGGTAGAACCAGCTGCCCAGTCAGAGCGGTGGCTATAGGAGAACATAGCAACTGCCCAGAAGAGCAAGACGAATAAATACCGCAAGGTTTCTCTCCTCCTACCTTCCCATTTCCTATAAGCACTTCTCATGAGCCAAACCACCCAGAAGCCACAAGACAAGGAAGTCTAGCCAAAATCCTCAGTGCTCAGTCTCCCGAGGCACAGAGCAGGGCAGAAAAGTGTGGAGGATGGATCTTGGGGAAAAAATGGAGAATAATGAGAACATTGGTCCATTTTCTTCCTTAGTTCAAAGTTCTACTTTAAGCGGAAGTAGACATGATTAATTTTTATTGTTAATGACACACATTTGGAGGACACTTTATGATTTCTAAAGTATTTAGTATAGATTCTCCTTTTTGAGCTACACAGTATCCCTAAGAGGTAGAACAGACCATATTAGTTATGTCCATTGAACTCTGAAGTCCAGAGACATTAAATGATCTATTCAAAGTCACACAGTGAGTGAATTGTGAAGTCCACATCAGAAATAATGTCTTCTGATTCTTAACCCGCTGCTCTTCCTCAGGTGTGAAATTGATTTACCTGGGAAGGTGCTCCTGCTGTAAAAGACAATAGGACACAGCTGTCCAGAACGTGGCATGTCTTGTGGCCCTGGACCAGTTGGGTGCACAGGGCCGTCCTGAGTTGTTTTCAATAAGCAAATATTCCTGACACTTCAATTATCCCGACCCAAACAATGAATACATTGTGCCAGAGGCTTCATAAATTTCATTCAGTTGGATGCAATGAGAATAAGTCAAAGCGTTGTGTGTATTCCCTCAAACAAAAAACACCCAACAAAACAGAGATTGTTGCAATGACAACATCTAGGCTAGAAAAGGAGAGGCAACACAGGCCCTATGTTTGTCTCTGTCCCCGTATCTCTGCAGAGAAAGTGTCTTCAGTCAGGAACCCCAGTCTCTACAAATCAAAGCAGGAATATCAGCCTTCTTATACTTGGACAACTCCAAAATTGTGCAGTTGGTAAGGGTTTTTTTAACTTTCTTATATTTGATGTCTTGTCCTCCTATGTACACCCTCCTTGTCCACTTTCTCTGCACTACTGTCATGGGCTGAATTGCATCCCCTCTCCTCCGGCAAAAGATATTATTGAAATTCTAATCCCCAGTACCTCAGAGTGTGGCCATCTTTGGAAATAGGGATGTTACAAAAGTAATCAAGCTAAACTGAGGGTGTTAGAATAGGCCCTAATCCAATATGAATCGTGTACTGTGACAGGAGGAAATTTGGACACAGAGCTGGAGACATAGAGGGAAGGCATGCATAGAGACACAGAGAATACTCATCAACCAGCCAACGAACGCCTGAGGCTACCGGGAGCTCAGGGAGCCCTGGAACACATCCTTCCCTGGAGCTTTCATAGGGAGCATGGTCCTGGGGACACCAGACTTCTGGTCTCCAAAACAGTGAGACAATAAACTTCTGTTGTTCTGAGTCACCAATTTGTGGTGCTTTGTTAACAGCAGCCCCTAGGAAATAAATATACCCACTAAATGTATGCACGTTTATATCCAAGATATAGCCAGGAAAATGGTAGTTATTTTCCTGGGAAAACTCAAGGTTTCATATAAAAATGTCCAAAAAAATGCTAGAAAAGGTTTATGTAGGTTACACATTGATCCTCTTTTCTAACTCTGCAGAAGAGGCGTGGATTAATTCTCATGACAGTATCTGATATATTGGTACCAGAATTAAGTATGATGCGTTTGGTTCCAAGTAATAGTATATCCATATTAAGATCATTTAAACAATGAAAGCAACATCTTGGCTCCTATTCCATTTGATCATCTTCCATTCAGGGGTGATGGAAGACATCAAATGGAATGGGAGTCAAGACCTTAAGCATGGAAGTCTGGGCTTTAAGCATGACTTTATCAAGGCTCTAGATTCATATCTCTGTTATTCTCTTCGTGTTGCGTCTTTTGTGTGTTGATTTCATCCTCAGGTTGGTTTCCCTCATGGTAGCAAAATCATTGCAGTGGTTCCAGCATGCATGTCTGAATCCAATACTTCCTGGAGAAAGAATGCTTCTGTGCCCCAGATTCTTCAGCAACAGTCCCAGGTGTGGTGGTGATTATTCCATTCCTAACCAATCCTAGGGGAAAGCCAAGGGCTGATTGGCTATGCTTCAGTTGTGTAGTCCAATCGCTATGGCAAGATGCCTGAATTTCCCTAATGGCTTGGACCATTCAGGGCCTCCTGCTGGAGGTAGGAGTGAGTGACCAGATATCCAGAGAACCCCTGAATGGAAGATGATCAAAATGGACACTGAGGAAGCACCACAATGTCCCGTCCAGAACTAAACCCTCTGCATATTGCAGAGTTCAATCATGTGCAGATCTGATTATCAGAACATTAGCCTGAGCTAGACCCACCTGCTTAAATGTGGAATCTAGAATATGAAGATTTCATTTCATATCTGAGGAGGGCCTATAAGTTGAGGAGATGAGATTATATTTATTTCATTTATCAAGCACTGTTCCAGTTACTATGGCTACATAAGAAGTTATCTCAAAATGTAGGGTCTTAAAATAACAATCATTATTTATTACCTCTCATGGTTTCTGTGGATCAGGAATTCAGGTTGAAAGTAATTGGGCAGATGTAGCTCAGGTTCTTTCTGGTGGTTGCAGTAATTAGGTGGCTGTGGCTAGGGTCATATCAAGGGGTCATCACTAAATGCATACACATTTACACCCAAGGTGGCGCTTCACTGGGAACTTGAACAGCTGAGACTTCTTGGATTTCTCTATTCCTATGTTGTCTCTTCATGTGATCTCTGCAACATGGTGGCTTCAGGATGGGGATCCCAAGGGCGGGTGTGTGTGTGTGTGTTGTATCTATCTCTATCTCTCTTTACACACACACACACACACACACACAGAGAGAGAGAGAGAGAGAGAGAGAGAGAGAGAGGATGAGAGAGAGAGAGAGCGCAGGTGGGTCCTTCCATCACCTTCCATGACCTAGCCTTAGAAACCAGCAGCTTCACTTTTGCAATAAACTGTGCATCAGGGAAGTCACAAAGTCCCTCTAGGTCCAAGGGGAAAGGAAACGGACTCCACCCAGAATAGGGAGTGGCAAGTTTCTAGTAGAGCACATGGGACCAGAAAATTACTGTGTCGCTGTAGGAAAAATACAATCTGCCACACATGCTTATAGCATTTATATACCATAGAGTGTTCCAAGTGTGTTACAACTACGAACTCATGGAATGGAATAGGGTCCTAGACCCTATTTTATAGATGGCAGATGCTGTGTGTGCCCACACACACATTTTTGGCCCTCATCATTTCAGTACCTACCAGCTCATCTTCCAAATGCAGGATCTTGGCCCGAGAGCTTCCACTGGCCTCTAGAGCCTGGTGTGTTCTTACACGCAGCAGGTCAGATGTATTGGGACATAGATTTTCTCTAAGAGCAGCTACAAACAAGTAATTGTCAGGAGTTAGTATACAAAAGTCCTGGCTCCCTTGCCTGTGGTGGCAGGATGGGATGTGATTCTGCGGCATGTACTCTGTGCTGGCCTCCACAGTCCCCAGCGGGGTAAGTTCCAGTGGCCCACAGTGGCGGCTTGCTTGACAGTGTAACTCCATGGCCTGCCTTCCTGTTCCTGTCTTCTTCCTACCACCGCACTAGTGTTTCTTGTCCCTCCCAAATAACCTACTTGGATTTGAACTTTTCTGGAGGAGCCCAAACCAAGACTTTTAACTGGCCCAAGATTACTCAGGAATTTGAACCCAGATTATAATCGTAAGCAGCTTTGAGAGGTACTTTCTTAGTGCCTGTTAAGTAAAAAGGCAGTGACTAAGAGCCCAGGAAAAGGGCTCTTAAATACCTCCAATTTAGAGTTGGGATGTTCCAAAGTTACAGCCACCAAACACTTACCAAGCTTAAAGTATGAGCCAGGCATGGGGCCGCATGCCAGGGGACCTTGGTTCACTCATTCTGGGATGGACACAAAAATTCTTGGCCAAATTCTCCCTCTTAAGGAAGAATTTCTTAAGGAAGGGCCCTGCCTTAAGGAGGGCCTTTCAAAGGACCCCCAGGGGAATTCATGGTGCTCATTCACGGGAGGCTGCAGTCCCACATTTAGGTGCCTTCATTGAATCCTCTCCCACTTTTTCTCAGAACACAGATGTTTTTTTCCCCTGAGAACATGCTGTCTCTTTCTCTGAACTTCTAGGTAATATCTGTGTGATGAAGATAATCTAGATTAGAAGTGTACTGCTTTGGCCAAATAGCTGGTTTCACAGCAGCCAGCCCAGCCAGCCCAATCTTGGCCTTTAAACCAGGAACTCCAGTTATTCAATCTAATTTTTCTCCCTTTTCTCTGTCTTCATAGGCAGATCGACAATCATCGATTCGTTGACCGAACACCTGTTAGGTGTCAGACACTGTGCCACATGCTTTCCTTGGGGCTTGCCTTCAAGCAGCTAACAAAAATAAGAAGAGGCAAAAAAGACAGCGTGATAGGCCATGGTGGTGGATTGTGGATGCCCTGCTCTGAATCCACCTGAGTTTACTTGCGAGGGAGCCTCTACGGCATGCTGGCAACTTCCCCCTCAGGTGTCTACACCACTCCCATTCCCTGCCCGAGGCTGTCTCAGGCATTGTGGGGGCCGCCCCAGCCCCTTGGGAAGGACAGTGGGAGGGCGAATAGCCAACCCGCTGGTGCTTCAGCAGAGGACCCTGAGGTGCACTGCACACAGCTCTCCAGCGCCTTCCAAGGGGCTGTGCTCCAGTGGTAACCCACATTTTCATACACTTTATTGACTTTTCTCCCTTCCCTGTCTCCCCATCCCTACTTGCCATTTTGGTTCTAGAAACCCCTTCCCAAATAAGCTGCATGCACCAAGCCTTTGTCTCAGCATCTTCTTTGGAGGAACTCAAATCAAACCTACTATATATTATGCTCAGCAGACAGCCCAAGTGCCACCCTCCCCATGCCGGTGCCCTTGATGGCATGTCTATTGTTCATGGCTTTTCCCCAGGGAGTCTGGAAAATGTCTTCAGACACGGAGAGTTGACCAGTGTGATGAAATCCACTCCCCATCCTAGACATGAAGAATAAATGCTTAAGAAAAAAAAAAAAAGCAAAAAAGTCGTAGTCAAGAAATAGAGTTTGGAGGCAGGAGCATTAGATCACTGTAGGCTGGAGAGGATAGAAAGTATTCACAGTGGTGAGAGCTGGCCTGGACTCTGAAGGATGGTCCTGATGGAGTTTTCTGGAGGATGGTGGTAACATGCAGAGAGAAGGATGTGCCAGGTATGTTCAGAGACATGAAAGCAGAGGAACTGGGAGAAAGCAGAGTTTTTATTGGCTCTGGAAGATGAATGATGCACAAGGGTCTCTAGAATTTTTTCTTTGTGACAAAAATCAGTGTAAGTTTAGTTTCTTGGCCTCCTTAACTCTGGTGAATTTGACCACCCAACATTATCCATTAATCATCCCATATCCAACTTTGAAACGGCTCCTCCAAACCTTGAACTCAAGAGATTTTTCTTCTTTTCCTTCTTCTTCTCTCCTTCAGTATTAGTCAGGGTTCTCTAGAGGGATAGAACTAATACGATATATTAGTTATATTAGTTATAATTAATAGGAAATAACCTATTGGTTCTGTCCCTCTAGAGAACCCTGACTAATACAGAAGGAGAGAAGAAGAAGAAAATTTATATATAAAGAGGAGTTTATTAAGCATTAACTTACAAGGTCCCACAATAGGCTGCCTGCAGGCTGAGGAGCAGGGAGAGCCAGTCCGAGTTCCAAAACTGAGTCTGATGTTCGAGGGCAGGAAGCAGCCAGCATAGGAGAAAGACACAGGCCGGGAGGCTGGGCCAGTCTCCCTTTTCACATATTTCTGCCTGCTTATATTCTAGCTGGCAGCTGATTAGACTGTGCCCACCCAGATTAACAGTGGGTCTGCCTTTCCCAGCCACTGACTCAAATGTTAATCTCCTTTGGTGACACCCTCACAGACACGCCCAGGATCAATACTTTGCATCCTTCAATCCAGTCAAGTTGACACTCAGTATTAAACATCACACCTTCCAAGCTATCATCTCCTCCTAACAATGGGTATACGTTATGGAGAAGGGTTAGAAACTAGTGCCTATCCCTCATTTAAGTTGTCAGATGGATTTAACGGCACCTCAAAGTCAACTTGCCCCAAGTGAAAGTCTTCTTTGCCCATGAAATAAGCTGGGTTGCTACTTCCCTACATCTCTGAAGGGCGCCACCATTCCTCTGGCAACCACGCTGTCAAAGCCCAGAGGGAGGAAAAGAAAATGTATCTAAATAGAACGCCAGGCCCCACGCTGAGAATTTTCGCACCTTGCCCATTTAATACAACAAGCAAGGAGGTAGATGATATTGTCTACCTTTGCAAATGAGGAAACAGAGGCTTAGAGAAGTTAAAGAATTTGCCTGAGAATAAAGCTAAAAGTAGCTTTAAAAAACCAGAGCTGGAATTGTGAGTTTGATGCAAAGTTTGTGCTCTCTTCATCCTTCACCAAGACCTTTTCATTTTCCCTTTAACTACCTCTTACGTCTACATTTCCCTTCCATTCCCACCACTACTAACTACCCTTCTCGGGCAGCTGTCCCACCCAATGGGGGAGTCTCCAACAAGGTCCCCCTGCTTGTAACAGTCAAGAGGGGAGCTGTCCACCATGCCTAGTACAGGTGCTTCATGTGGGGAAACTGACGGGCAGCTGACTAACACATAACTTCTGGCCTCAAAGGAATTTACAGTTTGGAGTTAAAAATAGCAAGGAGGTGGTGGGAGGAAGGTGAGAAAAAAGGGTGGGAAGGTGAGAGAGGGGAGGGAGGGGAATAAGGTGTGGGCTGTAGAGGGAATCTGTCCTAGGAAGCCTTCTGCTCTGCCCCAGCCAGCTTCTGGGCAGTCTTCCTCACCCCTCCTTGCTGTCCATGCAGACACAATGTGAGCAACCAAAATTGCAGAGTGTGGCCCTCTTCTTCTGACACGGTCCTAAATACAAAACTGAGTAGCCAGAAGAATCACTTCTAGGGTAAACATCTGTAAACACTGGTTATATTTATTTTCAATATTACCAGTTAACATTGTGGTGCTATTACTGATGAGCCAGACTCTGCGCTAAGCACAGACTTTCTAGGGATTATTTCATTTACAGAAACCACCATGCATTTGCAGATAGATGATAACATAGAGTCTCGGGGTCAAGATGGGTAGAGCCAAACCCATCTGCCCAACCCAAGGCTCCCTGATCTCCAACCCTACATCAAACTGCCAACATAGTACACCTTTTAGAAAAAGATTCCTGTTACAAAAGTACCATAGGCAGTGTGTGTGTAAGGTCATTGTAAAAGTGTCAGTAAGCAAGACATAAGTGTCATCTCACCACCCAGAAGTAACCACTGTTAACATGTTGGCTTATCTGCTCCCAGATGTTTCTGTGCCTGTATACACTATTCTTCTTAAATAAAAACAGGATTACACGGTGTATACAGTTTTGTAACTTTTGTTCATGAAAAATATATAGTATAATACATTTCTTTCTTTATCATAAAATAGTCTTCTATGATACAGGAGGTTGTGTAGGATTTCTTTATTCTTTTGAATGGATGCACCATAATTTATTTAATCAATTCTTTATGTTTAGACATTTAGAAATCTGGTTTTGTTTCATCCTTTTCGTTTGTCACTCTTGCGAATAGTTCTGTGGTGAACATCCATGTAGTTGAAGCTGTCCAGCCAAGCTCCTCACACCCTCCCAGGCCCTCCTCCAAATCCTTTGCCACACTGGCGGGCTCATGGCCTCTGAACGTGGTGCTTCCTCTGTCTGCGTCTCTTCCTCTCACTCCAGTCACCAGCTAACTCGGCTGTCTCTCGGGTCTCAGATGAAACGCAGCTTCCTCTAGGAAGACCAGGCCCTTCTGCTGTTTGGTCTCCTAAACCCTACCTTGTCCCTTCATTGCATTTAACATAATTATGATGAATTAATCGGCCACATGATTGCTTATCTAACAATGATGTTCCCTACTAGACTATTAGCTTCAGGATGGCCATTTTTCACTATGCTATCCCCAGAGCCTAGCCAGAGCATTTAGTAAGAGTTTCTAAAATCCTTTCCAGCAGATTTTCAATTTACTTTGCCTAGATCCATCAGAGGAATCACATGGCAGCTATAGCCTTATGCAATATATTTCTTAAATAATAAGGCTTGAAAGTCAAACTTTTCCTTGGACCATGGGCTGCAGAATGGATGTTGTATTAGCACACATGAAAACAACATTCATCTCCTTCGATTTTTCCATCAGGGCCCTTGGGTGACCAGGTGCATTGTCAATGAGCAGCAACATTTTGAAAGGAATCTTTATTTCCGAGCAGTAGGACTCAACAGTGGGCTTCAAATATTCAGTAAACCATGCAATAAACAGATGTGCTGTCATCCAGGTTTTGTTGTTCCACTTATAGAGCACAGGTAGAGTAGATTTAGTATAATTCTTAACAGTCCTAAAATGTTCAGAATGGTAAATAAGGGTTGGCTTCAACCTAAAGTCACCAGCTGCATTAGCGCCTAACAAGAGAGTCAGCTTCTCCTTTGAAGCTTTGAAGCCAGGCATTGACTTCTCCTCTGTAGCCATGACAGTCCTAGCTGTCATCCTCTTCCAATCTAAGGCTATACTGTGTACATTGAAAATACATTGGTAAGTGAAGCCACTTTCACTAATTTTCTTAGCTAGATCTGGAAAACTTCCTGCAGCCCCTGTATGAGCGCTTGCTGCTTCTCCTTGCACTTTTATGTTATGGAGATGGCTTCTTTCCTTAAAGCCCCATGAACCAACAACCTCTGCTGGCTCTTCTTCCAACTCTCCTTCTCAGCTTCCTTACCTCTGTCAGCCTTTGCAGAATTAAAGAGAGTTAGGGCCTCCCTCTGGATTAGGCTTTTGTTTAAGGAAACGTTGGGGCTAGTCTGAACTTCTATCCAGACCGTTAAAACTTTGTCTGTATCAGCAGTGAGGAGGTCTTGCTTTCTTATCACTCATGTGTTCACTGGAGAAGAACTTCTAATTTTCTTCAAGAGCATTTACTTTGTGTTGGTGACCTGGCTAACTGGCACAAGAGGCCTAGCTTTTAATTTATCTTGGTTTTCAACATGCCTTCCTCACTAAGCTCAATCATTTGTAGCTTTTCATTTCAAGTGACAGCCATGCAACACTTCCTTCCACTTGAACATTTAGAGGCTATGATATGTCTATTAATTAGCCACATTTCAATATTTTTGTGTCTCAGGAAATAGGGAAGACCAAAGAGAGAAAGACAGATAGGAAAACTGCCAGTCAGTGGAACAGTCAGAACATACACCATATGTATCGATTAAGTTTACCATTTTATATGGGCATGATTTGCAGTGGTTCAAAATGATTATAATAGTAACATAGCAACATAAACCATCACTGATCACAGATCACTGTAACAGATATAATAATAATGGAAAGTTTGAAATGTTGTGAGAATTACCAAAATGTGACACAGAAACATGAAGTGGGCTCATGCTGTTGGAAAAACTGATGCCAATAGGCTTGGTTACTGCGGGGCTGCCACATATCTCCAATTTGTTAAAAAACACAGTATCTGTAAAGCACAATAAGGCATAGTGCCATAAACAGGGTACGCCTGCATGTGAATAAATGGTAGAAGATTCTTGGCTGGTTGCAGTAGCTCACACCTGTAATCCCAGCGCTTAGGGAGGCCAAGGTGGGCAGATCACTTGAGGACAGGAGTTCCAGACCAGCCTGGCCAATGTGGTAAAACTTTGTCTCTACTAAAAAGACAAAAATTAGCCAGGCATAGTGGCATGCACCTGTAATCCCAGCCTCTCAGGAGGCTGAGGTAGGAGAATTACTTGAACCCAGAGAGTGGAGGTTGCAATGAGCCAAGATCATGCCACTGGACATCGGCCTGGGCAACAAAGTGAGATTCTGCCTCATAAAAACCCCCCAATAACCAAAAATTAAAAACAAAAAAATAAGAGATAGAAGATTCTATTTCCAATATTGCCACTAACTAACTTTGTAATCTTGGACACAGAGAAGTTATTAATTCTAAAGTCCCTTTGAATTCTAAATTTGGCAACTCTGTGCATTGGGCAGTGGACAGAATGTGAACTTTGACATCAGAAAGACATGTTTTCAAAAATGTGCCTTGCCCAGTTTTGTAACTTTTGTTCATGAAACAATACACTGCTTTCTAGTTGATGGGTCTTGGTCTTAATTAAACTTTCTGATTTTAATTTCCTCATCAATAAAATTGGACCAGTCATGTCTCCCTTGCTGTATTAGTATGAGAATCAATGCTAACATGCTGGACAATTCTTGGCATCAATTAAGGACAGCACTGGTGGTGCCGGTCCTGGCCCTGCTAGTAGCCCAGCAGCAACTTCCTTCCATTGCCCATGTAAGCCTCTGTCTCACTATAGGAAATCTACACACACATTCACCACTAAGTAATGCCTCACACACCTTCACACTCTTGAACTTTCCTGTGACTATGATACATGCTTTTCAATCTATCTTAAGGTGACCTTCACTTGCACGGAAAGTCTGAAAATGTACAGTCAGAGTTGCGTAACTGTGAGGTTGGCCTATAAAGTAAGCAGCTTTTCTCCTCTTCCTTTAATTATTTTTTTTTCATTCACTTGAGGCATTCCCCTTGTGGGCGTGTGATCTCCCCAATGGCAGCAATAGCGCAGGCAGCCACAACCACAGCCCTCAGCCCACTGCAAGTGAGAGTGCAGAGCACCTGGCCTCCTATAGCCCAGAGCTCCAGGGGTTCCATCTGGTGGCTGCCAGAGCAAAGGCTCAAGGACCTCTAGGCTTGCCCTGAACAATGCACGGGGGCAGCTGTCACTCCCTGCAGCAAACTCACTCTGGGAGAACCTCTGGTCAAATTCCAACAACTCAAGATTCCAGAGTTGCCAGGAAAGCCAAAGCACTCAAATGGCCCTCCACTCATCAGCACATACCCTTATCTGTGGTCCAGGTAGGAAAGTGAAATGTTATCATCTGAGTGCACATCATGACACAGGAACCAGAAGACCATTTCAGAAACAGGATGATTCAGTCCTGTTGCTCTGTGTATGTGTGTGTGTATGTATACATCTATCAAGAGCCACAGAAACAGGCTGTTTTCTGCCTTGTGTTCTTCAACTCTGGTCACCCTTTAACATCATTAGGAGAGAAAAATAAGCAAAAAGATATGGTCAAATATTACAATAGCCAACCCTTACATCAAGCTTACCCTGTGCCAGGCAGTGTCTAAGCACTTAGTCTGCAAAACCCCAAAGAGTAGCTAATGACACTATCCTCATGTTACTCATGAGGAAGGGGAGTACTGAAGGGTTAAATATCTTGCTCAAGATCACACAGCTCATGAGTGGCAAAGACAGAGTTTGCATCCACCTAGCAGTCTGATTTCAGACACCAAGCTCTAAAATACTGTGTTTCACAAAAGAAAAATTATGAAGGACTGAAAAACATGTGAAAAGATGCTTAACCTCATCAGGGACCAAGAGAAAGCATGATGAAAATAAATAAATAAATAAAAAGGCACGTTCTAATCCTGGTAGAGTGTACATCGGCCCTTTTAGACAGGTGATTTGTCAGTGTCTACCAAACATAAAGCATGAATTCCCCCTGGCCCAGGACTCCACTTCCAGTAATCTATACTGCTGGAATACTTAAAAGTTTTGTGTTCATGGATGCCCTCAGATGGCAATATCTTTGCAAGACCCTCTAGCCATCTCTGTATGTGACTCATAGTAAAGTACCTGGCACTTCGTAGGTGCTCCAGAACTGCAAGAATATGCGACCAATAAATATTATTTATCTAAATAATGATGTCTGTCCAAGTACTTCAGTAATGCCACTACCAATTCAATAAAGTGTCACGATACCAAGCTTGCAAAACTAAAAGGAATCAGAAGAAGGCTCTTCTCTTCCAGGCTCTGTATGTGAGGGAGATGGCCCCACTTGCTGCGTTACCTTGGTCCCCTGCTGGGGGGTCTGATGGAGCGTACCCAATGGATGATACCAGCAGATGAGAGCATAGGGGTGAGAGTTGGAGTGTTAGAGCTAGAGCGTTCACTCCTCCTCTTCCCCCAGCTATGCCTCTGTTGCTCTATGCCAGGTCACGGTTTCAGTAGTGGCTGGAGTTCCTTACAGCCCCAGCTCCCTCTGATTGATCGCTGTTTCACATTTGTTTTGGTTATGCCTCTTCTTCTCCTTCAAGCTTAGAAGAGGGGATGGTTTCTGCTGTTGCTAGCCTCTGGCTGCCTCACACCATCTCCAATGCTCCACTCACCTGCCGACATGTCTGTCCAGAGCCCCTGACTAAACAGTCTCCGATTGAAGCCCTTGAGTGTGCCATCTTTATTTGCCAAGACTCTAAGTGATTTGGTCTCAGACTTTCATCCAATGCATATTTGTGGAGCACCTATTGGGGTCACCAGCATGAGGAAGTCAGTCCCTTCTACCTGTCAGCTCAGGGTAGCAGCTACAGCAGGGATATTCCATGGCTCCAGGCAGGACCTTTTCCTTCAAATTCAGTGGGGGCTTGGCTCTTTTCTAAGTGACAATGAATTAAGATGGCAATACTTGGTTAAGTTAGTTTTTGTTTAGGTGTCTGTCTCAGATAGATCTAAATCCAGTTAAAACCACTCTATCTCTTGAAATCTCTTAAGAATTTCGTCTCATAACGCAAGTGTAGCAAGTTCAAAAGGGTTAAGGGGGAGTGAAATGGAAGTAAAACTGCTTCTCCTTAGTGTCCCCATCTCAGGGAAGGACACTGTCAACCACCTGGTCCCAAACCCGGAGTCCCAGAATCTCTCACTCTAACTCTCTAAACCTCTCTCTGGTCTATCCCCTCCCATCCATCCTCATTTCTACTGCCTTGGTCCAGGCTTTTACCTGTTCTTGTTTGCAGTGGTCATAAGGAGTGGATTGTGTCCTCATCTCTGCATCCAGTCTGGCACAGTGTCTGGCACAGAGTGGGCCCTCAGGAAAGGCTGTTTGCATGAATCAAAGCCTGTCACAGTAGCCTCCCACCTTTCTTCCTTCCCCAGTCTATCGCCCATCTGATATGGTGAGATCTTTCTAAATCAGAGACATGGTTACATCATTACTTAAAGTCCTTCAGTGTTTCCACCATGGCTGTTAGCCAGGACTTGCCAACCTTTGTCTATAAAGAAACAAATAGTAGATATTGCAGGCTTTGCACCTGCTTCCATTATTAGAGTTTCCCCAACTCTATCTTGTCGTTACTTGTTGACACATCCGTATCCAATTATGGAAGGGACAGGCCTGTTACAGAGCTGCTTAGGAAATGTCTGCTGATTGAGTTGAGATCAAGGTACCCAGTTCTTGCCTGTTGCCCAAACATAACTATTTAGATAACTAAGTAACCTAGTGTTAGTTTCTGCTGCAACTACTCAGTCTGTTGTTATCATGTGAAAGCAGCCATAGTTGCTACCTAATCAATGAGCTCGGCTGTATTCCAATAAAACTTGATTCACAAAAACAGGCAGCAGGCTGAATTGTCCCAAGGGCCACAGTTTGCTGCTCCTGCTCTCACAAGCATGTGCAAGCTGGCTGATGTGGCATCATGACGGGATTCAGCTGGCCTGAGTCCTGACTCTCCTACTTCACATTTGCTCTCCATCATTGCCACTTTTCTTCCAAACCCTCCCACATGCTGTGTATTTTCAGGTATCTGTGACTTTCATTTGCTGTTCTCTTTCTAGAATCCCTTTCCTCATCTATATGCCTATGAAACCTTTATCTTTCTAAGCCCCTTGCTTTGAAGGCTTCCTGACTATTCCCCCACCCCTGCCCCCAGAAAGTAACGTTGCCCTCTTTTTGTTGCCTGTGTACCTGCTTCCATTATTAGAGTTCCACCTAACTCTATCTTGTCATTACTTGTTGACACGTCTGTATCCAATTACAGAAGGGACAGGCCTGTTACAGAGATGCTTAGGAAATGTCTGCCAATTGAGCTGACATCAAGGTACCCAGGTCTTTCCTGTTGCCCAAACATAGCTATTTAATGCCCCTTTTCACTCACAGAAATGACCCTATGGAAGCGACAGATTATGTAGTTGCCAGCCTTTCTGTACTTTTTGTATGAGTGGCTACCTGCTTAGCCTAAGCTTGGGACCACAGGAGAAGGGTTTAGGATCTCCCTTCCCAGCGTTTATTCCCTTTCCTGTGTCAGCCAGCAGATAGGTGTCCCTGGCCTCCCCAGGCCGAGCACAGAGCAGCTGCAGGCCAGGGCAGAGAGGGTGCCAATGAGGGTCCAGTTTTTTGTCTACTCAGCCCAGTGAGATAGAGACAATCAAGACACTGAGCATAGTAAGACTTGCAAGGAGGGTACAATCCCACAGTGAACAGTTAACTCTGCCCTATTCTATGCCCCCAGGATAACTCTAACTACAGCCAGGGGAGGGGGGAGAAAACAATGGGACTCTACGATCGGAGCAGGAAATACTCCAAGCCCAAGCCCCACGAGGGTCAGGCCACCTGTGGGGCCTTTATGCACAGAGAGGTAGCATCTCACTAGAGTGACCATCCCTCTTCAAGAGTCAGAGGAGTAGCTCCTGGAAAAGGTACTCAAAAGAGAGAAAGAGAAACACCAAATGGCTTTTCCTCCTACGCCTTCTCCACTTGTTTGACAAGCACCCTGGTTGCCCTAGCCTCTTTCCTGAACTTCCTCTCCACCCCCGTATTTCAGACACTTCCATCTCTGTTCCCTGGGGCCCCTCACAGGAATACAAAATGGCTGCCCGGAAGTAGGGCTGTATAAGAAGCCCTTGCTTCTTTGAAAGCAGTCCTGAATCCGGGAGTGGTTCCCATAACTCTTGCAGCTCTGAAGTAAGAGCAAAAGGCAATGAGTGCATTTGCCAAAAATGTTTCTCTTGCATGTGAATCCCAAGTGCTATCTATATGGCCATCTTCACAAAACCGCCCTCCTGAAAGGTCAGCCTTATTATTTCCAAGAGAATTGAGCTCGTTCTGACCCCAGGGTTCTAACTCGTGACCTTGAATCTATGCTCCTGACTTTTTGTTTAATAAGTCTTTTGAGTAGCTTTTGAATAATTCCCACCCCAACTCCAGCTGCATTCAATTCTCCCAAATAGCCATGCATCCAGAATTGTGGATAAGGCAATGCCCTGCTTTAAAAAATAAATGCCAATAAACAAAAACTCAAGCTTAGGAAACAAAGGGATCACTAGCAAACATTCAGAAGGAATCTTTGCATGATGAGGACTCACTGCAATTTCTTTACAAACTGAAAGTGCTCCTGAATTTAAGTGTTCATTTGTGAACACTTAAATTGAAGGAGTGAAAGCAAAGACTTCAGGAGCCAGTATCACATAAAGATCATCTCTCAAACTATAACAGAAGGAAAACAGGAATTAATTTATTCCAGACTTTTTAAAAACACCCCCCTCTTTGACCTATATTACATAGAACACAGGTGTATGCTTGATATAAAACAAAAAAGTAAAATAAAGCCCAACACCAAACCATTTGGTGGCAAAAAGCCATGAATTCTGAAACTTTACAAATTGGTGATTTATTGTCCACCGTGCACAAAATACTCCACAAATTTAGAAGAGAGGACCTTACCTGAACAAGGCATGCTTCCCACTTTCAGAGAGCTATCCACCTGGAGGAGAGATAAGAGAAATATAAAAATAATTTGTATAAAACTGAAAGTGAGCTATGTGATCTTGGGCAACTGATGTAACCTCATTAAGCCAGCTTTCTCAACTTTAAAATAAAAAATACCTACCACAGGATCTCCATGAAGATGAACTGAGATGATGCAGGTAAAGGGCATAGTACAGGGGCGGGGAAGAGCTAGAACATCATTCCCTATTAGCCGTACTGCTCCTGCTGGTTCTTATCATCATCTGTATTTCCCTTACACAGTCATTACAGAAAGTGGAAAGAAGAGATTATTCTATTCAGTACAACAAGAAACAATGGATGGAGGAGGGAGATCTCAGCTGGATCTTTGAGGACAGGTGGGATTTCGGGAGAGGAGATGTTCAGGAAGGACAGCCCATGATAAGGATGTAAGTCAGGTTCAGCTTGAGGAACAGTATAGGCGCGTCCTAGAGGCCATGAACAGATTTGGTTGGCATGAAGGATATCTTTTTTTTTTTTTTGACAGGGTATTACTCCGTTGCCCAGGCAGGAGTGCAAGGGCACAATCTTGGCTCGCTGCAGCGTCTACCTCCCAGGCTCAAGCAATCCTCCCACCCAGCGTCCCTAGCAGCTGGGACTACCGGTGTCCACCGCCACACCTGGTTAATTTTTGTGTTTTTTGTAAAGACAGGGTTTCACCATGTTGCCCAGGCTGGTCTTGAACTCTTGAGCTCAAGCAATCCACCTGCCTTGACCTTCTGAAGTGTTAAGATTACAGGCGTGAGCCACCGCGCCTGGCTGACATGAAGGATATCTAACAGGGAGAAAAAAGAGGCAAGGCTGGAAACAGGCTGAGATATAATTTTGAAGGAAGTTTAACCTTCACAAATGAGGTGTTTGAACGTTACCCTATTGGCAATAGGGAACAACCAAAGGTGTTTGGGGAGAGGAGTGATATACTGTGAGTTACATTTCAGATACATTCTTCTGGTAGCGGTGTACCAAATGGACAACAGGGGAGAGCCCCGTCAGGCTACTGGGCTATTTTAATGGCCTGGGCAAGAGACAGTGAGGGCCTAAACATGCCCAAAGTCTATAGAAAACAAACGAAGGGGATAGATAGGAAAAACACTTTGAAGGAAGATCAGCTGCCCTAATTTAAAGGAGGAGAGCACTGAGTCCTCTTTTGGTGATTTAAAGACCTTCGAACTTGGGTGCAGATTCCATTTTAAATGTCAGAAAATGCAGGAAGAGGAACCAGTTCAGGGACAGGAGAAAAACCATCTGTCACTACAGTGTGTGAGGTTAAGGCCCACTGGCAAGAAGTCTTTGGATAGAAATGAATCCTTCTGTTTCCTCCTCTGTGAAATGGGGATATCTGGGTAAACTCCATAACTTCTACAGTTAGCCTTACTGATTTCTAGGTATGAGCTTCTCAGGGGATACAGTCTCTTTACTCATGATTCATGGTGATTTGGGGAGTGAATGTATGGCTCACCCCTGTGTACTTATTTGTATCCATTACTACTTACCCAGGCAGCCTTGAATAGACTTGCAAAGTCAAATATGAGCCCAATATTCTAATCCCTGAAAACAGAGATGGGTTTTATCTGTTTTCTAAACATCAATTCCTTTGGTATATAAAATTCCAGTAGTAGTTATTGAAATCCTATAGTTTCTTGTCAACTTGGATGAAAATTATAGTACTGTATCAGTCAGGATCGAGTCAAGAAAATAAACAATACTGGGTATTCTAACAGAGAAAATATAATGTCGGGATTTGGTTAAATAGACACTGGAGGACTGAAAAAGCAAAATAAACACACTGAGCTAACACCAAGGTAATAATTTCAGGAAGTATCCACCACCACCCAGAGAACCAACAAGAAATTGGGGTTACTGGAACCTACAAGCTCAGTGGAGGGTTCCATGGAGCTGGATGCCGGCCTCCGTGGAAGCACCGCACAGCTCGTGCTGCTCTCTGAGGGTCTGCATTAAGGTTGGCTCTGGAAGGGCCAGGAGAAGATGAACTGGAACCCACTGCCACTGCTGGGGTCAAGGGCCATTGCATGCAGAGGAGGAGCAGGTCCTCTGTCCCCTCTCCTTGTCCCCCCTTGTAATAACCTAACCTGAAGCCAGCTAATGAAGAAATATTGTTTGCAGAGTCCCAGGATCACACAACAAAGAAAGTAGAGAAGGGTGGATGAGTGACATGAGGACTTTTACATAGCATATAACCTGAGAAATATCAGATTGCTATATTTATTTTCTGAACAAGCAACCACAAAATATAAAAACTGTTTCAGATAGTGGAGTACAGACTAGAAATATTAAACTACGGTCCCACAAGCCTCAAAGAAAAGAACTAGATGGACAGTTTGTGGTGTGAAAGTGCTTATGGTAATGTATAGCGATCAAGGTTAACATACCCTGACATGACCTGCCCCCTCAGTGATTCACACCCTTATCTAATCCCACCCCCTTGAGTATAGCCAAGACCTGAGAATTGCTTTTAACCAATAGAATATGGCAAAGATAATGGGATACTTCTCTCTTGATTATGTTATAAAATTCAGCCTTAGTCGACTGGAGTGAGAAAGAGTCTCCTGCCAGCCTTGAAAAAGCAAACATCCATGCTGTGACTTGCTGGTGGCCTCTAAGACCTGAGAGTGGTTTCCAGCCAACTTCCAGCAAGAGGCAGGGGACCTCAGTCGTACGTCATCGAAATGAATTCTTCCAACAGTTTAAATGAGCTCAGAAGCAGATCCTCCCCCAGAGCCTCCAGATAGGAATACAGCCCAGGTCAACACCTGACGGCAGCCTCCTGAGCAGACTCTCAGCAGAAGGCCCAGCTAGCCTGTACGTAGACTCCTGACCCAGTGAGACTGTGAGATGGTAAACCAACATAGGAATAATGCTTATTTCTCTATTTTCCATCTACAGTCAACATTGACCTCTTATTGAGCATCTACCATGGGCTAGGTGTTTCTAGTCTTCAAGAAGTGAGTTTAGTAGGAAAAACAAACAAATAACCAGAGCATTCCAGTCTAGTGTGATGTGTTCAGAATATAGGTTAACCCCAGGGGACTGCAGGACCTGGAGAAGGGCAGCCTGGCCAGAGCAGGGACCTGGGGGAGCCTTCAAAGGAGGAGGTCTCAGGTAAAGGAAGATTAACTAGTTAACTTGTTAACTAGGGGAGGGGGCTCTAGGCAGAGGTCCAAAAAATTAGATTGTTCTTGATTGCTGATCATTTTTCTCCAACTTCATTATATGTAACAGAAATCAGAAAGAAAGAATTCAACGCAAGTTCTTCCTTAAATTGTTTTTCTTCCATCAGATTTATACTCATATTACAGCATTCAATTGAAAATCCAAAATCCAGAAGAGCCTAAAAAATGTGTGCTTGAGCTTAGCTATGTCTCCTGATAGAGATTAGATTAGTGATTGTTTGTCTTAATAAACGGCACTTCCTCTTGAAACTGTGCCCAAAACAATCTTAAAAAGTTCCGATTTCATGAAACGTGTCACTTCCTCTCCACTCACAGCCCCCATTTTCCTTCCTTCCCCTGGGTCTCACTTTTTTTTTTTTTAAACGTAATGCTTTCGTGTTTGTAATAATACCCCTCCTTGGCAGGCTGATATAACTCCCATTTTTCTGGGGAGAGTTTTGAATGCAGTGAGTTGTGATCTCAGCCAAGGTCACAGAGAGGGTCAGAAACAACAGAGCCGAGATTTGATCCCTCGCCCCAGGAGCCTCAGGAGGGGCCCTACAGCCACTTTCTTGTCATCATCTGAACTTGGAACGGCCTCCCACCCACACCCAGCCTTCCCCGGCGCCTCCTTCCCTTCCCATGGCTTCACAGAGCAGTTATTCAGGGTCTGCGTGTATGAGCTCAGCCATGTTGCATGACCTACTTTGGCATTTTCACATTACTCGGGGAAGCTTTAGGGCAGAACCATGATAGTGGAGAGAAGCCTCCCTGCCAGCCACCCCGGCTCAGTTTGGACCTGCTTGCCCTGAACAAAGAAGCAGAAGACAGAGTGGATGAAAGACAAAGGGAAGGAGTGAGGTGACAGTTGGTCTTCAGCAATGCCAAAGTGACCAGTGCAGGAACTCCTTGAATGTTTGGGCAGGGTCATAAGACACCTGTCTATTTCACATCTGCTAATCCATTTCTTATTAAGTCATCATGGAGACTGCTTGGGGAGGAACTCTATCTTCTGAGAGTTTTCTAAAGCACCCTGTCCTCCTCCCACAAGGGCAGTATAATTAGTAAAATCAAACACCTTGGGCTACCATCTCCTGTAAGGTGGGCTATTAACTTTTCAGAGGGCGTGAAGAGCTACCACTCCTATTTTAAATAAAGCTAATGCCAAGGAACCCACATTTAAAGTTCTAAAACAGCAGCTACGCACCCACCACCACCCACAGATCTAGTGATTGAGATTTTTTTTTTCAGCTTGGCCTATTATTTACTTAGAATCAGAACTGATTTCTATGTGGATGATGTAGTTATTTAAGCTGACACCTCAAAGCATCCAACAGTAGAGTCCCCTCCCTCTTAAGAAGAGCCAGTGAGATACTATGACAGTGACCTCTGTGGCTGAGGGTGGGATTGTGTTAAATCCAGGAAGGCTCATGGATTGGCCATTATCACCTACCTCTCCCAACCTTGCCTTGCCGAGATCTTGCTCAGACCAGGAATGCCTAACCTGGAGGTTCTGAAACAGGGGCAGAAACAAAAATGCTCATTCCTTCCCAGGCAGCAAGGGCTCATTTCTGTCGGAGCCCTGGGCCTGGATACTCCGCCAGCCATTGGTATTGTCTTTGAAGCCAACTTTATGACTTCACACTTGGTCCAGTTTACCCTTCAGTGTCCTAAGTGGAATTCTTGGGGAGGGTGGTTGGAGGAGTACATGGGTAGAGGAAGAAGAAAACTGAAACTCCCTGGGTGATATGATAGATCTTTATGTGTAATTAAAAATCATGTGGCATGATTAAAAAAAAAAAAAAAAGAATTTAGAATTACATTATAACATAACAAGCGCTAAGAAAAAAGTTTCCTTAAAGAATAGACTTTTGCTGTATGTCAATTAGTGAGCCTGTTCTTGGGGTAGGTTTTCTCTGCTGCCTCAGAGCCAAATCTTCAGCCTCCCACACAGATCTGTGAAATCAATTGTCTTCCCCAAACATGTGGTAACCACAGAGAAGTAAAATTAATAAAACTGCTCCAAAAGATGATTTCTAAAGATGACATTCGTACTCTCGCTTTAAGCTTTCTTTCCTGCGGCTAAGTAGGGGCCTGACGTGGAAGCAGGAGGGGTTTGGTGAGAATTTAGGACCTGGTTTTTTCTTTTTTTTTTTTTTTATATATTTAAGTTTTAGAGTTTTAGTTTCACTTAGTTGTTTTGGGAGAGAAAGAGAGCAGTGAAGAGTTAAAAGTGTAAGGAGGGGGTCAAAAAAAAAAGTGAAGAAGAGAAAAGCCAACCAAGTTGGGACTGTCACGCCTGACAAACACGCATGTCAAGCCAAGGGGGTCTGGGGCTTCCACTCCACACCCCCACACGTGCCTTCATTTGGTCGTCAGCCTCTCCCCCCGGGCTTGAAGGCTACCACTGAGGGTGGCGTGGCTGACATACCGAACCTGCCACCCAGTGACGATCCTTGGGAGCAGGCCCCACTCAGCCCAGCCCTGACAATGGCAGGAAGACAGGCAGAAGCCATCAGTCTCCATTACGAAGACAGGGTTTTCCTCCCATATTATCCCGTCTGTCATGTCCTCCTTAGACTCCAAAGGCATGGCTGTCTCATACATCATCATCATTTTCTCCCCACAAAGATGGAGAGCCCCAGGGAGGGGTCCTTTCTGCTCAGTGCCCTGCCCTGGATGGCCAAGGGCCTTCCGTCAGTGACAGGAGCAATGCAGAGCTGCCAGGGGAGACATTTGCATCCCTATTAGGCCTAGGGCTTTGAAGGTGGCGGAGGAGGGACCTGCCAGCTGATTTGCAAACCAGAAGTTTAAACAAACTTCCACAATCTCTGGAGGCCTGGAGAGCACTCCTGTGATACCAAGAGGGGAAAGAGAAAGAGAGAAAAACAAAACAAAACCCAAACATAGAGCTCACAAATGTACATGTGCTTAGTTTTGGCAGAGGAAAAGATATGCTTAGTCTTGGCAGATACACAGTCTTTTCACTGAAAATTGGAATATTATTAATAGTAGTTCTATTAAGTTAAGCATTGGGTGTATAATTTTGTTGAATTCTCACAACAGTATTGTTTTACATTTATAGAACATGTTTCAGGAGACAAAATTAAGGCTTACATTAGCCAGAATTAGAAGAAACTATTTGTCTGACTCTAGGCCTGGCACAGTGGTTCATGCCTGTAATCCCAGCACTTTGGGAGGCCAAGGAGGGTGGATCACTTGAAGTCAGGAGTTCAAGACCAGCCTGGCCAACATGGTGAAACCCCATCACTACTAAAAAAAAAAAAAAAAAATTAGGCAGGCGAGATGGTGCTCACCTATAGTCCCAGCTACTCAGGAGGCTGAGGTGGGAGAATCGCTTGAATCCAGGGGGTGAAGGTTGCAGATTGCACCACTGCACTCCAGCCTGGGCAACAAAGCAAGACAGAAAGAAAGAAAGAAGGAAAGAAGAAAGAAAGAAAGAAAGA
>NW_016107457.1:4894677-4914221 GCF_001604975.1 Cebus imitator
AGAAGGAGAGAAAGAAAGAAAGAAAGAAAGAAAGAAAGAAAGAGAGAGAGAGAGAGAAAGAGAGAAAGAGAAAGAGAGAAAGAGGAAAGAAAGAAAGAAAAGGAACGAGGGAGGGAGGGAGGGAGGGAAGGAAGGAAGGAAGGAAGGAAGAAAGAAAGGAAGGAAGGAAGGAAGGAAAGAGAGAAAAGAAAAGAGAGAGAGAGAGAAACCTATTTGTCTGACTCTGGATCTTGACACTGACTGCTAGAATGTGTTAGTTGGTCAGATATAGAATACCCTAAAACTTTTGCATGTCTCCTAAATGATCATGTTAATACTTACCATTCATAAAGACCTTCTATGTGTCAGGCTCTGTCATAAACACTTTATATGAATATTCTCTTTTAATTTGCACAGGGAATAGCATGCTGAGAGACAGGGGTTATTGTGATCATTATCTACATTTTACAGCTGGGGAGCTGAGGTTTAGAGAATTAAGTAACTCACCAGGTCCTCACTAGCAGTTGGTGGAGTTAGGATTCAGACTCAGGAACTCCACTGATTACACATAGCCAATACAAGCACTGATTTGTTTGAGAAAGTCTAGAGTCATCCCAGGAGAAAGAACCCATCATGCAGTGAAAAAATGCAGTTTTCATCATTGGGTTCCTCCCCTATGTTAATTTGGATGAAGTCGGCTGAAAATGAACCTCATCAAATTTCCCAAAGGAGCAAACTTGTCAGCCAGCTACGGTGAGGAAGACTCAGGTCTTCCATTGGGTTCCATGGAAGAAGCCGACCAGTTTAACCAGCTGATGGTGGGTAAAAGTTCAGTCCTTTCTCAGAACCAGCTTGCAGAGCCACTGCTTGCTCTCTAGAGGTCACTGCCACTGAGGACGACCTGTTAACAATCCGGCATGAGGAGCTACACCTCTTAGCATGCCAGTGGGGTAACCCATTCTTTCTGCACTTTCTCCACTGGAAGGAGGTGGTAGCACTGTCATGAGCCCCTAGAAATTTGACTAAGTAATTCTGCAGCATAGAATTTGACCCGCTTGCTCAGGCAAGGGCCTCTATCATGCCCAGGGGCGAGGCAGCAGCAACAGAGATTCAATCTAACCCAAAATGGTTGTAGAAGACCCAGTGGGTTTTCTAACTATCAGTCATTCCCTCTTCTTTCCATTAACAGAACCCTGATATTGTTTAGCTGACCCTGCTACTCACAATCTGATGTTTCACTGTGCCCATAATAGCGACTCCACTTACCTTGCCAGTTAGTAGCTAAGGAATGGACAAATGACATAATTCTAGCCAACTGGTTGTGAAGGGATGAATGTGAGGTGACAGGGGCTCTGGAAAGGTTTCTGCACTGAATGTTTTTAAAAAGACACATAGAGAAAGCAAAGGTCTTTTTCCTCCCACTGGACATTGTCATGTGATGCCCAGAACTACGGCAGCCATACTGCTATCTCAGTCTATCTCCCCTGAGACCAATTCAACCACTCTGAGAAGAACAGGTCAACATGATGGGAAGAACCTGAACTCTTGAAGGTATTGATAAGTCACCAAATTAACAAACCCTGGAGCTGTCGTACCTTAGACTTTTGATTACGTAAGCTATTTTTCCCTGGCATCAACAGAGACTGATGCAGGAAACGCTGGTTAAATGAGACAAATAAGATAATTCACGCAAAGCACGTTCAGCAGTGCCTACCACAGAGGAAAGCTTAGTTATTATTCCATTCGTCGTATCTGTGTAAAGCTCCCAGCTCTGTGTCTTCCCCTACCCCTAGACTAGTGTTGAGGCTACTAACAAAGGAAACAGTCCTGTGTAACCCATTTCAATCTGCAAGAAATCTCAGAAATGTTCAACCCCAAAACATGTTAGTTGAACCATGGCAATAATCCAGGTGGAATCTACACAAAGCCAAGTTTGGAGATTTGAGGCAAAACTACCACCTCATCTCCCTAGACTACAAAATCATAGTAACCCACAATAAAGGACATGATGTAGAGATTTGCTATGACTTTCCTGGTTTTGTTTATTTATTGAATCAAAACTAAAAGTACTGTCTCTCCTCTTCCTTATAAACCAGGCACTTTAGGAAGAAAAATCAATAATATTCCCAGCCAACATGTGCATGTCATATAATAAATACAGCATTATAGACTCTTTGAATAGGGTGTGATTTATAGTTGGATTCTGGCAGCTGCTTTGAAGCTGTACAATTTTTCACTTAAGGCTAATTAGAGGATTCTTAATTAGCAAGTCTTTCATCCATTAGATTAGACAATAAAGATTTTTCAAAACTACTGTAATATTTAGTTCTCGTTTTCGCATTGTAACAAAACAAACTCAATATCTATCACTTATAAAAAAAAACCCTCTGTTCAAGCCCTCTGCAGCTTATAGCCAGGAGACAGCCAAAAGTATCGAGATATGTGAACTCTCATCCCTACCCCCGATACTGCCTTGCCTTGGGATCTGGAGTAAGCCACGTTCTTTCTGGTCCCAGCTTTCTCATCTATGAAATGGAGAAGATCAGTTAGATCAGGGTTTCTTAATCTCAGCCTCATACTTGGGACAAAACAATTCTTTAGATATCTAGCAGCATCCTCAGCCCCTATCCACTAGACACTAGTAGCACCCCTCCCTGTCTCACACATACCAGTCGTGACCAAACATTGCTAAATGTCCCCGGGGTGCAAATCATCCCAGCTGAAAAACAATGAATTAGATCATGAGTCATAAATGCCAACAAGGGTAAAGCTGTTTTACAAATGAGAGAAGTGGATCAGAAAAATAAAGACAAATTCAAGAGCAGGTATCCTATCAAAAGGGGAAGACACTCTCCCTCTCCAATGGGTTCTTATTATGTCTCACAATGGTTCAACAGAAGGCGTGAATCCCACAGTTACGTGAAATTGCTTGGCTTTTTTTTTTTTTTTAATGTTGGCAGATCATTCCTTGTAGCAGTTAGGAAGGTGGACTTTGGAGCTAGAACGTCTATGTTCAAATCCCAGGTCTACCTCTTACTAACTTCAATATCAGGCATGTTCTTCAGAATCTCTATGCCTTGGTTTTCTTATAAAATAAAGAAAAGAATAATACTCACTTCATAAGATTATTGCCAGGTTTAAATGACACAGCACATGAAAAAGGCCTAGGAAAATGTACATAGTAAGCTCTCAATAAATATTATCTGTTATTATCCCTAAAATAAAAAACACTTTAACCAAACTAAACATAGGTCAGACTATAGGCCATACTCAGCCTAGAGGCTACAGTTTTTCAACTCTGGCCTACAAGATTTCAAGGGTGTTATATGATTCCATTTTATGGAAGCAAGAACACAGATTAGACTCTGATTAACTCTATACAGTTTAATTGAGGCGATAGAACTCTGACAGTAGCAAAGATCAGGTAGTCAGAAAAGAATTCTAATTAAATGTCAAAATATATGTTCTTAGAGGACAGCAAGAGAAGATGAGAAGACATTTCTGCTTTCCATTTAAGAAAAAAAAATTAGTTCTCTCTTTTGAAGAAAGTACATGAAAAAAGAAGAGCATCAAATTTGGAATCTGCCATCCTCAACAGTATCCTCTTAACAGATGCCATGACAATACACTGAGCTATTGTTGACTTTCTAGCTAAAATAAATCATCAATTATAAGTTGGTATCTTTAGCCCAATTGCTTTTCAGTGAGATGGCTAATAGAGGCAATAATAGATTGATTTCTCCAACCTTATCCTCCCACTAGAAACCAATATATCCACTCCTGATCAATACTTTGATCTGAGTTACTTATAACTCTGTCAGACATGAGTATCTACTTCACTCCAGGTAGAGAAATGAGATCATTTTGCAAAATTTAGGTCAGACATTAAATTGTCTTGGGTGAATTATTATTCTGGTCTAGAGCCACATGACCAAATCAACACTGTAGAGGATTATCAGAAACTAAAGGGGGCAACCTGAATAAGTACCCATTGCCTTTATTAAAGCCTCACCATGCAGGCATGCAGTATAACAAGGTACTAGTAGTCCATGTGTTTGAACTACATTTCAGGGAAATGCTTTGGGAACATGACTTTTGTGCTTTAAAGTTCACACTGTTTGACCTATAACTCTTCTTCCAGGAATCTGTCCTAAGAAACTATTCAGAAGCTAAAACTAAAATTTATGCATAGATATTCTATGCAATATTATTTATGATAGAAAAAGTAGGTACCAACCTAATGACCAATATTAGAAGAATATAAAATAAAGAAATAACCCTATGATGGACAATTTTGCAGCCAATTATAAATGGTGTTTCAAAGAGTATTTCACTACCTGGAAAGATACTTAATATATAATACTATACAAAAAAGATGATAGAAATTGCATACGCAATATAATACCAATTGTGTGTGTATATGTATATATAAAAATAACTACATCAAAATGTGAACTCTGGTTATTTTTGGCTGGCATTTTAAGTCATCTTCATTTCTATCTATAAGCCCCTCTGCATTTCTATCTATAAACCTCTCGGCATCCCTAAGTTGACACCAGGGTTGCCATATGCAATTGCTCATATTGTACTCCGCAGAAGGCATCAAGCTCATGGGGCATTCAATGTCACATATTCCATTACTACTTCTGTTCATAGAGGATGCTTTTTTCAATTTGTGCATATGAGATACTAAGCCCTGTTGTATTTTTATAACTTAAAAACCTATAATTTTTTTTAGAACCATCCAGTGGTAGGCAAGAGTTTATGTGGAGCCTGAGGCTTAAACAATTGAGAGAACCCTCTGCCTGAAAAGAGTACAGGCTTTTAATTATAAAATAAGTCATAGAAGTAAATTTTCACTTAAAATGCGAAAAAACAATCACAAAAACTTCCTGGAGACTTAGAGATTAAATTCTTTCTCTCTAGGTAAGTTATCAGAAACGCTTAAAGAAAAGTCCTTCCTGATTGCAACCTGGCTTCCCTCCCAAACAGAACACTCTACAACTCCTAGCAACTCTCAGCTATCCTGGGGGCCCATGCAAGGAAATGACCCTGAAGGTTAAGTTTCATTAGTGCCCCAGTAAATCTGGCTCTGCTCTTTAGGGAAAGAAAAAATTACATCAACCCAGAGCCAAGTGCTATTTTAAGATAAATTTATGATTCCAAACCAATTAGTCTGGCAAGAATTGTAGCTGTCCAACACTACTAAAAGAATCATTTTATTTCAATTTAGCAAGGGCTTTCCATAAACATTCATTAATATAATTACTAAAATATGGGAGGTTTCCTGCTGTACCCAAGGATACAGCTATCTTCTGTTACATATTAATTAGATTTTTTAAAGTTTTGTCATTTTAAAACAGAGTCAATCTCAGGTACCCTCTGCCTTACCTAGAGTTCTCCCTGTGCCAGGACAGCAAAGAAAACCTTCAACAGGCATTCACACCATTTTATTAGGCCAGAGAAATGGCCTAGGATTTGTAGCAGATCTGTCCCTAGTGAGCCACTGAGGATACTAAGCTAGGCTCCTATCACAGAGAGGTAGGGGCAAAAGAGTGGTTCTTCAATTACAGTGAAATAAAACAAAACAAAAATCTAAACAACAATCAAAACAGACTTTTATATAAATACCACCAGTAAAAATTCAAACCCCAAGATATTCTCTAGATCAGTTTTTTCCCAACATTTTTAGAAAGACAATTTTTTCAAACAAAGGCATACACTGAACACCAATATATAAATGAATATGTGTTTTCAATCATGTTATACCAAATGGAAGAAAACACCCAAAACTAAAACTATCTTCAGTAAATCATCACAACAAGGTATGCTATATGTTCATATTTCAACTGACTATATTAAACTTTTAAAATTGACAATGGCATATGTAGGCTACCCAATTTTACATTTTGGACATACAAAGCCTAAATTGCAACAACGACAAAAAAAAAATCACTGTAGAGTGATAATATTCTTATTTAGTGGCATCTATAGAAAACATTCAAATTTGTGCACAAATGGAAAAATATATCACGAATATGATTGAAAGGCAAATGATATTGTCTGGAGGGAAATATTCACAACACATATAACAGAGCACATATAAAACTGAAGTACCAGAACTAGAGGATAGAATGAGGCAGAAGAACTATTTGGAGAGAGAATGACTGAAACTTTTCCAAAACTATTGAAAGATATCAACCCACAGATACAAAATTAGCAAACTCAAAACAATCTAAAGACAAAGAAATCCACACTTAGGCATATGATAGTCAAACTGCTAAAAAAATAAATAAATAAAAGGAAAACAGAAGCTCTTGAAAGCAGATAGGGGCTGGGAGGAGCGGGAGGGAGGACATATTTCACATCAGAAATGGTGGCCAGAAGACAATGGTATGGTATCTTTGAGTTCTGAAAGGAAAAAACCTATCAACTCAGAATTTTATAGCTGGTGAACATATCCTACAATCTGACAGTGAATTTAAAACATGTTTAGACAAACAAAAGCTGAAAGTATTTTTCTCTAGCAGATCTGCACTACATGAAGTGCTAAAAGAAGTTTTGCAGAATGAAGAGTAATTGTATCAGATGAAAACCTGGCTCTGCAGGAAGGAATAAAAAACTCCAAAGGGGGGAAAATATGGAAAAAGTTTAATTTTTTTGATTTGTTGACATATGTGTACATGTATGTATAAATTCCTTTAGAATATTTTAATCATTTAAAGGAAAAATAATGACAACATATTTTACTTCTGTCCAGCATAAGTAGAAGTAAAATAAATGGCAACAAGAACCCATAGAATTAAAGGTGGTAATTGGTAGTTTACTGTTCTAAGAAGACAATGGAGAGAATAAAAGGAGAGGAATATTTGAGGAAATTATTGCCAAGAACCTCCCAGAACCGAAGAATGACAAGAACTCTCAGATTGAGTGAGTGCCACCACCACAACCCATAAGTGTCCAAGTACCCAAAAGGATATTCTTTTAAACTCAACCTACAGATAGAGTGAAGTTTCAGAACTTCAAAGACACATAGAAAATATTAAAAGTTACCTATGAAAAGACAGATTACTGATAAAAGAACAAATTCAGACTAACATCTCATTTCTCAGTAACAATGTTAGATACAACGGAGCAGTGTGCCTCTATTGCCCCACCAAATGGCTTTTTAAGAAAGGAAATAAATGAAAACATCCTCATACATTCAAGCCTCAGAAGGTTTAGCACCCACGGATGATTTTCTAAAGAAATACTACAAAATATATTTCATCTAAAGGACAATGAACACAAAAGAAAGAAGTGGGATGTAAGAAACACAAACAAAGAATACAGTAAATTAGTACTACATAAGTATTTAAAAGGACTAGCAATTTATTTATTTAAAAGGTCATAGTAATTTAGAAGTAGCATTCCAGATTATATGAACATTGAAAGTGTGGGACAAGCAAAAAGAAGTAAAGGTTCTTGTCTTGGTCTAGAGAGGGGTATACACTAACACTTGTTTTTATTATAAAAATATATGTTCCTATATATATATATAATAAAAATTAAAATGTGGGGGAAAAAATCAATAGAAGAATAGAAACAGAGTATATAGCTTTAACCAGTGGAGGGAAAAGTGAAACAAAAAGTACTTACTAATTTTATATGTTTGTAAATGCATATAAAATTACACAGAAGGAAAATACCACACTTTTCTGTATGTTTGCCTGATGTGTATCTGTGTGTATGCCTATGTGTAAACATTGTGTGTGTGTCTGTGTGTGTGTGATTTGTGTCTGGGTAAAAATACTATATACTATTTTTCTTCACGAAAATAGGATCGTACCACACTGTTTCAGTGAGCTGTCTATTTCACACACCATGCCATAAATACTATTATCAACCTCACCTGTCAACCCTCAAAGTGCAAGAAGTCAGGAAGCTTGATTATCTTATGACTCATAGCTTACTACGGACAGTCCTGGGAAAACAGTGGAATGGAAAAGTTGGTTCATTTGCCCCCAGGAACACGTTGTAAGTGGGCTGTTAACACTGGGCACTAACCCAGAGCTCAGATACTATTAGTTCTAGCCCTTTCCTGGAGAGCAGAGGCCCTGGTGCAAGGAATAGAAGAAGACTCAAGGTCTTAAATTCTTACTCACTGAGCAGCATAGCCCAATTGTTCTGAGCATTCGCTCCAGAGATAGACTGCCTGTGTTCTAGTGCCAACTCCATCACTTTCTAGCTGTATGGCTTTGGGCACATTGCTTAATCTTTTTGTGCCCCTATTTTCTTACCTGTAAAATGATGATAATAAGGGAGCCCCCTAATAAGGGCGTGGTGATAAACAAGCTGATATATGTAAATCACTCAAATAATGCCTGGCACATAAAAAATAATTGATGTTATGCCTAGAATTTAGGGGAAGTAGACGGAGGTACGAATAGAGCAGGACCATGGATGAGGGGTACACAGGGCTGTATTTTAGGGTATGTTCAAAAGACCTCTATAAATATAACTGTCATGATAGGAGCTACTAAAGCAGAAGCATAGCTTCACAGTGGTCACAATATTGTTGAAAGATAAGGCGTTGCCACACAAAGTAGCAAATGTTATCTCTTCTTGCCGAATAGTGTGATCTTTGTCAAGGTGTTAACCCCTCCTTTTCCTCCCCCACCCCCTAAAACCTTGTCTCTCAGGCAGCCTCATGGATGTCTCCAATATTTTCATGAAAATGTTAGCTTAAGTTTTGATAACCTAGCTAAAAAGGAAGCAGGGAAGGGGCGTGAGAGGGAACAGAGCTGAATCATTGACACGAAGCTGTCATTGGCCTTACAAAACACACTCAGATGATGGTTCTCTTCATAGACTACATTAGGGTGGGAAGAAAGGGGACATAATTTGAGTGGACAAAAAAAAGTTGGGGCAGCAGGAAGGGAAGGGAGGGACCTAGGTTGGGGCAGGAAAGTTCTCTATCCAAATGGGCTTTGTGTCAGCCTTGAAGGGAGCACAAGAAATTACAGGAAAGAGGAAAAGTACCTTCTGAGTCTTGTGTGCTACTCCAATGTAGTTCAGGACCAACAGCACCAGTATCACCTGGGAGCTTATTAAAAATAGAGACTCTTTGCTCCACCCCCAGACCTCCTGAGTCAGACTCTGTATTTTAACCAGGTGCCCAGGTGATTCTCATGCACAATGAGGTGTGAGACCACCTAACCCAGGACCTAGACACGGCTGGCTTTTAGTAAATGTCTAGATAGATAGGTATCTGGACGAACGGAGAAAAACAGTGCAAACTTTGCTTTCATTCGGCCATCCTGCGTTCATTCTGCGTCACACAGAATTGTCTAAGGCTGTGATTCCTTGGTTCTCCCTCAGCTACAAATTAGAATCACCCAGAGTGCTAACAACACCAGCCGAGCAATTCCCACCTCCAGAGTTTCTGATTCAATTGGTCTGGGGTGGGCTCTAGTCTAAAGTGGTGGCAGCTGATTTTATTTTTGCAAGACCATCTATACCAAGTAAGAGGGCTGCCAGTGAGGATCCAGGAATGCGCCATTGAATCTACCTTTGCTGAAGACACAGCCAGTGAATATTTCAGGAGTTAATACCATTTAGGAAATAAACATTTGCCCCAGTTTGGGTTGCCTTTTCTTCCTGCCAGTGCTCCAGAATATATGAACCATAGCTCTTAGTGTGGGTGGTTGGAGGAGTAAGAGGCTGATGTGTCTGTGGTGGATGTTAAATTGTTTGACCTTTCTCCAAATAGATTAACCCATTGCCTGAGTCATGTTTCTACCCTATAGGCCCATTCTTCCTCCCTAACCTGCCTCCTGCAACACACACATACAGAGAGGCCAAAAATTACCATAGGGAGCTTAGGTAACTCAACTTCTAGTGTGCCTCTTTTCCTTGGTTTTCTGAGCTCAGAGAGGGTAAGCAGCAAAGCTGTCAACCAGCCTTGAAGCTGGGCCTTCAGTGGCTCTCCTTGAATACTGCAGATGTGTGGATTTTCATCAACCCCTTTCTGGTTGGGGATTACCTATTCCTGGGCCACCCCACCAGTAAGGAAATGCATTTTAACATAATTGGTCCAGCTGCATCCCTAAGCAGCGTTCACCACTCAGAAAATCTAATAAAGTAAGTCATATCTTCTGCCTCTCTCTTTGGAACTTCTCTTAATTAAAATTCTGCCTACTGCAAGATGAGAACGATGGAGAGGTGAGACTTGGGCAGTGGCCCATCTGTGCATCGTTTTCTCATTAAAAACTTTTAGGAAAAAGCTCAAATGTCTTCACACTTCAGAATTCATTGAGGCAATCTGGACATCTCAATCCCCTTTCCTTTGTCTTCATGGTCTCATGCAGGGAGAAGAAAAATGAGAAAAATGAATGATGAGTGAATAAACAATGGTAAGTCCAAGTTAAGAAGAAGGATATTTAAACATGAAAGCCACAAGTTGTGATGAAGGAATGTGAGTAGGTGAAATTAGCCCTGACTTCCAAGTGCTTTGATCAGTTTGAGGATTGGAAAACTTCTAAGGGCATGAAACGCCTGTGCCAGAGTGGCATCCTGGAAGGGAGAGAGTGATTAAGCTCCAGGCTGCCTGTCAGAGATGCTCCAGTCTCTCCTCACTTGTGACGCTTCTATAGAGTTTTCACATGAGAGCAGGCTGTCACCATTTGGGAAGAGACAGCATCCTCTTGCTAACTCCTCCTCCCTTTGATGCCTGTAGAACTTGGCCATTAAAATCTGCCTTGGGCTAAAACTCAGCAGGCAAGTTTCCAGTCTGAGAACAGCTTTGACGAAATTTTAATAAAATTTAATAAAACCTAGTTTTGATTGGCAATAAGGGATCTGAGTTAGAGAAAAGTTTACCTACATGCTTAGATAGACATGTGGGATGGCCACACTCACTGTGGAATGCTACACAGTGGTAACTCTGGCCTGTTGGCATTTTGTTCACAACTGCTGGTGTCTTTGATCCAAGAATCACATGGGGGAATTGGGAGTTTTCTTATGCATCATTAAGGCATTTAAAAGGTCCTAGGCTTGGGTGAATTTTGCAAACTTCAGTATTGTTCTGTCCCAGCTAGCTAAAGGGATTAAAAAGCTTTAAAAGAAAATAAAGGGCAAATTTATTTCAAGGAGTTTATTTAAAGTGAAGCATTTGGTTGAGTTTGTTTTTAAATTAATAGAATAATTGCATTATTTGGAAACATAAACAAAAAAATGCTTTCTTTTAAAAACTTAACTTTGTTATTTTTATCTGCTCTATAAGATTCTTAGTAAAGAAGGTTACCTTACCTCTGAATATGGGTGGCAGGCATGGTTTTGTTTGTACTTCATTCAAAAACACAGAAAAAAAACATTAGAGTGCCTCAAAATAATCAACCCGTTCAATGCCTTTTGCCACTCTCCTTCTACTTGCCTACAACACATGGGGGATCTGCAAGTGGCCATCCTGCCACTCATAGTTTGTCAGGAACTGTGGCTACTCACAGTGATGGCATCGCTTCATCCATTTGTCCTAAATATGGACATGTCCCATCACCTTACAGAGAATAATTGAAAGCTTCTTCTCTAAGAACTTAGCCTTATTGAAAAGGTTATTACAGAGAGAAACAACCAGTTGGCAATTGCAATAAGGACCCTCCAAGTGCCTCCTTCAAGGATCCTTAATGGTAGATGTATTTTGTTGGCAAAGGCTGAAAGGTCCTTACAAAAAAGCCTCATTTGTGCCCTGTTCTCCTTAGCCCAGTTGTTCATTTCATTAAGGTCATAGAGAAACATGTTCCAAGAATGCTATGCAAATTATCTAAAATTAGTGTGAGACTATTTTCACCCTACCCGCCCCCTACTCCACTGATGCTAAGTATATATTTATATATATACATATACAAAGCAGAGACCGTAAGTAGCCTAACTCCTATGAATGCCTGCAGCCTAATACTAGTGAAGAAAATATATTTGCTAAATATCTGTCTTTTCATAACTAGAACTATTCAAATACCATTTGATCCTTTTGGGATCCAAACTGGTATAGTAACATTAAAGTTTATTTGTTTGCTTTTTAAAGCACAAAGAAGCCAAGTCTATTGTCTTGGTTGATCTATGTTTTCCTGCTGCACTAGCAGATGAATTTTATGTATTTGTGTATTTTGATTCCATCTCTCCTGGTATCATAGATACAAGGAATATACTTAATCTCTGACATGTATTGCAACGCCAGAACGATATGGTAGTGAAAGGCTTCTAGGACAAGTTTTCCTAAAAGCTCATCCTTGCAGGTCAGCTCTTCTCCTTAAAAGTGTATACTAACTCCTAAGAGAAAAATTATTTTTAATGGTTCCTGGTTTTTGTCTCTGGGAGACTGTTTTGCATGTAAATTCCTTTGGACCAGGGTCGGGAACATCCTTTCTGTAAGCCTTTTGGGTGTATTTGCAGGGCAGCCAGTTTGACCTGCATTAACTAAAGTCTATCAGTTGGTTGATTTTTTTCTATCATATTCTGGACCAGAAACCTCAAGATCTCATGTGCCCATTAGTCCCTGCCCAAGACCCAAAGTCAGATGATTTCCCACAGAGCCAAATATAGAGAAAACAAAACAAAACTCACTGAGCCCCCTGTAGGAGGAAGAAGAGGAGGGTTCCACTTTCAGAGCAGCTTAAACTACAGCCTGTATTCCCACGATGCAGGGAATATCCATCCACATCTTGTACATGCTCCCAAGGGCCATTACAGGTAATATTTTGCCATCAGGATGCTCAACTTGTGGCCTGCATTAGATAATGCATAATTCCTTATCTCAGATTGCTTTTGAGCTAGTTGAGAGAGTAAAATATAGACACATAAAATGACTAGTAAACTTTTGGCAAACAAGTGCTAAGATATATGTCTGGAGACTAGTTAATGAAATGCGCCAAATCTGTGTTTCTAAAACCCCTCAGTTTGTAATGGTTGGTCATGACTTCATCTACCATAAACCCAGCAGCATCTCTAGTAATAACCCTTGCTTCCAATTTTAATTCAGCAAGCTTAGTCATAGATAATTTCTCATTAATCTCCTAGTCAATGAGATTCTGTTACAGAGGGGCTGAATGACTTTTTGAGATGGACTAATGGGACCCCAAAAGACACTATAAGCCAACAGTACACTCTATCTTCTAGTTGTTTTGACCTAGAGATGACTATTATGACTCAATAAATCTATTATTGGAAACAAAACATTTTTAAAAGTGACTTACTGTTGTAACTAAGCAAAACCCACAAATCCAAAAGTCATGTGGTCATAATATCACATGCGTTGAATTGTCAGCTACAGACTTCCACCAAAAAACAGTGTAATGTTCATTTACACAGTCAAAACAAACTTTTATTAAATGCTTATGCCATGCCAAGGCCAAAGTATACAAGATAAGTGGAAAAAAAAATAGGAAACATACAAATGAACAAATCAATAAAATGCAGTGTGATAATTACTATTAGCAAAAGAATCTAGAAAGTACTAACAGAGCACTTATAGTAAAATGAAAGAGTTTCATTAAGAATCAGGAAAGGCACTCCAGAGAAGGTGGCATCTGATATGGGCCTTGAAGGATAAATAGGAGTCCATGAGAAGTGGCAGCACAGCATATGTTCACAACCCACTATATCTACAGTTTCCAACATGAAGTTTAGAAGTATGTGAACACACAACACCTCTAAGAGGAGCAGTGAGTGGTTTGGCATGGCTGGAAATAAGGACATAGGGAGCTTCTGAGGTTAAGAAAAGATAGTTTTATGAGTCTGAAGGCCCTCATGTGCTCTGCGAAAGAGCACGTATGGGACTAATTGCTTTTAGGCAGGAGGATGACATGATTAGTACGTAAAAGATATATGAAAGGAGAGATACGAGATGGGAAGGGAAGGTCCGTGTTACAATAGCCAGACAAAGCGGTAATAAGAACCTGAATTATTTATATGTTTATTTGTTGCCTTGTTTGTTTTCCATCTTGTTTCAGAGGAAATTGAAGGGAGCATCTAAAAATGCACAAAATATAAAAATGGCATAAAATAAATGTAAAACCAAAGAAGAATGAAAAACAAAGATCAAATGGCTCCATTTGAGATGGAGCACAAATGAAGAGTTAAAAACAAATGTTCTGCATACTGGTTACTGATTGCCCAAGAGAAGTATAACTCAACTCACTCTTCTCGGTATTAACCCAAAACAGGAACTTCTCCTGAGTGAAAGAAAGGCTCTGGAAAGTCATTAATAACACCCTCGAAAATTTCCTTCAGCTAGCTTTGCAGACCTGATTTGGTACAGGTTAGATTTGATCTGGATGGGCCCTTAAAACCATCCTACTTTCATATTGTTTCTCTAGGCTGAGCACTTGATAAAAACTGGATGGTCCAAAGCTAGAAAGGGCCTCAACTAACAAGGATCTGAAGCTACTCTGTACTGTTATTGATCACAGGTCTTTTATCTTAGTAGATGATCAGTTTAAAAACAGGACCAGTATCTCATGAAAGTTGAAGCTGGCTCTCCATAAAAATGGAAACCTCAAGAGAAAACCTGTCCCCAGTGGAAGAGAGTCAAAGGAGAATAGGCAGGTAAGAAAGGTCTTGAACAAAGGCCGAGGTGACTTGGATGGAAAAGAGAAGATGTTTGAGAAATAATTCCAAGGCACAATTAATAGGGCTGTTCACAACTTGATGTGGAATATGAGAGGAAAAGAAAGCAGAGTTGAAGTTGCACTCAGATTCTTCACTTGGGCACTTGGATGAATGATAGTGACAGAAGAAAACAAATAAGAAAGAATGAGTAGGGTTTTTTAAAAAGGTGATTGAATTCCATTTTGGTAATGTAATGTTTGAAATAAGGTGTTCCAGAAGCAGTTAGAAATAAAAACCTAAAGCTCAAGTGAGAGGTCTGGACAAAAATTATAAATGAATAAATCACTGAACTCTTGGAAGGAGACGAAAACCTAGTAATGAAAGAAGTCACCCAGGAAAAACCTAAGCATGAAAGAAAAGAAGACAAGAGGAGAGAGGCAAGGGCAGAGGACTGAGAAAAGCACATTGGAGCAGAAACAATGAGTACTGATGGGACAATAGGAAGTATTGAAAAGGATCAAGAAAATAATTCACAGGTTGAGAACGATGAAAAAGTGATATTGCAGAAGCCCATAGAGGAAGAGGAAAGGAAATGTCCAATTGAGCTATCCCTACAAAGGTTTCAAGAGAGATGGGGACCCAAAAGATGCAACATGTTATCAGGAATCTTTGTTTCCAGGGAAGTCATCTAAGAAATGAACCCTGGTGGCGTAATACATGAATGCAAGGTGAAAGAGTAGGGAAGGTATGTGTGGGCTACTCGTATAAGAAATCTGGCAACAAAAGCAAATATAGACAAATGGGAATACACCAAACTAAAAATATTTTATATAGCAAAGAAAACAATCAACAGAATGTAAAGGCAACTATGGAATGGGGGAAAATATTTGTAACCCATATATCAAATAAGGGGTTAATTTCCAAAATATGTAAGGAACACCTGCAACTCTACAGTAAAAACCATATAACCCAATTTTAAAATGGGCAAAGGACTTGTACAGACATTTCTTCAAAGACATACAAATGATTAACAAATACACTAAAAGATACTCAACATCATTTGTTATCAGGGAAATGTAAATCAAAACTAATGAGATATTGTCTTACCCTTGTTAGAATGGCTGTAATAAAAAAAAAGTAGCAAGTATTAGCAAGGTTGTAGAGAAAAGAGAACCCTTTTACACTGTTGTGTACCATGTAAAATGTAAAATGGCCTAGCAGCTATGGAAAACAGTATGGTGGTTCCTCAAAAAATTAAAAATAGAACTACCATATGATCCAGCAGTCCCACTCTGGGTATATATAAAAAAGAAATTGAAATCGGGTCCTCAAAGAGATCTGCACTCTCATATTCATGGCAGCATTATTAACAATAGTCAAGATCTGGAAACAACCCAAATGTCCATCAACAGATGAATGGATTAAGAAAATGTAATATATACAGATAAACAGAATTAAAAATAAAACCATATGAATATCTCAATAGACACAGAAAAAGCATTTGATAATATCCAACATCGCTTTGTGAAAAAATCCCTCAACAAACCAGGCAGCCAAGAAACATACCTCAAAATAATAAGTCATCTATGACAAACCCACAGCCAACATCATACTGGATGGGCAAAAGTTGGAAGCATTTCCCCTAAGAACCGAAGCAAGACAAGGATGTCCACTCTCACAGCTTCTCTTCAACATAGCACTGGAAGTCCTAGCCAGAGCAATCAAACAAGAGAAAGAAATAAAAGACATCCTAATTAAAAAAAGAGAAAGTCAAATTATCTCTGTTCACTGACAATATGATTCTATACCTAGAAAACCCTAAAGAGTTCCCCCAATAAAGTTTCAGAATACAGAATCAACATACAAAAATAAATAGCGTTTCTATACACTAATAACATTCAAACTGAGAACCAAATAAAGAGCACAGTCACATTTACAATAGACACACACAGACACACACACACACACACACACACACACACACACATATCTAGGAAGATATCTAACCTAGGAGGTAAAAAATCTCTGTAAGGAGAACAATAAGATATTAATGAAATAAATCATAGATGATACAAACAAATGGAAAAATATCCCAAGCTCATGGCTGGGAGGAATCATTGTCATTAAAATGTCCATATTGCTCAAAGCAATCTACAGATTCAAAGCAATTCCTATCAAATCATTAATGTCATTTTTCACAGAATTAGAAAAAAACAATTTTAAAATCCACATGGAACCAAAAATGAGCCCAAAAAGCCAAAGTAATCCTAAGCAAAAAGAAAATACTGAAGGCATCACGTTACTCTACTTCAAACTATACTATAAGGTTACAATAACCCAAACAGTGTGCTACTGGTACAAAAATAGACAAATAAACCAACGGAACAGAATAGAAAACCGAGAAATAAAGCCACACATCTGCAACCAACTGATCATTGACAAAAGTTGGCAAAAATAAACATTGGGAAAAGGACATCCTATTTAATAATGGTGCTGGAAAAACTGGCTAAGCATATGCAGAAGAATGAAATTGCACCCCTACCTCTCACCACATACAAAAATTAAGTCTAGATAGATTAAAGACTTAAATGTGAGATTTCAAACTAAAAAACATTTAGAAGAAAACCTAGGAAAAATTATTCTAGACATTAGCCTAGGCAAAGAATTTATGACGAAGTCCTCAAAGGCAAATGCAACAAAAACAAAGATTGACAAATCAGACTTAATCAAACTAAGAAGCTTCTGTACAGCAAAAGAAACAACAGAGTAAACAGACAACCTACAGAATGGGAGGAAATATTTGCACACTATGCATCTGACAAAGAACTAATATACAGAATCTATACAGAACTTAAATCAATAAGAAAAAAAAAAATTAAAAGTGGGCAAAGGCCCGAGCACAGTGGCTCATGCCTGTAATCCCAACACTTTGGGAGGCTGAGGTGGGCGGATCATGAGGTCAAGACATCAAGACCATCCTGGCCAACATGGTGAAACTCCGTTTCTCTTAAAAATACTAAAATTAGCTGGGTATAGTGGTGCATGTCTGTAGTCCCAGCTTCTCAGGAGGCTGAGGCAGGAGAATTGCTTGAAACCTGGAGGTGGAGGTTGCAGTGAGCGGAGATCATGCCACTGCACTCCAGCCTGGCAACAAAGCAAGACTCTGTCTCAAAAAAANAAAAAAAAAAAAAAAAAAGGCAAAGAACATGAACAGATGCTTCTCAAAGGAAGACATACAAGTGGCCCACAAACATATGAAAAAATCCTCAACATCCTTAATCATCAGAAAAATGCAAATTAAAACCACAATAGATACCATCTCACACACCAGTCAGAATGACTATTATTAAAACATCAAAAAATAATAGATGTTGGTGAGAATGAGGAGAAAGGGGGCCACTTACACAATATTGGTGGAAATATAAATTAGTTCAGCCCCTGTGGAAAGCAGTTTGGAAGTTTTTCAAAGAACTAAAAATAGAACTACCATTCAACTCAGCAGTCCCATTACTGAGTATCTACCCAAAGGAAAGGAAACCATTCTACCAAAAAGACACATGCACCCATATGTCCATCACAGCACCATTCACAATAGCAAAGATACAAAATTAACTTATGTGCCCATCAATGGTGAATAAGATAAAGAAAATGAGGTACATATATACCATGGAATACTACACAGTCATAAAAAAAAAATGAAATCATGTCCTTTGCAGAAACATGGATGAAGCTGGGAGCCATTATCCTAAGTGAATTAATGCAGAAACAGAAAATCAAATGCTACATGTTCTCATTTGTAAGTGAGAGCTAAACAGTGGGTACACATGGACTTAAAGACAGAAACAGTACACACTGTGTACTCCAAAAGAGGGGAGGAAGGGAGTGTGAACAATAGTTGAAAAATTACCTACTGGGTATCATGTTCATTATTTGGGTGATGACTTCAACAGAAGGCCAAACCCCACCATTATGGAATATATTCATGTAATAAACCTACATGTACCCCCTAAATCTAAAATAAAGATTAAAAAAGGAAAATGTCATACATTCATATGTATTACTCAGCCTTTCAAAAGAAGAAAATGCTGTCATTTACAACAAAATGGACGAACGTAGAGGACATTATGCTACGTGAAATAAGCTAGTTACAGAAGGACAAATAACTGCATGATTCACCATCACAGCACTATATGAGGTTATCTATCATAGTAAATTCATAGAAGTAGAGAATAAAATAGTGGCTGCCAGGTGCTGCAGGGTAGAGGAGATTGTTGTTCAATAGGTATAAATTTTCAGTTATACTAGGTGAATAAATTCTAGAGATCTGCAGTACAAAATAGTGCCTACAGTTATCAATGCTGTACTGTCCACTTCAAAATCTGTTAAGACAGTAGATCTCATGCTAAGTGTTCCTGCCATAAAACAAACCAACAAAAACACAAAGGGATACAAGGAAACTTTTGGGAGGTGCTGAATATGTCTATTACCTTGACCACCATGATGGTAGCATGGGTGTTTATATATGTTCAAGCTCATCAAATTATCCACATTAAATATGTGCTATTCATTGTATATCAATTGTACCTCAATATAATTCTTAAAAAAAAAAAAAAAGAAATCTGACAGTGAAATGAATAAGGCAGTAATTTGAAGAAGAGGTAGACTCAGGCAAACATTTTTGGTTGACAGATGTATTAAAATAGGTTACCAAGGTTACTCACAAATAAGTCTGTGAAATTCTTCTTAAACCCAGCTAGTATTTCTCTCTTCTCAAGAAAGTAGCTCTGTGAGTTAGGAAAGCAACAAGTAACAAACAACAGAAAGCCAAACTAATGTGCTGGCTTTGAGAAAGAGGGATTTATTTTCCTCACATGAGAAGATCCAGAGGTAGAATCTGAGGGTTGGGGCAGTGGCTCGACAATGAGGGACCCAGACTCTTTCTATCCTTCTGTTCTGCCACCTTTTTTTTTTTTTTTTTTTTT
>NW_016107457.1:4914421-4948452 GCF_001604975.1 Cebus imitator
AGAGACGGGGTTTCACCATGTTGACCAGGATGGTCTCGATCTCTTGACCTCGTGATCCACCCGCCTCGGCCTCCCAAAGTGCTGGGATTACAGGCTTGAGCCACCGCGCCCGGCCTCTTCCACCTTTAACGTGTAGGCATACTTGGTGCTGCGCATCTATCACCTCATAGTTACAAGATGATTGCTGCATCCTTGAGGCAGCAATCATTGAAAGATTCCTTCTTTTGCAGAATGGAAAAGAAGTAGGAAGGGCAAATGGCAAAAGGAAAATGACTACTGAGTCTGTTCCTTCTCAGGAAAGGAAAAACTTTCTCAGATACCCCATTCAGATTGCTTCTGCAATATTTCAGTGGACCCAGTGACGCCCAAAAGCTACCATTATTCAGAAAGTGCCTGGGCAAAAGGGAGTTAGGAACAAACATTGGGTCAACCTTCACCAACATTCAGAAGAGTGTTTGTTACGCTAGTGTACAATGAAAAATAGATGGACTACAACATTAGGGCAAAAGTATAAACTCTTCCTGAAAAATAAAAAGCAAACAAACAAGGGCTATTGTCTTGTAATGTACAAGGCACTTCCTCCATCTACCTACCTAATAAAGAAAGCGCTCAGAGTTGAAGAGAGCATGTTAGTCTGTTTTGTATTGCTAAAAAGGAATACCTGAGCTAGTAATTTATAAAGAAAAGAGGTTTATTTGGCTTGTGGTTTTGCAGACTGTACAAGAAGCACAGCACTGGCATCTGCATCTAGCGGGGACCTCAGGCTGCTTCCACTCATGGCAGAAGACAAAGGGAGAGCAGGGATGTCACATGGTGAGAGACAGGGCAAGAGAGACACCAGGCGCTTTTAAACAACCAGCTCTCATGTAAATTCATTATTGTAGGGAGGGAACCAAACTATTAATGAAAGATCTGCTCCCATGACCCAAACACCTCCCACTAGGCCCTACCTCCAACTTTGGAGATCACATTTCTACATAAGATTTGGAGGGGACAAACATCCAAACTCTACCAGAGAATGCATGTTAAGAAGACAATTATCATTGCCTAGATAAAAGATCATTATCCCACCACCCCCGTTTGAAATGTTACACCCTTAGACTGTACCTCACATTCTTCTACTTGCTGCACACTTCTAAAAACCCATGGTCACTGCCACTCTCTTTTCTTAAAGACTTTATCTCCAGGCTTAATTACAATCACTGTCTTCATTATTACTCCTGACCTAATTCTTAGTGATTCCAGTAAGTAGATGATCCTCCAAGAGGTCTTGGTTTCTTGACCTCCTTCCCTGCAATGATCTTGTTCTCCACCCTACCTCAGCAGCTCTCACCTGTAGCCCACTTTGGACCTAGTCCTTGCCAACAGCCACATCCCTTCCACAATTAACCATCCATTCTAACCTTCTATTTTAACATTCTATTTTACATTTTTGACCTCCATGTCCTATCTTTCCAACTGTTTCTCTCTAGTGCCTTGACTGAACATCGTTCCAGGACCGAAACACTCATCGGCTCTACCACCCTTTTACTATCCATACCATTTTCATGGCCTGCTTCCTTTACCTTACTCACTTTGTTTACTTTCGTGATTAATCAATTACTTCCTTGGGTCCATTCTCAGTTCTCTTGCTCCTCGTCCCTTCGCCTTGCTCAGATGACAAAGGCTGATCCTTATGGAATCCCACTCTCTTCCTACTTCAGGCCTGTACCCAAAGAGTTGAACACACCTGGGGAAAAATACAGTCTCGTGAATAGATTTATTTAAAATGTTTGACCACTTCCAAATGAGGCCCCAGATGCTGCCTGGCAGTCCTACTGCATTTTGCTATTCCATTCACCCTTTCATGTTCCTAGATAACCACTTAACACCTTTTTCTCCTTTCCCAACCCTCTGACTTCTTTCCCCTATTCAGTCTCACTCTTAGTTGATGACTATGCTTCTTATTCCTCTTGAGAAAACAGCAGCAATCAGAAGAGAAATTCGACAGGCTGCATCACCACATCTACTCACAGTACTCACAAACCCCACCTTCCTGCCTGTTCCTGTGAGCAGACTCTTCAGGTCCCTGTTTAAGGTCAAGCCCTCTGCTCTGGCACCAGAAGCCACCCACTTCTTGTCCATATAAAGACATTACTCAACAAGCTTCTGTCTCACTTGAATCATTCGTGTTTCCTCTTTTTAAAATCATTTATATCAGCATTCATACATGCTGAGATTTCTCCCATCTTATAAAACTTTTTTGATTCCCATATTTCTCTTTAGCTATAATTCAAATTTTATGTTTCCCTTTGAGAAAATTTTCTGAAAGGACTTTCCTATTCCCAGTGTCTCTAATTCCTCTGTCCTTATATTTTTAAACCTATTACCATAAGGCTTTTTTCTCCAACCATTTGGCCAAAACTCTTCTAGATCACCAATGACTTCCAAGTTGCTAAATCTGTGGTCAACTCTTAGGCCCCATCATACATGACCTATAAGCGGCATGTAACAGAGACAGACTCCTCCTCTGAAACGCTTTCTTCCCTTGGCTTCCGGGACATCAAACCCTCCTGGGTTTCCTCCTAACTTACTGATTACTCTTCTTGACTGATTCTTTCTCCTCCTTATACAGATCCTAAGCATTATGTTGCTCCAGGTCACAGTCATCAAGACTCATCTCTGGCCAGATGTGGTGGCTCAGGTCTGTAAATCTCAGCACTTTGGGAAGCTGGGGTGGGAAGATTGCTTGAGACCAAGAGTTTGAGACCAGCCTGGTCAACATAAGAAGACTCCATCTCTACAGAATTTTTAAAATGAGCTGGGTGTGGTGAGGTATGCCTGTAGCCTCAGCTACTTAAGAGGCTGAGTTGGAGGATCACTTGAGCCCAGAAGTTGAAGGTCGCAGTGAGGAGCTAGGATCGTAACTCTGCACTCCAGCCTGGGTTATGGAGTAAGATTTTGTCTCAACAACAACAACAACAATAACAAAAAACCCTCATCTCTCCTTTCCGTGTACCACTTTCCAGGATGATACTGTCATCCAGTCACATGGCCTCAGTGTCAAGTATAGACTGATAATTCCTAACTTTGTATTTCTAGCCAGGATAGCTCTCCCTACCTTTAGGTTTATCCCTCCAGCTGCCTACATGACATTTCCACCTGGGTATGTAATCATCATTTCAATCATAAGATGTTCAAACACTAAATCCGATCTTCCCCACCTCTCCTCCATAGCCCCCTGTGTATATTCTTATCTCAGAGGAGAACAACTCTAGACTTCCAGTTGCTGAACCCAAAAATCTCATAGTCATTCTTGCATGACTCCTTTTTCTCTTGCAGCTCACATCCACTCCACCAGCAAATCCTGTTGGCTCTGCCTTTTAACACCTCTCTAGGATCTATCATCTTCCCACTGCCTTCACTGCTACTACTCCAGTTCAAGCTGCCATCATCTCTTGCCTGAATTCTTGGCATAGCCTCCTAACTGGCCCTCCTGGTCCCGTCCTTGTCGCTCTTTTGTATACTCAATGCAAAAGTCTGGGTGATCATATCTATTCTCCCCAGCAACTTATTATCTTACTCAGGGTAAAAGCTGAAATCCTACAGTGACTTAAAGGCCCTACATCAAAAAATATTGACCTGCATTATGATCTGAGCCTCTTGGGAAGATGCTGAAGTCTACAGAGTCTTTCTCAGAATGCATAAAAGTAGATACATTGGAAAAGAAACCAACTAGACTGAAACACATTGAACAAAGATTAAGTAAATCCAAATTTCTGATTTATTAATACATGAGCTTCTTTATTACACTAAGAAACAATATCTAGCAGACCCCAGAAAAGACCTTGATCTGAACAATCTGGTCCCTGTCATCTCTCTGCACTCAGCCCCTGCTAGTCTGTTGTCCCATCACTCGGCTCAGGCCATGCTGGCTTCTTTGCTGGTCTACCAAGCATGCCTCAGTCACTTTGCAGGTGCTGCTCCACAAACATCTGCATAGATTACTCCTGTACCTCCTTCTCTGATCAAATGTCACCTTGCCTGTGCTGCCTTTCCTGGCAACTTTCCTCTCTTACACAAACCTGGTACAACCTTGCCTGCTTAATTTTTCTTCATAACATTTATGACCATCAGAGATTTAGATAGATTGCAACTCCCCATACAATGCAATGGTATACCTTGTAATAGCATGAGGAGTGGCAATTCTCCGTATCTAGATAAATGAGAAATAGATGAGAGAGAATGTCCTAATTATTTTTTTGTTATACACACACACACACACACACACACACACACACACACATTATAATGTCCATGAGGGCAGGGATTTTTATCTACTTTGTTTTTGTTTATTACTATGTTTCTAGCACCTAGAATAGTGCCTGGAACATTATTGGTACTCAATAAATATTTATCAAAAGGACAAATAAATAAATTCCTCCCAGGTGAGCGACTGAGTGCTGGCTTCTTTCAAGGCAGGCAGTGACTATGCCCAGGGAAGTGACTTCCAATTTTGCACGTTTTCAAGATCAAAATACCCATCCTCATATAGTCCCCAAAATGAGACGGATTACTTTGGAAGCCTTGCCTAGAAGGGCAAGCACTGAACTGAGACCCTGACTTGGGTGTTTGACCATTTGACCACTTTTCTTCGTGCCCAAGGAGAACGGTCTGGTGATGACCATTCTTTCTCGTGTCAGGGCCTTTTAAACAAAGTTCCACTCCAGAGATCAAGTGTGAAAGGATAGGGAAGAACACTCAGTGATAGATAAGATACTACAAAAGACTGTCAGAATCTTAGCAACAGAGTGAAATAGTGCTCAGGGTACTGTCAATGAACACAATCATGAAAGAGCACACCATTTTCTCAACTGGGCACCGGCCAATCTATGCACAGCTGCGCAACATATTTCTCCTCCGAAGATGCCAATTTTGAAATATCTCTATTGATCTCCATCTAACCCTGAAAATTAATGATCCCAAAAGAAAAACTGACATTGAATCGTTCGAGAATTTCAGACAATAAAAATAAAAGGGTTGTGGCAAGGTCTGAACTTGATGGGTGCAGGTGTCATAATTTTAATCCATTGTGTCTAACATAGCCTATAGAATTACAATTAATGTTTTTTGTTTGTTTGTTTTAGTTTAGCAGGCATTTTATTTTTGTTTTACTTTGTGGCACTTCCATTTCAAGCCTCCATAGGATCACCCTTTTTTTAATATCCTTGTTAGTGATTAAGGGCTGAGGGGTCACGGAATGAGAAAAATGGATGAATCTCCATCCATAGAATACTGTTTAGACTCAGAAGCACATTTTAGTGCAATAGGGATGTGGGTCACCGGAAAAAGGACATAACTTCTATTAGGTGGCATTATAAAAATCCAGGGTTATACTATCATTAAAGGAAAGATCCTTCTTTTTTTCTTTTTGCAAGCCCATATTCTTGCAAGAATGCAAGTTTCTCTTGGTCTTTTGCCCCAACAAGATTCCCCTTGATATTAATTTTAATTTGATCCAACACATAGTATGATAGGATTTACCCCAGATTCTACATTTTTCTAGGAGTGTCTCTATAAAACTTTGGGATCTGGGTGTGTCTTTCAGAAGTCCATATATTACATAGGGTGTGAAATATCCTTTGAGGCTCCTTCTTGCTCCTTAGGGTTACCTGACTCACCTATCAGTCCCCATGCACAGGCCAAGCAGATGTTACAGAAATTACTGAAGAGAGAGGTACTGCAGTCGGATCCACCTAATTCTCATCAAGTTGTAATGAGGGCAGAACTTGCTTGGCAGCTCCTCCACTGGGAAAATAAAAGTACCTGGGAAGGGAGAGAAGTGTGCAAGGAGGACATCTGTGGAGCTCGAGGCACCTCATGGTTCCCCCCGCACAACTTCCAATGGCATGGGGAACTGTAATTCCTGACCCTTTTTTTCTCCCCAAGAATCTGGGTGGTTTAAGTATAGGGACTGGAGCCAGTTATCCATCTAGGGTTTGCTTGGTGGCAACATCTGCTGACCTGGCCTGGCATGAACAGCACAGTGAGTGGGTGAGAAGTTGGCAAGGATTACTACACATGTGCTGTAGAGCCAAGGTAGTGTCCATTGATCTAGACCAGCCTGGGTCATTGAAACCAGGAAAAGAGAAGCCACTTATATACTTATAAGTATTCATAACAGAAGGAATTTAGGGCAAGGAATTAGTTATATAGGTGATGACAGAATCAAGAGTCAAACATGGGATGGTAAGACAATCCAAAGATTAGCAAAGTAGAAATAAATGAACACTAGTTCTATTAGCCGGGAGAGACAAAGGATGGAGGTGGTGTTTTGGGGTGCAAGGGCCAGGGACCACAGAGGATCTGTTCAGCGGGAGCTAAAGCCTACAGAGGACACCCTGTTGCTGCCAGTTGATGCCACCTGCGGTTTTCGATCTCCTGCCAACCCTCTCATTTGCTGAACCTGGCCCTGGGCCAGGAAGCCTAAGCTGACCTGGAAGCCTGGGCAACACAGCCTGTAGGAGTCAGCCCCTTGTGTTAATAGAGGCTAGCAGGGGAAGAATGAGGAATGAGCCCAAAATTTAAATGCCTGAGACTAGCACAAGATGGCTGAGTGGCAGAGCCCAGCAAGCCATGGCCCAGTAGAAGTGTAGTGGGATCCCTGGAGGCTGCCATGCAAGGGTGAGGGAAAAGAAGCAGTATCACCCGATGGGCACCCAGGCACTCTCTGGCTGGCATGTGTCAGTCAAGCAACCAATGATCCAATGTCCCATGAGACAGCAACCACACATCCCACCCAGGCTGAGGGAGCCACTTGCCAGAACAGTGGCATCACCAGCACCTGAGAGCAGACCAGCCAGAAACCAGTGGGTGAGCCTTGATGAAGAATACTTGACTCCATCCCAGTTATCAAGTTCATTTCCATTCATGCATCCTTACCAGTGGGAGCAGACACCTACCTCCCTTCCTCCTTTCCCCTCCTGCAATGGAGGGGCACAGGCAACCCGAGGTCCCAGAGGGCGTAAGGGAAAATCTTTGAGAAGAGGGCAGAAACCATCAAATTGGTGTATTAAACTGGACAGCAAAAATTACATCAATATCTAATTTGAATTGGTTATTTATTTTATATTCAATTATTTTAAGCCACAAGTAACTTAAAAATTTTAGGTTCAGATCCAATTTAGTAGTTCGGATTAAATCAGGTGGGAAATGAGAACCTGTAAAAGAAACGTAAATGCTTTTATAAAGAAAATTAAGTATTTTATACACATAGCTGAGAGGTGACTATTCAAACATTACTAGTACACTAAATATACAGGACACCCCTAAACCACGAAGGAAAGACAGTTGGAAAATACGGAATTTCCTCACTGTCAATATTAGTGGGCAAGGCCCAGGAGGTGGCTTGCACCTGCAATTCCAGCTACTCAGAGGCTGAGGCAGAAGACTAGATAACTTGATCCCAGGAGTTCCAGACTGCTGTTCCAAGCTGTGTTGCACCACCGCACTCCAGGCCTGGGGGTGGAGCCAGCCACAGGGTTGAGCCTGTGGGCGGAGCCAACCACTGGCCGCAGCTAGTGAGGGAGGGGCCAATCTCTGGGTTGCGCCTATGGGATGAAGTCAGTACCTGGTCAACAGAGCAGTAAAAATATTGGTAGGTAAGACTGGAGAGCAGTGTATGCAACAGAATAATCACGGATAGCTCTCCCTTCTTCTCTGTCAGTTGAGGAAGATCTCATGAAGGCAATGGATATTGAGGATTTTTGATGATTCGAAATAATTACGCGACAGGCTCAGGGAATGGAAATTCTGGGCAAATGTTTCTCCTTGAAGAAAGATCAAAGACAGTAGTGAGGGTGAGTGGCTGAAGGGGGCTTCCCAGAGGTGTGCGATGTATTAACCTCTCAGCTCCAAGCCCTCCCTTCTGTGTTCTGCTTGGTGATACGGGAGCCGGGTTCTGCAAACCTTACCTCACCTTCGCCAGTTGGTTGTGTCAGGTACTGCTCATGGGGGGCGGGCCGAAGAGGAGACTACAGAAGAAGGGTGAAAGGACTTGCTCATTCCTGTTCTGTTTCTTGTTTCTATGGTTTCTTTTCTATGGCCTTCATCCGAGCTATAGTAATTCGTTCCAGTTTCCAGAGTTTTGTCCGTACGTTAGAACTGCCCCAGGGGAACCTGCACCAGCTGGTCATGCCACGCCCACACACAGAGGTCTTGACCTCAGCTCTTTGTACTCCCTTCTCCAAGCTTCTAGGTTCCTGACCACTCCAGTATCCTCCCTCTGTTCCCCTAGCTGCTTCCTATAGTGAAGACTTTGATGATATCACCTGGGTGTATTTTCAGTCCTCCAATACCTGTTTACCTATCTCCTTATTAAACCCTTACTATTGAAATATCTTATGTGATTTCTGTTTTCCTGACTGGACACTAACTGATACCATCCTGCAGGAGATAGGAGAAAGGCACAAGATTTAACTAAGATTTAAATGAAGATGAGAGAAGTGAGGGAATAACTGAGATACCAAGACAATAACAAAGGGAATGCCAAGGTAAAAACAAGGTATGACAAGACATGCTTCCACTACAACCCAAAGCTGTGACTGTGTTCTTTCAGTGAAAGCGAGGGAGTACTATGGGTGCCTTAAATTGGTGGCAAAATATACCATATCTCAAAGTTCAAAGTACATGATAAACATGCTTTTATAGCAGGTTTACATCAGGGTGGAGAGGAATATACCTATTTCTGTGTCAAGTGCTCTTGTTGGACAACCTTATGTAAATGTCAGGCCATTTATAAAAATCTTGAGATTTCCTGTTGAGCCTATCTGATGGAATTCCTGCAGACTGAACACACAGGGACAAGTGACCCTATTCAGGGTCCTGATTTGTCATTAACTTAGTCAGAGACCCCCCATGGAACACACTGGAATTCTCAATTATGGGAAATGGCCTAGAAGTCTCCTAGAAGAGAAGACAGACCAGCAGGAAAGCTGTTGCCTGTTGAAGATACTGAGCACCAAGGAGTGGTCCGTCTTCTCAAGCACCATGGAAACCAGAAAGAGGCACAGAGACGACTTTCCACGTGGGTTTAGGAGTGAGAGGATCTTCAGTGATCTTAGTAAGTGTGGTCTCTGTAAAGTGGGGGTGGCAGAGGCTGGTGTGGACAGACTCTAGGAGTGAGTCAGGGCAGATTTTTGATGCATCATTTCACTAGTGCTTGGGAGTTGCTAGCAAGCAGGTGCAGAGCTGGGTGGTGTCTGCTAACGCCGACCTCCAGCACTCTGGTTGGCACTGATTGCTGTCTGAGCACAGCCTGGTACATAAACCGGATCTAATAAGGCCTGGGGAATCATATTCTCCTCTACTCAAAGCTCATTTTCAAATAGACTGCAATGGACTTTTCCCTCAACTCCAGTAGCCCAAACCCAGTAGATGATCCAAAAATGGTTAGTATTATTCTCCCTTTCCTACTACAAAAGGTATAAAAATGCATCCTTTTGTCACAGAAGGAAGACTTTGCCATCTGCCTCTCCTTTATGGAAGAGAGAGAGATTGTGTCAGTTGTGTGTAATCTCACTGAGAATGGGAGGGAGGATTGGAGCATGCTGGTCAGTCCCTGTTGCTCTGAGGTTGAACAGAGCTTCAGTCCCAGCTGGGTCACTTACTCATTGTGGGCCCAGAAACTTACCTAACCTGCCTGACCTGCAGTCTCTTCATCTAGATTATAAAGGAGATGACTGCATCTTCCCCAGTGAGCTGTTGTTGGAAATAAATTAACCAAGTATCTAGTACCCAGCCTGGTATAGAGTAGGTCTACTGGTCAATGTGAGACCTGGTTAGTTGGTTTTAGGGGCCTATCTAAAAAGTCTTTAGGTTGCATAATTCTATCTGCCAAACTTCCTTCAGAGAAAATAATTATTTCAACTCAGTGTCATATGCTCTGGGGAGGTTTGCAAGGAATTGGAAGATCTCTTATCTAAGGACAAACCTGCTGATTACATGTTAGTTTTTGTCTCACATCCTTTCAACATGGTTAGAGCTGTGGCTTCCTCTCGATGGATGTCTGGGTTTAGAGGAATTTAAGAATCTTTGGGGCTAAGGAAAAGAAATAAAGGCAACATCTCGGACAGAAGGCTCAATTGCTCTGTTCCAGATCATATGCAGCGGTACCCTAGACTGCAAAGAGGTATAATGCACATTTGAGATTTTCCACTACAGCAACTTCTCCCCTTTCCTCCTGCAGCCACATTGATTTCTTGGGATTGTTTGTTTGCTGGTTTGTAGTGATCTATCTTCCCTGACTCTCAGCCCTACAGGGCTTGGGAATCCACCCTTAGCCTGTCCATAAGCCAGTGGGATCACTGGCCTTCCCTAGTCCTAGTGATTTGTTCAGGGGTATGTTTGTGACCTAAATTGATCCAATCATGGTGGAATTTCAGGGATTTGGCACATAATTCTAGGTCAAAATGTTTGCTCTCCTTTGGTGAGTTTGGCCTTGTGATAAGGTAGACCTGGAACTTCTGGGGGCACATTGTGGAGGCTGGAAATGAATCCAACATAGTAGAGAGCAGAGTCAAGTGGAGTTAAATTGGACTCCAAATCAAGTCAAACCCAAAGCAGATTTTGAGTTTTCAATGACCAGAGACACCAAGTTCCCCATTATACTTAGGCCAGATCAAGCCTGAATTTTTGTCACTTATAATAGCAAAAGTTGTGACTGATACTAGAGGCAACTGTAGAGAATATCTGAACAAGTTTTTACCAGAAGAGAGAAAATTCTGATTCTCCCAGAGCTGCTACAGAATTTATGATTGAGCACTTTCTTTCAGACACTGCTTTGTATGTATCTGCTGCCTTAGTCTATTTGAGCTGCCATAACAAAATACAATAAACTGGGTGGCTTATAAACTACAGAAATGTATTGCTCACAGTTCTTGAGGCTGGAAAGTACAAGATCACGGCACCAATAGATTTGGTGTCCAATGAAAATTCACTTGCCTATTCATAGATGACACCTTCTGACTGTGCCCTCATGTGGTGGCAGGGGCTAGCTAACTCTCTGAGATGAATCTCTTTTATAAGACTAATTCCAGTCATAAGGGCTCCACCCTTAAGACCTAATCACCTCCCAGAGGCCCCATCTTCTAATACCATCACCTTGGGGATCACCATTTCAACATATAAATTTGGGGGGACACAACTATTCAGACCACAGCATCTGCCAAAGAAAATCCCATTGGCATCCTCCAACAGAGAAACTGAAAAGAAATCAGAAGACTTTCACTTAAATTCATAAGTGCCTTATGAACAATTTTAGTTAAATTCCCTGTAGGTTAAACTATAATGGTCATTTTTAAGATATATTCTATTAACAACAGCATAGGATGGGATAATGAAAATTACAATAAAACCTTGTAACTACTGCTATCATACCAGGGGATGTCAGAACCCCAAAGCTTTCAATGAGATACCACACCTTTAAAGAAGAGAACCCTCCCCCCACTCCATGATTAAGCAATGCTTTCTCCTTCAGGAGCTATGTCTCCAGTGTTCTGTGGGCACCATGTGATACCACTTTGCAACCAAAAACTAGTTTCCTTGGTGGTGGCTCAGATGCTAATTGCCTTGAAGAGTAAATGAGTCATAATTTGTACCAGAGATGTTGCTGTAATTATAAAACAATGCAAGAGCCAGAACTTTTCATTGTTCTACTTTAATAATAGACCTTGGGCTTCTTTGTGGGCTAGAAGCTCAGCCATCAGCAGGCTCAAAATCTGATGTCCTTGACTCTTTGTCATTTCTACTTCTGCTCTGAGGGCCAACAAGGTAAACTGTCTCTTTATCTCCAAATGCAGAGGGGTCTCTGGCAGATTTCTGCTGGGTTTCACGTGAAGCAGCATCATACTTTTTTTTTTCCTACTGCACACTGCAGGTAACAGCTATTCTGTAGGAGATAGAGGCCAGCCAATGAAAGAAGTTTAAATGATGCTAATGGAATCCATCCATCTTCCCTGCAAACCTAGCATCCCCAGGAATGCACCTTCTAACATATTTCTACCTGGAAAAATGCCTGGTAATAGCATGGTGGAAAAAATCCATCTTTCTTTTTTTTTCCCCTCCCCTTCCCTCCCCTTCCCTTCTGTCCCCTTCCCTCCCCTTCCTTTCCTTCTTCCTTCCTTCCTTCCTTCCTTCCTTCCTTCCTTCCTTCCTTCTTTCTTTCCTCTCTCCCTCCCTCCCTCCTTCCCTTGCTCCCTACCATCCTTCCTTCTTTTTTTTTTCCTTTTTAGTAGCTCCTCTAATGGGCTTGGAATTTTTCCTTAAAGACTTCTAGCAGATAAATTAAAGACATTTCCTAGACTTACAGTTTCCACCATTGATTTTGTTGTTGCTGTTGTATCAGCTAGAGCTTTTTAGTTGCAAGCTACAGATACCAATCCTGGAAAACTTAAGCAAAAGAAGAATTTATTGAAAAGATATAAGACAGCTGACAGAATTGAAGGAAAAAGTAAAGAATCTGGTGTGGAAAAGTCGAGAACCAGGGCAGATTTAAAATTCAGGTAGCAGCACCTATGAATAATCTTTTTAGGGCTCTGCAACAATCATTTTCCTTTTTTGCAATAACGTTGCTGAAAAGTCAAATTCCTGGAGAGAAAGTCCCATGGGACTAGATTGGTTCAGCTGCCCCTGGCCCTTCAGCTGCCCGGGGCTTGGCTTTCAGGCACCTTGATTGACAGATCCACCAAATCAGCTCCCAAAAGAGGAGGAGGAGTTCCTGCAATTGTTTATCAAAAAAAAAAAAAAAAAAAAAAAGGAAAAAATGGCATCAGGGTGAACAAAATCAGTTGATGCCATTTATAGCATATCTGATCAGGCTGCCTCCTCTATCTGGAATGCCCTTCTCCACTGCAGACCCTACTCAGCCTTTCAAATCTAGCTTAGACATCACCTCATCCAGGAAGCCTTCCCTGAGCCAAACACAAACCCTCACGAGCTGCTGAGTTAGGCATCCCACAGCCTCCTGGGTTTCCTTCTCTTACTGTCCTTAAACAATGAAATGTAATTATATGAGTGTCTGACTTCCTAGAGAGAAGAAACAATTTATTATTCAATCTTCTATTCCTAGCACCTAGAATGCGCTCATCAGATACTTCTTCAATGACTAGTTAGAAAGAAAAATGGACAGTAAATGAATCTGATATTTCCTATAATTTGGACCATACTGGCCTAAGTTATAGCTATATCTTCATAACAGAGAGAAAGAACCAACTGTAATGTATTGATCTAATCAGTATTATTTTCATGGCAGTAACAATACAAGTTCTTAAAGGATTTGTTGCAACTTTGGGGACACAGAATATAAATACCTGTTTACTTTGTGCTAACTAGCTCATTTTTCATCTGCTGTCACCTGCTGCCCCATGGACACAGACAAAGAGTGCAGGTGATCACTGTCATCCTACTAAGCCAGGGAATGAACATGGAGACTTGCTATGTTTCTAAGTACACAAATGTATTAGCTTCCTGAGGATGAGCTTATATTCTGGTCGACATGGTATCTGTTCCAAAGCAGAAGCGAGGATAGCAGAAACTGTCCCCACACTTGAATAGTTCACTCTTTTTCTGCAGATTTGTATTGCCATCTCTGTTATGAACCAAATTTCCATGTATTCATGGGTCTTTTTCTAGAACTTTTCCCTTTCAATTTGTCTCTCCCTATGCAAATACCAAACTCTTTAATTACTTTCAGAAGGCAGTTTTTATTGACGCTGCACCATTTTTTGGGTGAGATGTGACTACCTCCAGGAAGTGTGATGCTCTAAATCAATGACAATGCCATGTGCATACTGTCCTTGGATTCCTTCCAATCTGTCAATCCATTGAGAGGAGTTTTGGTGGAGAAAGTCTGAGGGAGATCCAGAGAACACAGGGCTCCAGGAAAGGGGAAAGAAGAGAGACTCAGGGAGAGGGTCTCTCTAGCAAGAAGCAAAACATGGCACCTCCAATTACTCAAACTTTTTCTAGGCTTGGGCCTGAACATAGATACATTTGCCCAGAAATAGGGTATTCCAATATATAAATGTACCCTACAGCATTCTATAACTCTTATCATAAAATCATAACCAGACAATAGCTAATATTTATTGACACCTAGGCTAAACATTGATAATAAACATGATTTTATTAAATCTCATAACATGGGTAATTTCCCTGAAATATAGATGAGAAAATTGAAACTCAGAGAAGCAGAGAGATTTGGCCAAGGTCACACAGCCAGTTAGTGGGAAAACTCAGTATACCTTCCTCACTACTGTGTTCCACTGCCTTCGTGTTGTGGAATGTACCACATTAGAGTGAGATTACCTGCTTTTGAAGGGAGAGAGTGAATCTTGTTTTACCATTACGTTCTCAACCCAAGCACCGTGTTAGTCACACAATAGGCTCTCAATCAATATTTGTAGACAAGAATGAATAGATGCATGTTAGCTGTGGAGTCTGTGGTTTCTGAGTCATGAAAGGTCTAAGTGGTTTATTTAGTTGTTTGAGGGAGAAGAGTCTTCACCTTACTTCCTCTGAAAGCCACGCCAAGCCTCTTTTCTTCTTACCCTCAGATGATAAGCTGAGTTACAAATACACAGCAAAGTCCTTCCACCTACACAGATCCTAGGAGCGTACAAATTGATTTGGGGGTGGGAGAACCAGGCACACAAAGATCAGTGCCAGCAGCACTTGCAGCTTGGACATTTGCTTCCAACTTCTAGAAATAATCTCCTAATTCCCCAGATGTTTCCGTGTCATCAGCTCTGTTTCTTAGCAGAGGCAACTGCAACTCTTCCTCCTCATGAGGCTGTGTGCTAAATCTGAAAAAGCATTTGCAGCTCAACCCCACAAAGATTGCTGCTGCAGTGGGGATTCCCTGCCAGCCCAGAGCCCCTTGCTGTCGAGTGGATTTCCCCGATACGATAAGTGAGTGGGCCACTGGTCCCTGGGGGATTGTCAGCACCATAACTTCTGTGAAAAAAAGAAAGTGGTGTGGGGGTGGGGTTGGGAGACAGGGATCTGTAAGGGGAGGCCATAATGAGTTGGGAACTGGTTTAGAAGGCATGGGTCTCTCTTCTGCAGAACTAACGGATTCATCAGTGATGGCTTCATAGCAGTTAGGCCTCTATCATCAACCCACACCTTGGATTAACTAGTTTACCACCTCTGAATGGAGCTCAGCCTCAGAGCTACTCAGGCCCCATGTGGCCTTCCTTCCAGCAATACACATTTGGAAAGCTTTGCATCTGAGGAAGTGCCTCCTGTGAGTTTTTGTTCTAGGAACTCACATCTGCTGTCAAGATCATTCACCCAGATTCTGACATTGATCCAGAATTTCCTAGAAAACTCTGTGCTTTCTGACTGCTGCTATAATTTATGGCTCCTAGATCAGCCTTTACCACCAGACCTTGCCACCCTCCTTGCTGTGACTTCTTGCACTGTCTCCATAAGCATTGCTCTCAGGAGCTCCCACATGACTTGACAGGCAACCCCGTGACCTAGAAAAGTCTCCTTAATTTCAACAGTGCATTCACTCATTCAACAAACATTTCCTGACACCTGCTATGTTCCAGCCACTCGTCTAGGCATTGGGATGCAACAATAAACAGGCAAAGTCCGTGCTCTCAAAGTCCTGCACTCTAGTGGAGAGGACAGAAAATCTACACATAGATAAAGAGCTTTTGAACATAATATTCAGTAGTAATGAGCAGCACCATGAAGCAAAAATAAAATAAGGTTAGAGAATTGAGATTGGCCTACGAGGGGACAGCACTTCAGATAGATGGATCAAGGAAGAAGATGGCACCGAAGGAGACCTGAATGAATGAAAGACATTACAGGGGGAACATACCTGGTAAAAGGGCCGAGGTAGAAATGTGCTTGGCAAGATTAAGGACAACAGTCGGTCAAGGTGCCTGGAAGAGAGAGGAAGAAAGAGAGAGAGCGCAAGAGAGGAAAACAGAGAAGGTATGAAAGGAAACAAGTATATCATGATGTGCTCCTAATCAGCCAGTCCTCTTAGCCCATGAGACCTCAGCCTAGATCACCAAACTATCAACTGCATCTTACCCAAATTATAGACACTAGCATAAAGAGAAATGAAAAATTTCACGCATTTACCCTTTGCAAATTGATCCAATGACAGTAAACTCCAAGGAAGGCAGTACCAGGAATTCCTGAAGCCTATCTGGGCCCAGTGAACACACAGTAATTACATAGGACTATGGAGTAAAGCAGAAAAAGGCCCCTTGGTAGTCCTGGCAAATATGTGGTACATGTGTCACCTCTCCCCACCTCCAAACCCAAGCTCACAAGCCTATTGCCAATCAACAATGTCATTCTCATTCACTGAGATGGGATTAGTCAGCCTGATAGATTATTGACATTCTGGCTCCTGAGTTACCTATAATGGTTTAGTTTTTCAAGATCGGACACACTATTAAATATCCTTTGGCAACCTCCTATCTGCGACAGCTTTCAGCCATATTATAAGTGAAGTAGCAAAGGAAATATATTTATTAAGCTTTAACCTGAACCCTTCACATAAACTATCGTGTTATGTGTCAACAAAGCTCATTTTTGATGACAGTTTTAATCACACTCAGGCACGCTCAGACATCCAGTGCCTTCGACGGTCATCAACTCACTTCACTGTGCTGTGTTTGACACATCTGCCATTTCTGAGTGATTCTGTATGTCTCACACTTTTGCTTACCTGCTTCCCAATCAGTACTCCAATTTTGCCATTCTTTCTGCACATGACACCAGGCAGTCAAACCATATATGCACTTAATTCTGCCAAGGATCTCTGTAAATACTCTTAAGATCTCATGCTAATGATGGGAATTTCTGAAATTGTGACAGAACTTCTGGGAAGAAAGCTACTTCAGGTCTGGGAAAGGAAGGGGTTTTAGCACTTTTGCAAACATTATATCAGAAAGGCAACCATCCAGGTAGTTTGCCATATATCACTGCATGCCACAGAAAGCTAGTTCTTCTCTGCTTATGCCCAAAATAAAGGAAGTGAGTCTTGTCAAAAGCCATTTTTAACAATCTCTGGGGCAGAAGAACATTAATGTGCTATCTTGATTCTTCCAAAGCTCTTCTACTAATTCCACATGCATACCTCTGTGTCCAGGTGTCACTTGGGTGGACTTCATCCACAACAAGCTACAGGATGAAGAGGCTCAGAAGGGAAATTTCTTAACCGTGTATAGTACTCTAACCACATCCTGCCCAGAAAGGATGGGCTGAGCTGTAGGTCACTGTCCAATGCATCTAAATGCATAGACTATTTTTTTTGGTTGTTTATTTTATTCGGGGCTATGGACTTGGACTTTTCAGAAAATTCTCTGTCATCATTATCAACACAATCTTTCTTACACTTCAGGGAGTTTACTAACCCCACCCACACAAATAGAATGACTCATCCGGAGGGGTCTGAGTTGGTGTCTGGTAAGACAGTGAGATTAAACAACTGCTTCAAAAAGCAATGTCCTAAATTGCTCCTGCAGCAATTCCCCCTAGGAAGAAAGGCCCAAAAAGAGGGCATCCAGATACTATTTCATAGATATATTGGACAGTTCCCAGCAGAAAACAATGGCACGCTCAAATTGTGTAATAGGAGGAGGATTTATAATAAAGAGACTCTTTTCAGAGAAGTGGTCAGGCTACAAGGGAAACCACCAGAAAAAATCATACAGCATTTGGGTCTGGCAATTGTGGTACTCCCCATACTATCTGGAGGCCTGAAAAGGTGAGGGGAAGGAGCTGTTTCCAAGGAGAGAGAGAATGGCGGGGAGAGGTCCCTGACAGGAGTCAGGAGCTATGACTCACAGTACTAGGACCCAGACAGTCTGCACTGTCCCCACAGGAAGAGAGTCAGGGGAATCGATACCCCAATCTCACTCTTATCTGCTCAGCAGATCTCTTTCTGGTGCCTCTAACTGGCCAATTCCAATAGGAAGCCAAGGGCAAGGAAGCCCAGCAATGCAGCCAGTGGTCCGCGGGCAGGGCACAGTGTGGCAAAGAGTGGACACTGGGTCTAGAGGGCTGATCTGAAGACACACAGTAGATACAGTACATGTGTGTATATTCAAGTGATTCAAGTCCAAGCAATAGAAGACTTCTCTATAAGCCTTCTTTTGCTAGAAAACTCTATAACTCTAAATATATTTCCCTTTTTATTTCATTGTCTGTTTCTGTTTCATTTTCCTTCCATTTTCCCTTTTTATTTCTCCCTGAACTACCCAAGTACTCCCTTAAAAGAATGTCTAAATCCAGGGTAGTAAATAGATTTTTCTTACATATATCAGTACCAAGCAATGGGTTGTACCTGACTGTAAGGTAATGTTGAGAATTGGGAGGCCCCACTGACTTCAACAGGAATTGAGTACCATGTAGGTGAGCAATGTCTGCCATGGACTCCGGAAGGCTGAGGGCCAGGGAAGTCCTCAAATTAATATCTACATGAACTAAAGCAAAAGGAGGGATTGAGGTCATTATCCTTGTCATCTGGCTAAAAATAAATTTACCAAAAATATTCTCTTTAAGTATGTACATGATATATGTTTATGTAAACTTCAACCTATTTACTTTCTCCAATACAAAAAAAAATTTTAAGATAAATATTGCATATACCATATCACACCCATTTCTGGGAGCATGAATAGATTGTCTTGATACTTCTGATTTTATTCTCCTCATGGTTTTCATGTTTACATGTCCAAATGGCACTGGTGATCTTACAAAATTACCTGTTATTTTTATGTTTATGTTCTAGATCTGTGCTGTCTAGTATTGTAACCATGAGTCATATATAGCTATTTAAATTCAATTAGAATTAAATAAAATTTTAAAACTCAGCTCTTCAGTCACACACATACACAAATACACACTTGAAGTGTTTAATAGCCACATGTAACAGTGCAAATATAGAGCAGTTCCATCATTGTAGAAAGTTCTATTGGAAGGTGTTGCTCTAGATCCCAGAGCTAATTCTTGGACAAAGTGAAACTGATATGTTTATAAGCATCATTTAAGCTTTCAACAATCCTATTATGCATAAGGCAGCAAGCTAAGTCCTTTATAAACATTATCTCATTTAATCTTCAGAACCACCCTATGAGGGAGAATTATTACTCTCATACTACAGATAAGGCCCAGAAAGGTAAGGTAACTCATCCTATAACCACAAGGTAGTAATTAAAGGAGCTCAGATTCAAAACTAGATCTTTCTGACATCAAAGCTCATACTCTTTACCATTCTATCCCACCTGTGAAAGAAATAACAACTCTATGGAATAATTCACTTAGTTTTGCATTTAACACGTGAGGCACCCTAGGGATGCCTCTATTAACAAAGTTGAAATGACAATTTATTTCCAAAACCAGTATTATTCCTTACGTAATAGATTGTCATCTGTTGTTCATAATAAAGCTAAGTATAATATGTTCTTCAATTAACCTCGTCACTATCTTTAGTATTGTGAATGTGAGTTAATAAGCAAATGAATAATTGTTGTAATATTCATCCCATCTGTCTCAGTCTGGGTCCCATCAGAAAACAAATGGTGCACTCAAACTGGGCAATTAGCTCTATAACTATTTATCAAGGTGCTGACAGTGTCCAGGAAAACAAGCAAGGAAAAGTGGATACCCATGGCGAGCAAGAGTCAGAGCCATTAGTACTTAAAGCCTACAGTAGATGAAGAGCAAGGAAAATAATACTTCCTAGAATCAGAAGGGGCAGCTGTATGAAGAAGGCACCTGATGGAAGCTGTGGCTTTTTGTAGAGGGATATAGTCAACTTATAGTGACTCAGCAAAGAGAGAGTCACTTCACTCACTTCCTAACCTCCCAGGTGAGGGCAAGTTCATCCATTAAGACAGTCCATACAGTACAGCCTCATGGGGTACTCAGCAAGAGGGAGACGGGTGGAAGAGGGATCCGGGGGGACAAATAGAAGATGCCATGCACATTATCTATTAGAGTTGTTTGGAAAAAGACAAAGGACAGCCATGCATGAGCTGAATATGAATGGGGAAAGGTCAGCCAACACCAGACTTCTCTAAATCACAGAGAGTCACTCATGACCAGTTAGATCCTCAAGGTAGAGGAGATGCCCAACCTCAGGGCCAGGCAGGCCATGGGTCTCCTCTCACCACCAGTTTCACATAAGTAACTAACTACTGAACTTTGCAATGGGATTTCCTTCATGCCATGGCCAAGGACATGGCAACTATACCATGGGATTAACCTGAAACCAACAAGCACAGGCTTGATTGTAAAGGCTGCTAGGTTAGTGGCCCAAGAATTGACAACTAGACTTGCAGTATTGAGAACAAGGATCATGGGTAGTCTACATCCCAGGGCCACTTCTATGGAACAGCAGAATTTAACTTTGGAGACTGATCTTTGAATCACTATTTATCCCATGCCTATTCCATCCCAGATACTTGTGTGTCAATCGTCCAGCTCATCCCACCATTTCCAGGCACACCATTTCCTTTCCTGCAGTTATGACTTGGCGCGTGATGCTCCCTATGTCTGATTTCCCCTCCCTGGCTTGGTCTGATAAACTCCTACTCTAACTTCAAAACCTACCTTGCATGTCACATCCTCTGAGAAGCACTTCCAATTTTTGCCACACAGACTAAAGGCCTCCCTTCCTGAGACCTCTGTGGCTCCTGACTCATCCTGCCATGATAGCGGGTATCAGAATATAGTGAAATTAATCTGTTCAGCTAGTGGGGAGCTAGTGCTTAGCCTGGAAGAGGTTGGTTTCCATTAAATTTTAGTACATAAGTATCTTTGAAAGGCACTGTATTGGGCATCGTGGGACTGGGTGTGGGAGTGGTGGAGATATGGGAGGAAAAAGGCAGATAATAAAGGGTAAATAAAGTTACCCATCCCTGCCCTTAAAGATGAGACTATAAGACAAAACACAGAATGCCCAGTTACCTTTGGGATTAAATTAGCATATGAAAGATGCTCACATCATAGATCGTCAGGGAAATGCAAATTATTAATAAAACAATGATGAGATACCGCTACACACCCACTAGAATGGCCAAAGTCAACAACACTGACAACATCAAAGGCTGGCGAGGACGTGGAGCCACAAGAACACTCATTTGTTAACTATGAAAATAAAACATGATATGGCTCTTTGGAAGACAGTTTGTCAATTTCTTACAGAACTGAACATACTCTTACCATATGATCCAGCAATCAGGCTCCTTGGTATTTGCCCAGATGAGTTGAAAACATGTCTACACAAAAACCTGCACACAGATGTTTAGAGCAGCTTTATTTATAATTGCCAAACTTGGAAACAACCAATGGAATATTATTCAACTCTAAAATGAAATGAGCTAGCAAGCCATGAAAAGATGTGAAAGAAACTTAAATGTTTATTACTAAGTGAAAGAAGCCAATTTGAAAAGATAGCATACTGTATGAGTCCAACTATATGACATTTTGGAACAGGCAAAATGGTGGCACCTATAAAAAGATCTGTGGTTTCCAGAGGTTGGAGGTGAGAGGAGATGGAGCATAAAGAAGTTTTAGAACAGTGAAACAGCTCTGTTTGACACTATAGCGGTGGATACATGTCATACATCTGTCCAAACCCACAGAATGTACAACACCAAGAGTAAATAAACCCTTAGGTTAACTATGGACTCTGGGTGATCATGATATGTCAATGTAGGTTCCTCAATTGTAAGAAAAGTCCCACTCTGGTGGGTTTGTTGATAATAGGGGAGGCTATGCCCCCTTGTTATCTGTGGGGTCAGGGCACATCCGAGACGTCTCTGTATCTTCCTCTTAATTTTGTTGTGAATCTAAAACTGCTCTTTAAAAAGTCTTTACAATCTTTTGAATTTCAGGTGAGCAATAGATAATTTCTAACATAACTTCTAAAAGTATATGTCATGCAGGCTGGGCATAGTGGCTCACACCTACAATCCCAGCACGATAGGAGGTGGAGGCAGGTGAATCACTTGAGGTCAGGAATTCGAGACCAGCCTGGCCAATGTGGTGAGACCCTGTATCTATTTTAAAAATACAGAAATTAGCCAGGCATGGTGGTGTGTGCCTGTAGTCCCAACTATTCAGCAGGCCGAGGTGAGAGAATTGCTTGAATCCAGGAGGCAGAGATTGCAGTGAGCTGATATGGTGCCACTGCACTCCAACCTGGGTGACAGAGTGAGACCCTGTCTCAAATAAATAAATAAAATAAAGTATGTGTCATGCAAATAGACTCAAATATTCATGGGATAAACATAAACAAATAAAAACTTATTTTTATAGTAAATACAACTATGTGATAATAATTTTATTTTGATTTTTTAAATGAGTATCTTTATCAGGGCTTTAGGATCATAGGGGATTAGTCACTCTCATAATGATGCATTTATTCTGGGACAATTTTAACTTTCTTTGTCTACTTCAGAAACGGCTGCAGGAGTATCTAAAATGAAAGTAACGGGCATCTAACACACCTTTACTAAAACTTGATTCCTTGGGACAGAGGAGGACCCGCACTGTAGTTGGTGGTACAAATAGACCTTCTCACGTGCTGTTTCCAGGCATCACTGCCAGACTTCCTGCCATCACCAGTGTGCTTTTCTCCTTCAAATGCACCTCCAATCTCAGCCCCACTCATTGGAATGTTGACATTTACAATGCCATAGTTTGAATTTCATCTAAAATTCAAATTTAACTGGCTGTATTTTAATTTGCTAAATCTGGTAACCTTCCTCAAAGGATTCATATTCTAGTTGCTGAAATAATATGTGAATACTGGGCCGTTTGTGCTACGAGGCAGGGCATGCTATGAACACAAGAACGGCGCAGCCAGGGAGTGCTAAGGGGAGCCCAGCGAGAGCTCTCCCTTTCCTCTCGGAACAGAAGGTTCCTGCAAGTAAACATGGCTTCTCTCAGGCTACCCAGGCTTGCAGAAGCACGATGCACTTAAAAGCACCATGGAATTCAAAGAGAGAACCTGGGCTTAAGTCCTAGACAGGCCATTTATCAGCTGTGTGACATTCGGAAAATCACTTAATTTCTTTAAGTCTCATTTTTCTTTCCCATACTGAAATGCTTACAAACAACTTTTTTTTTTTAAAGAGTGTCCTTTGTAGGGACATGGATGAACCTGGAAACCATCATTCTCAGCAAACTGACACAAGAACAGAGAATCAAACACCGCATGTTCTCACTCATAGGCAGGTGTTGAACAATGAGAACACATGGACACAGGGAGGGAAGCATCGCACACTGAGGTCTGTGAGGGGGAAACTAGGAGAGGGACAGTGGGGGGTGGGGAGTTGGGGAGGGATAACATGGGGAGAAATGCCAGATATAGGTGATGGGGAGGAGGCAGCAAACCACATTGCCATGTATGTACCTATGCAACAATCCTGCATGTTCTTCACATATACCCCAGAACCTAAAAAGCAATAAAATATATTTTAAAAAAAGAAAAAGAGTGAGGAGTCTTTTTGTGTGCTTAAGGATTCATATAGGGCCTACTCTGAGAAGAATCAGAATCTTGCTGTACCATCAGCCACGGCCCACCCTTTTCTGCCTCCATATTACTGACAAACCATGGCCCCCAGACATGGCCCAAACCATGAGCCAAACCACCTAATGCTTATGCATTTCATGTCTCAGCCCTCAGAATCTTCCATATCAGTGATCAAAAAACTTTTACTATAAAGGGCCCGATAGTAAATATTTTAGGCTTCGCAGACCATATAATTTATAAATTGTAAACTATTTTAGGGTTTGTGAGTTTCTGTTGCGCCCACTCCACTCATCCACTGCAATGTGATGAAAGCAGTCAAAGAAAAAATGTAAACGAACAAGTGTGGCTGTGTCCCAATACAACTGCATTTATAAACCCTGAATTCAGATTTTGGATAATTTTCTCATGTCATGATATATTATTTTTCTTTTGACTTCTAAAAAGCCTGCAGAAATGCAAAACTAGCATTTAGGACTGCGTTGCTAGTATCTGATAAACTCTTCAACTTGGAGGGATGGTCCATCTCCTAAAACTGGTGACGTAGAGCAGAGTTACAGAAAGAGCGGGTCTGAGTTCTTATCCAGCCCTGGCCTCTGCCTTTAACTTACTATGTGAATCCAGGGAAATTACGTCACTACTTCCTGCCTCATCCTTCATCTGCTTAAAAAAGACTGGGAGTGAGGGGGCATTATATTTAGCAAGCTGATAAATAAAGTGATTGGGAAACACAAATGAGGAAAATAGAGACACACTTAGCAGTGACGGTCCAAGTGTTGAGTAACATTAAAAATCATACAGCAAGAGAAATAGAGGAATCAAATTGATTTCCTGAGAAAATTTCCACCACAGCTTTTTACTTCATGGAAAGCAAAGTAACGGGTGAAGTCATTTTTCCTTCACACACAATTCACTTTCATGAAGTTTGCCAAAAAGGGGAAGTTTCTCTCAACAGAGGAGCCCTGACGCCCGACTGAGCCCCAAGGGAGCATTTTCTCACAAAAACCATTTCTTTCCCTTGCCCACCCCTCTGCTCTCTTCCTGCACCGCTTCCCACCCCCATCTAGGGCTACTGCCCACAAATCTCACCTTTCCTGGTTACGGGCTTCATCCCTTTCTCAGGTAGGATTATGGAGCTAACAAATACCAGGTATGTTGCAGAGCCAGAAACCAACACAAAACTACAGGACTTACCAATCATTGTTGTTTTGATGAGATGATGTCAGGAAACTTTTAAAAATGAAAGAAAACCCTTAAAGCTTATGAAAAATAAAACTGCCAGGTAAATAGTGACACAGAAAACTCAAGTATAGAAAAAAGAAAGGTGCTTGTTTTAATAACGTGGCTTTTTTGCTGGTGAGACATGGCAATCAACCTTAAATGACAATTCTAGGGGGATTTTAAAAAGGGCCCTCCAGGTGACATGAGGGGAAAAGATCAGGTTCTGTTAGAAGTAGAAAGCATCCACCAGAACAGAATGATGATTAGAGATAATTATAGTGAATTACAAGGGTGCCAGAGTACTGGTGTCTACCCAGCAAGTTACAGTACAGTTGAACGTCATTTTTAATAACTTCGAATGTGCCACTTTTATTCCTTGGCTAATGAATCTTTCACAGACATTCTCAAGTGTATTTACAGAGCATTTTGGTTCAACTAAGGTCAAAGAAAGTAAGAGACACATTCTCCTTACAGCCTCATTCTCTCTCAGTTGCTTGCATAAGTGGCTTAAGAGAAGCAACTTGGGGTTGGGCACAGTGGCTCATGCCTGTAATTCCAGGACTTTGGGATGTGGATATGGGTGAATCACTTGAGGCCAGGAGTTCAAGACAAGCCTGACCAACATGGTGAAACCCCATCTCTACTAAAAATACAAAAATCAGCCAGACATGATGGCGTGCACCTGTAGTCCCAGCTACCAGGGAGGCTGAGACATGAGAATTGCTTGAACTCAGAAGGCAGAGGTTGCAGTGAGCTGACATCATTGCTGCATTCTAGCCTGAGTGACAGAGTGACACTCTGTACCAGAGAGAGAAAGAGAGAGAGAGGGAAGCAACGTGGAGCACAAAGGAGAGTGCTAGAATTCAGGGCTTGGTCCTCTTTTGAGGCAGGTGAACGTGAACACATTGACTTCTTTGAACCGCAGTTCTTTCATCTGTACAATGAAGATAATGTCCTGAACTACTTGCCACATACTCTGTCATGAACTTCAAATGACTTGAAACATAAAAGGACTTTGCAAATTATAAAAAATAGGAGTGCTTTTTATGGTTATTATTGTGATTCAAGGAGGAATAGTCATTCAGGTCAACGGCTAAGCTATTGAACGGCTGCTTCTGTCACTTGAACAGATGACTTATGAGGGTTAATAAGCACATGTCTTGGTCACCACTTAGGCCTGGTGAGTCACAGCCCCAAGCACGAGGCCCAGATCATGGGCTTCATGGGACCAGTTCATCTGACCTGGAAAGCAGGGGCTTCCAAGCTAAAGAAATGTGGGATTGAATCCCATCTCTGCCCGTTTCTCACTAGGCAAGTCCCTTATCGGTTTCTCCATCCCTAAAATTGAGAAAATAATACTACCTGTCAGAGCTGTTGTGAGGCTCAGAGATAACACACATCATCTCTGGTGCACAGCAGGTTTTTCACAAATAGGAACAAGTGTGGCTAAGGGAAGAGCTGATGGCTCTGACCCTTGCCTGCTATTCTGAAAATGCACATGAAGATCACTTATGTGGACAATCTGCTCACATTCATTCCTACTTCTTGGGAAAAAAAAAAAAAAAAAAACTAAAGACATGGCTTATGGGTGATGAGATTTGCATCTACAAATGACAGCACATTATAAACCTACTATTTTCAGTTACTTTTCTTATTATAATATAGTTCCTGAGACAACAGAAAGGAAATTCTGATCATTTGACCTGAACTGGTCATAAGACTGCTCCTTAATCTTATTATTCCCATGCTCAAAACTGCCAGTCCTCCCCATCCCTCAACCCTGCCTCTCTGTCTACTGTCGTGAATCCTTTCCAAACGTCTACCTCACTTTGCTCCTATATCAACGCAACATTCAAGCCAAACTGAATATCTCATTATTTGCCAAAGTCACCCTCTTCCTGGAAAGCCTGACACTGGCTTAAACCAGGCATCCTGGAAACAGACACTGAAATGCTGAGATTTGTGTGTAGGAGGCTTATTGGGGAAAGCGACAAGGAACACCTGTGAGGGGGCAAAGGGAGATGTTGAATCATGATGTGTCCACAGCTGAGGACTCAGCTTACACCACAAAAAACTCTGGAGCTGAGATGACCCCTCAGGGTTGCCATAAATTGTGCCAAGGGGCTGTGACCTCTACCCATTGACCAGTCTCTGGAGATAGGCTGCCCCCAGTGAGGGGACAAAACCTTTGGATAAGGGCAGAGCTCAAAGAGGAAGTCAGCTGAGATCCATCAACAGCCGGCCCTCCCCTCAGCTGGGAAATGTGTATCACCTCCTAAGGGGGCATCTGGGCTGCCCCCCACCACACTCACTATTCCACTGGCCAGCCCACGAGGCCCACTGTTGCCCCTGCCTCACCATGAAGCCCATTCTGACCTGCATTCTCTCCCTGTTCGTACATGAGATATGGCCACCACACTTGCAAGACACTTCCAGGTGTCTCTTGCTGTCACCACTGAGTTCAGAGGTCACAAAGCTCAAAGCCTATATTTGGTGCCACTTCTCAAAATTCCAGTGAACGTAGAGAATGAGAAAGTTGTACCCCTCAAACATATGCCATGATGCATAGTACTCTCATAGTAAAAATTTCCAAGATCTCAGCATATTTAAGTATACTGAATACTTACTAGGCTGGTTCCTCATTTTGTTTATAGGAAAGAATATTTCATCGGTAATGGTACAACTCTATTCTTACACAATATCCATTGGGGTTTTCATTTCCTTTATTTGCTGAATAATTTTTCTTTATAAAGTATTCTGTTGAAAATGTAACAAGAAGTTCTACATAGTGGAAGGAAAATTCAGACTAGATGAGCAGAGTCAAATTAGTAAGAAAGCTTCCAAATTACACAAAAGTATCAACCATAAAGAATATATGGTTATAAGTGAACGCAGTATTCAGCATAAATACACCTGTCCAGCTCCTTACAAAGTGAAGAAATGAAGATTAGTGTCATTTTGGTGTCATCATTTCACATATTGAAATGATTTATTGGATCAAAAACACAAAACTTGGTGTTTTGAAATAAATAGATTGCATAAATTTTAAAAGACTGAGTGAATGAATGAAGCCATACACTTTACCAAAGGGGAGAGATTACTGGTACATAAAAGATATAAGTAATATTTATATATGCACATTTATAAAACACATAAATTAAATCTTATCATTTTATATACATTACATATGCTTATTTTATATGCATTTACATATATAATGTGTGTGTACACATGTGTGCATTAGGGGAATACACACACATACACATATATCCCTAACAAATTATATATGGCCGCTGTCATTTGGGAATTTGTAGCACTTCCCTCTGACAGACCATTGTAAAGTGAAAGGCTGAAGTATCTCCAGCTCTAGTTCAACAGTATAGCTATCTACAATGGTCCCACAATGCTTCCAATCTACAATGCGTGACCCTACACAGTACCACCCTTAGATCCAGGCCTATGGCCCATGGTGCACACCTCAGGGTACCTGCACTTTGGATGTCTTGTGCAAATTTTTCCAAGTCTTCCTCAGGTAACTGGAATCTACCAATGCCAGCAATGCCATCAGGGTCAGGCACCCCATCTCATACTGGGACTTGCATGAGCCCTGGCCCCCATTTCTCCTTTTCAAAACATTCTCCAACCCTCTGCCCCAGTGTGGGATTGACCAGATGCCCCAAGGAACCTCTCTGTGGTCATCTGGGCCTGCGGTTAGGCCGTGTTCCCGGAGAGTGGTCTGGTAAACAGGTCACCCCTACTGGCAAGCATGGTGTTTATTTTGCAGGATCTTATAATATCGTGCCAGAGTGGCAATGACATGCTGATTTGGGGTGATTCACTCATGTTGGACATGGGATTATTCAGGGCTCTGCATTCACTGCCCATCCTGGACTTGAGCTTGGCTTTTGTGGACCTGTGAATGTTGGTGAAACACTGACAGATCAACAAAAGCCAGACTCAAGTCCAGGATGGACAGTGAATGCAGAACCCTGGTGTTTCTGCCTCCAAACTACAGAATCCCAGGCTGGCAGGGCAGTAGCAGGTGTCCTTCATCCTGTGCAACTCCCACCTGAACTGCTGGCCCCACCCTCACAGGCTCCTTCCACATGCCAGATGGTCAGGTGTTGCCCCACCCGTCTCCAGGTTTTCTGGAGACTGCCGTTTCACAATGCAAGTGGCCATGGATCTTTACAACAGATGTTCCCTTATCTTATCGATGTGGATCTTGCATTTTTCCTGGTTGGTCTTTTCGTGGGAATGAAACTACTCTTCTCAATAAGCCCATGGAAGGAGAACCCCAGGAATGCAATGATTATAGCCCAAAGCATTCAAGAAAAGACGCAGTTGAAAGCATGTTATTCTACATTTATGCTATAAAGATGCAAATAATAAATTTAACAGGACCAAAAAGTGAGCTATTATTGTTCCCATTTTTTACATACTCTCAGTAAGGCCTGCATTCATGATAATCAGCTAAGAAGCCCAGTAACAATCCTAGAGAGAGTCACTGGAGGCCAATATTCACAGGGAGCACAAGGAAGGAGGAGGTGCCATGAGGAACGATATGACGAGCACTACAGGAATGGTTATTAGGAAAGTAAAGAGGCAAGAGAGTCTATCCGTATTGCTCCCATGCAAACAGGCTCCAAAGGGCTCTGTGAGTATTATAACACTCTCACAAGCCCTGTGAGTATTATAACAACATATTTCTCACCTTTTTGCCACAATGGGAGATTTGAAGTTAGCCAGGAGTGGTGTATTTGACAACAAAGAACACAGAGACGTGCTTCCTGACCGTGAACAGGAAGCAATGGTGCCTGGACACCATGAAGAATCTTTATACGCACTGACTGGACAATAAACCAATCATGTAAGTATCACTTCTTTATCCATTATTCTAAACCTTCATTAATAAATGACAATACCTCACATGGGTCCATGAATTTTATGTGCTTTAAACCAATTGTTTATATAGAAAGGGGTCCTACCAAAAAAAAAAAAAAATTCCCAGGGCCCTGTAAGCCTAGAGGTGGCCCTGATCCCACATGAGTTAGAAAAATCATCCTGAGACCCAGAGATACCAAATGAACAATGACTTTCACAAGTCCTTTTTGAGTACAGCAAGTTTTCTGAACATTTCCCAGGCTGTGATGAATATCATTATTATATTTGCTTGATGGTACTTTGTGGTAACCCAATGAAACATCTTCCAGTGGAATTTCTGGGAAATATATTGACTATTAAAATCAAAGTGGATCTTAAGAGCCCAATAAAACCACCTCCCTTGCCTCATGTCACTGATATTTTCCCATTATCTCCATTTTTGCCTCCTATTTGTGATCCACTAAAGTGAAAAATTCTACAGTTGTTTTAAATGTCAAATGGAGGTATTTATATTTACAGATAAACTAGTATAGCACTAACCCAAGATGCTCACTAGAGCTGACCCAGCTGCTTCACCCAGCTGTCTCTCTCTCACCTTGAAGTAGTCAAAACCCCACATAGACCAATGAAAATGTTTCCTGTTTTTCATAAATTCCTGAGAAGGAGACTGCATTGTTCTCCACAATTACCCACTTCAGTGTTTAGCAATGTTTACACTGCTTTTACAGGAAGCACTCATTCTTCATCTGAAGAACCTATCTCTGGATTCATGGTCCATGTCTCTGGGTCCCTAACTACCCAACGACCCCATCCTGTCTATCCAGGCACAAAAGACTTTTGAGGGACAACTAACTTTTCCATGAAGACCTGCCTTAAATCTTTCTAAATTTACCTACCACTCTGGTATATGGACTCAAATAACTTATTTCTTAAAACTTGAAAAAATTTATTCCCAGAGATATTGGTAATTTCTTCCCTAGAAGAATATCTAAGTTCCTTTGACTAACTCTGCGTGGTAAGCTACAAATATCAGTCCATTTCCTTTTTAGTTTTATTAATTTTTTTTCTGGAGAGGTCTGTTTCTATATTTCTTTTTTTTTTAATTGTACTTTAGATTCTGGGGTACATGTGCAGATCATGCAAGATTGTTGCATAGGTACATTCATGGCAAGGTGGTTTGCTCCCTCCATCCCCCCATCACCTACACCTGACATTTCTCCCTACCCTCCCTCCCACTATCCCTCCCCTAGCCCCCCACAACGGACCCCAGTGTGTGATGCTCCCTTCTCTGTGTCCACATGTTCTCATTGTTCAACATCCGCCTATGAGTGAAAACATGCAGTGTTTGATTTTCTGTTCTTGTGTTAGTTTGCTGAAAATGATGGTTTTCAGGTTCATCCATGTCCCTACAAAGGACACAAACTCATCATTTTTTATGGTTGCATAGTATTCCATGGTGTATATGTGCCACACGTCCTTTGTCCAGTCTATCACTTACACTTCTCCCATTTGCTGCTTTTCCTATTGAAATCAAGTACTCCTGATTTTAACTCATGTGAAAGAAACATATCATTCAGCCTCTCCTCTAACAGGGGTTTGCTTGACAGCTTTTCTCAATCCCTAAAAAGTAGAAAGGTCAATTCCTATCATGCCACCTTGTGAGACCCTACTGTGGTAATACACCCCCACTGAGCCCTTCGTCCCACCCCCTAAAATTGCAGAAGAACATGTTTCCCCCTAGATCTCCTCTAGGAAATGCCTGATTGCTTTAGAGGCTTTGGGACACATTTGACATCAAGATATGAGAAGTGAAAGCTTAAATGCAATGATTCACATTTGTAGCAGTTATAAATTTTACATGTTAAAACAAAATGGAGCTCTCTTTAATGCACTGTAAATGAGCTTAAATTAGTTCACAAATTCATAGTGGAAGACTTAAGCTCGACAATCAAGGTAAACTTAGTCACTTCTGGTTTATGCCAGTCTCCTTGGGAGGGTATCACCAGTCATTTCACAAGGCTCCCTTCTCTTTCTTTATTCCTTATACCCATGGGGAGATATACAAGTTGTAGGAGGAGGTGTTTGAAACTTGCTGGCATCAGGCAATAGGCATCAGGCCAAGGTCATCAGTAGGTGTGAGATTCAAAAGATGTAATAAATAGTTGGAACAGACACTGACTGACACCGTGGGGCCTTCCTGATGAGTGCCAGCTGATGGCAACCCTGCCTCTATTGACAATGGCTTCCAAAGAAACATGCTCTTTGACTGTTGGGATCCTTACCAGGGTATCCAAAGCTGAACCACTTACTTCCTCCTCCGTTCTCAGGTTGCCAGTTTTGAAGATCACGCAGTTGACTCCAGAAGCTTATAAGCCATTTGATATCTAAATAAGAGAAAGGAAAATTAGAATGCAGCATGATTAACCTTTATAGCAGTTATGGATTTTATGTGTTAAAAAAAAAAAAACATAAACCCAAAAGGCCGCACAAATACTCATCTCAGGGGAATAGGAAATGTTTGGCTCTCTGGCATCTCCTGGGACTGCAGGTCTGGTGGGTACTGCTTCAGGCTTTCTCTGCCTAGACCTTCCTATTCCTGCTGCAGAGCCATGCTGGAATGGGAGACTTATCAACAATAATTGCTTCCTTTTTCTAGAGCTTCATCATCAAGCAATATACAAGGCAGCAAATGCATCCTATCCTATGCTATCCTTAGGTTCCCCAAATGCTTAGCAGGAGGAGGATGGGCACAAAGCACTTTCTCTGGTTCTTCACCAGCCTCTGTCCTTAATTTCTTCTCCTGGCTGCCTGCTGCTCAAACCCAGTCTCCACGTAGGCACGAAAATACTCCCGAGCCATTCCTTCCCAATCAGTGGTTTCCATGTGCCAAAAATTCCAGAGTCTTAAGCTTTTGGAGTTCAGGCTCTTGCAGCAAAAGTCTCAGCTTTGAAGCGTATTGTCTTTTTTAGGGATTTAAAAAATAAATTCAGAAACTCAATTGACTTTCTTATCAATAATTTTAGCTTTTTCCTAAGGAAATAAATTTCACTGGCATAATGAGTGGAGGGTTGTAAAGAAGTAAGGAAATTGTGAAAAATGAAACAGTTACACAAAAAATCTCATTCTCTCTAAACTGTATGGGTTGCACACATTAGGGGAGAGTTTCTTTCAACATCTAAGACAGAGACCAGAGGCCCATAAAATAATTTATATTTATGAAAACCAATCAATCATTTTTGGCTATTGTATTGAAAATGTACACATCAATAGTTAATAAGATGTGATGAAGATATCTAAAATATAAAATATCTTCATTCTAAAAATTCTACTCCATTTAATATACCACTTGTTATATGACCTAAACTGAAAAGAAATTCAAGATAGCACAATTATCCTCTCCTTTTTTTTCCAAAGAAAATATTTCAAAGGACCACCGTTAAGATTTTCACACTGAATTTTAACAGCTCATGGCATTAGTCACCCCTCCTAGGGTTGCTGACAATTTGTTTCCTTGTTATTTTACACAGTTTAAAAGGAATACCTCCCATCTTGTCTTTTCTCCCCAAATCCAGAGACTAAACACACACAGACACACACACACACACACACACACACACACACACACACACACACACACACAGGTTGAGTATCCCTAATTCAAAATGCTTGGGACCAGAACTGTTTTGGATTTCAGATTTTTTTTTTTTGAGCATTCCTAATTCAAAAAAAGCCCAAATCTTAAATGGTCCAATAAGCATTTCCTTTGAGCATCATGTCAGCACTTAAAGTTTCAGATTTGGGAGCATTTCAAATTTTGAGTTTTGAGATATAAATACATTATATATATATTATATATAAAATCAAAACTTTACATATATAAAACTTTATATATAAATTTTATCTTATGTGTAAGATATAAAAATATACCATATATAAATTTGTATCTTTAATAAGATATAAAAATGTATATATAAAATATATTTTTATATAAAATTCATATACATAAGATATAAAAATATATCTTATACATATAAGAGTACATATTCAGTCTCTGAGGGAAGATTAAAAACTACATTTAGTCCAGGCACGGTGGCCCACGCCTGTAATCCCAGCACTTTGGGAGCCCGAGGCAGGTGGAAGGCCTGAGGTCAGGAGTTCAAGAGCAGCCTGGCCAACATAGTGAAACCCTGTCTCTACTAAAAATACAAAAATTAGCTGGGTGTGGTGGCGCATGCCTGTAGTCCCAGCTACTCAGGATGCTGAGGCAGGAGAATTGCTTGAACCCTTGAAGTGGAGTTTGCAGTGAGCAGAGGTCAGGCCACTGAACTCCAGCCTGGGCAACAGAGCAAGACTCCATCTCAAAAAAAAAAAAAAA
>NW_016107457.1:4948480-5030516 GCF_001604975.1 Cebus imitator
AAATAAATAAATAAATAAATGATATTTAGTCTCCTGGCAACAAAGTCAGCATCTCTATCAGTCTTACAGCCAAGTATATGTAACATATCATCCTGGAAGTAAGAGTGGAAACTGGACCCAAGGTGAGGAGGAAGAGAAGGAAAGGCAGGCACTTATATTTGCACAGCATCTCAGAGAGTACAATAAACTCTTCCTTTGATCTCATTTGACCCTGAAAACAACCTATGCAGTAAGTGAGGTAGACATTATTATCAGCTTATCTGATAGTTAATGAAACTGATCCTCAGGAAGATTGTGTCCCATGCAAGGTCCCATAGCTAATAAGTGAACAGCTGGCAACTACAAATCCAGATACTTTAATTCCAAATTCCAGACTCTTTTCAGTAAAGTACAATAGTATCTCCCATTAAATGAACATAGATTTGGGAGCTGTAACAATTCCCCTCTGAGACTATTTCTATCTACCAAAAATTTGTCCTTTTTTACATATCTATTGAAGGCTATGGCAGAGACTGCTATTACATATATGCATATTTCTTCTCCTCTTCTAGAAATTTCTAGTAATTTCTTCACCTTCCTAGGTGAGACAATATGACTGAGTTACGCACAATGAATTGTGGGCAGAAATGAAGCATGTCACTGTCTTGCCTTGTTTCTATGATCACCATAATCCATGAGTTTTCTCTAATCCCATCTTTCTCTAATCCAGACCCAGAGAAGCCATTGGAGAACACTAAACAGAAGGAATAGGGGTCGCTGAGTGCATGCAGCAGCAGTAGCTTGTGACATGAATGAAAAATAAACCTCGAATGTGAAAGCCTCCATCATGTAGGGGCTCTTTGCTACAGCATTAGTAATTTATCCTAACCGACACAAAGAGCAAAAAAAGATCATATTTTAGCATACAGAATGCAGTGACAATAATATTTTAAATGTTAAAAAGAGGATGGAGGAAATTGTTTTCAGTTTTTAGTGTTCTCTTATATGACATGAAAAAATCTTAATGACTGACTGGTTTAGGAGAGGTCCAAGATGTCCCTTATACATTACCCAGTCTCAGGTAGTTCTGCATGGGAGTGTGAGAATGGACTAATGCACATACTTATGCCAGGATAACCTGCAATAACTAGGAAGTGACCGAAAGCCATACAAATGTATCCCTTTTAATCCATACTAAGTCTATCCCCCATTGCACTTTCTCTAAGTCAGATAAAACAAACAGAAAAACATATGGCTGTCCCTGTAACACCTAGCTTAATTGATTACAGTTAAAATATCTAGAAATTTCCCTAGGTGTGAATGTTTTAATAAAGCTCAGGTTGATGTCCAAAGCCAGCATGGTCCATGGCTTTTGGGTTAAATGCTCTACTCCTAAATTGCAAACTTCATTCAGGAAATCCTAAATTGGCTTCATGACCATTTTTGATGAAAAATAAACTGGGTTTTTAATGCTTTCATCAGATACAATATAATGAATCTCTCTCTCTCTCTCTCTCTCTCTCTCTCATTGTAACATAGTCTAGAAAATAGCAGTTATATTGAATTTTGTGGTCATCCCCAGAAGGTAAGATTGTGCATCAAGGTGCCTAAGGTACATTGTCTATTGGCACCTAAAAGTTTCAAAGCAGGCACATTAGCTAAAATGTAAAACTCTGAATTTTTAAACTACTTAAGTGTATTGTGAAATGGAAGAAGAGTTGAGATTATCCAGGTAGGTTAGAAACTGGGTGGTATTAATCTGGGAGAGCCCCTTAGGGAAGACATGTAATTTGGGGCACTATAGGATAGTGGTTAAGCTCCATGGAGGCAGGGACTTTGTTTTGTTCATTGCCATCTTCAGTGACCACAATACTGCTCAGTACACACCAAGTACTTAATGCGCATTTTTGGCTTGGACAGAAGGAGGGAGGGAAGGAAGGAAGGAAGGAAGGAAGGAAGGAAGAAAGGAAGGAAGGAGGAAGGGAGGGAGGGAGGGAGGGAAGGAAGGAAAAGAGGGAGGGAAGGAGGGAGGGAGGGAGGGAAAGAGGAAGACAGGAAGGAGGAAAGCAGGAGATTAGAAAGGAAGAAAGCAGGAGAGAAAGAAGGAGGGAGGAGGGGAAGAAAGGAAGAATGAAAGTAGGGAAGGAAGGAGGAAAGTAGCGAAGGAAGGGGGAGAGGAAGGGAGAGAGCAGGGAAGTAAAGAGGGAAAGGGGAGAAACAGAGGGAGGGAGAGAGAGGAAAGAAAAAGAAAGAGGAAGGAAGGGAGGGAGGGAGGGAGGGAGGGAGGGAATTGGTTGGATAGAAGAAGGATGGTTGGCAGAAGGGAAAAAAGGAGGAAGAAAGGGAGGAGGAAAGGCAGGCCTTTGCACTAGGTAAGTGTGTTTCAGGTTCATCTGTAAAATAAGGATAAAAATAGTCCCTCCCTCATAACATTGCTATGAGGATTAAATGAGGTAATACACACAAATAATTTATAATAACGTCTGGTACTCAATGACTTAGTTATTACAAATGAATATTTGCCCTTCATTTAGTTCTGTGGGGCTATCATTCATAGCATCCAACAAGAGAGGATACTGTTACTGACTGTCACAGAGAGAAGGAAGCTGAACTAAGAATAATAGGAAATCTGCCAAGGGGCCTGAAATCTCTATTCCAAAAATTCGTGAGAATTGGAAGATCTGGGATTTGATCTGCAGGCAAGAGGGTGCCCTGCAATGTGGCAGGAAGACCCATCTCAAGCCCCAACTGGGTAAACACTATCAATAACATCCTGTCAGGAACTTTTTGTGGTCTCATGTAAATTTAGGCTACCTGAATAAAAGATAAAAACTGTCATTTCCTCTCTCATCATGTAGCCTGATGATTTATCTATTCCTTTGAAAGAACCAAACTATTGCTTAAATGTTCCTGGTTATATATATCCGTTGTGAAATATAAGAGAAGAACAGTGTAACATGGTGGGATATTTTAGGACATTTACAGAGAGGAACACTAGAAAAAAATGAGAAATAATTAACTCAAGACAATGGGCAAGTCATTAAAATTATTCCTAAGGCAGTCTAGAGGGAAAAAGTGTCATGGGTTGTTTAATCAACCCTGAACTGTGGGGGTGACTAGTTATAACTTAGGTGTTTTCCAATTAGCTATTACCAAACATTAACAAATGGTCAGCTGCATTCATAACACAATGCTTCCATATACTTACAGGGAATTAGTGTAGCATCCTCTCAAAACTTTAAACTTAACTTGGAATACTCTTAGAAAATTCTACTTCTCAAAAGTTGTTATATCTTATTTATTTATCAAACCCATGATCTTCAGAGGTGTTATATCTTATTTACTTATCAAACTCATAATCTCACAAAAGCAATGTGAAAAATCACTATGGCAGGAACTGAGGGCTATTTTCACATATAGGCAAGTCATTGTGCTCAATAAATCCTTTAAAATGGGGACAAGGTTGAGATCCAGACTTGTGAACTGTGTTCCACATAAAAGACTAATTTACAACTTGTCTCCTTCCATTTGCAATCTGATCTTGCTCTGAAGGGCAGGGAGTGTCACATTCAATACTATCCACATTGAAAGTCCCTGGTTAAATGGATGAACAGCAGAGAGCTTGGTGTTTCAGATGATGTTGTAGAGGACTGTTAAAAAACAAAAACAAAACAAAAAAAAACCCAAAAAACAAAAACGTAAAAACATCCTGCAGAATTACGAGGAGCAATGGCTTCCTCCCTTGGACTCAGCCTGAAGGCTCATCTCATGTCAAGGTCAGAACAAAAATTGACCTCATCTAGCACAGACCTTCCAGACCTAAGTCCTCCAGAACACAGAGCACACATACAAAGTCTTAATGTGACCAAGTGGAAGGGAAAGATCAATTTCGTTAGTCCTATACCTCAGCCAATCTCTGAAAAACCTACACCTTGGCTCATTTGTATCAACAATGCTAAGCCATATTTTCTTTTCTATTTTTTTTTTTTTTTTTTTTTTGAAGCAGGGTCTCACTCTGTCACCCAGTCTGGAGTGTGGTGGTGCGATCTCAGCTCACCGCAACCTCCACCTCCCAGGTTCAAGTGACTCTCGTTCCTTAACCTCCTGAGTAGCTGGAATTATAGGCATGCACCATCATTCCTATTTTCAAAGGAATCTTTCTGGTGTAACTGGGTATTATTTTAGAAAAATCTTTGTTTATCAGATGGGTCAATATTAATTAAAGATCAAAGTGAAGTCATATTCACTCAAATCCTATTAACTAACAAGGATGAGGCATAGAGAAAAGAATTTCACCCATGAAGTCAGATAGATCTCCAGTAAGATCCCAACTTAACAGAAACTAGACCTGGAATAAATCCCTTGACTTCTGAGAGTCTGAGTTTCTTCAACTATAAATGGGACATAGAAGCCTCACCTTAAAAGGTAATTGTGAGAAACAGTATATATCAAGGGTTTGGCACAGTGTCAAAAAATAGTAGGGGCTCCATAAATACTTTTATGCTATCACTATTGTTATGGTCAACATAAAGATTTTGTGATAATTCATCCAAGAAAACATTAGTAGATCTAAACTCCACTCTTGAAGACCCAAAACTTAGGTGTATGACTTAGATCAATCAAATTCGGTTGATTGATCTAAAAACAGCAGTTGTTTCTGAGCCTTCTGGGTGTGTCTTGCCTCTAGTACTCTTCTGGAAGCCAGGGTCTGTATTTTAATGTTCCTTGAATCTTCTGTGTCACTTCCCACTCCTCTTCACGTGCTATTGGTTGATTAATTCTAATCTCTGATATATGCTTCTTTTTATTTATTCATCACCTTTTTATCTACTTGTCACCTGTCTAAATGTAGCAAAAGAATTGTCCAGCTGGGCACGGTGGCTCAAGCCTGTAATCCCAGCACTTTGGGAGGCCAAGGTGGGTGGATCACAAGGTCAAGAGATCAAGACCATCCTGGTCAACATGGTGAAACCCCGTCTCTACTAAAACTACAAAAAATTAGCTGGGCATGGTGGCGCGTGCCTGTAGTCCCGGCTACTCAGGAGGCTGAGGCAGGAGAATTGCCTGAACCCAGGAGACGGAGGTTGCGGTGAGCCAAGATTGTGCCATTGCACTCCAGCCTGGGTAACAAGAGCGAAACTCCGTCTCAAAAAAAAAAAGAAAAAAAAAGAATTGTCCAGCAAAATCATGGAGGAGCCTGAGTTCCTCCACCTGTTGAAAAGAGTAATAACACTTCCACCTGTTGAAAAGAGTAATAACACTTCCTAATGACAGTAATGGCAATTATAATAACACTTACTGAAAATTTTCAATGTCCTAGGTATTATACTAAGTGCTTTACAAGCATGACTTCATTTCATCCTCCCAGCAACCTCATGAGGTAGCTATTGTTACCTCTCATTTTTAGAGAAAGAAGCAGAAGCACAAATAAAGTAACTTACCCAAGCAATAGAGTACTCTGACGCTTTGTGGATATAAGCCCAGGATCCTGACCCAAGGCCATATCACCTCAGTATCTATAACCCCTCTGGTTTTTATGCACCAAACCAAAGCTTTAAAATTTACTTTGGAACGTCAAAGTCCTTGCATATAAACCTATTGCTAATAGGGAGATTTTGATTTGTGGATCTGTATACACATCTAATTAACCTTTCTCATTTTATCAACCAAACCCATCCATAACATGCATTCCCTTTTAAAGTTATGAAACTGCCCTAACGCATAAATATCCCATTTCTTCAAATTGTACCGAGAACAGAGATTGCTTCCTGTTGAGAGGGTCAACTTAAACAATCGGTATGGCAGATGCAGTGCTCACATCCCATAATACTTTTACAGTGCCCGCGAAAACGTTTTAATTTCTTTTAAAATAAGGGGAAAAAATGAGCTTTCAGGTGGAAGGAAATATCGTCACATACAACATGAACACATTTGTCTGTATACCAATGTAGGCATAAAATATAATCATGTATTCATTTTTCTTTGTGAAGAAGAAGGCCTACCATGGCAAAAGTGCCTAGGACCCCTGAAGCCTTAGTGTGACTCGGCCTATTGCCCGTGCAGAGTTGATCAGATCTCTCTGTGCTGCTGGTGGATCTTCTCATAACACCATCCTTTGCTGCTCTTACTATCATGTTTCTGCTCTGTGTGACATCAGCTCTTCCCTGTGGATTTCAAGTGCAAAAGGGAGGTCTGGCTGGCAAAAATCCTAACAGCTGCTTTTTAGCATAAATAGCACAGAATGGAATGCTGGTGTTAGAGGAGTGGTTTCCTTCTCCCTTTCAGCATGATGAGGCAACGTGGCTGGATGGGACATCTAAACCACTCACCACATGAGGGTTTTCTGGCCACAGATAGTCTTGCCACAGGAAAAGAGGCCACAGCAAAAGGATATTTCAGAGAGGACATTTTTGAAATGGCAGTAAAAACACATCTTAGCTGCTTAGCAAGAATGCTCTTAAGTTAGGGTTCTAAGAAATGTACCTGTCACCACCAATAATAATGACAAGTTCCCAGAAAGCCTGGAGACCAAAGTCCTAGAAGAGAAGTCTGTCCCCAAATGGAGCCCGCTTTGTGTCACTTCTTTCCCCTCCCTCACGCCCATAATCTTGAGCTCTTTTTAGCGAGCTCAGATTCCAAATGTCTACCCAAAATACTTACAAAGCTTGAGGGAAGTTTCGGGTTAACATGAGGACTCAGTGAGGGGATCCATGTCATCTTGACCCCAGCTGGGCTGGGAACTCACTGAGACCTGTGGACTTTAACTTTTGTCACATTTGAACTTTAGTGACCTTTATCCCCAGGTCTGGCCTGTGAGTTATGAATACGAAGCCTTCCTTTCAGCCTCTTGGTTTAAAGAAAGAGGAAGGAAACAGTCCATTGTTTTTCTAACTTTGCAGTTTCCTAGTATAAGATGGAAAATTAAGGATGGCCAGTGAAAGCAGCAGTCATCGCTATAGAAGGACATCCGGTGAGGCCCAGGCCTGCTCCAGATGGGCATCTGTTGACTGTGGGGCAATGGAGACAGGAATGAAAACAAGCTGAAGCAAGTTTCTTTAGCAAACAGACCTGAATACTCACTACAGCCAGCTCTTTCCTCCAAAACCCAATGTACAGCCTGTCTATCCTGTGTCTGGAAGCCAGGAAAAGAAAATCTCCTTAGAATTACAAAAGTGGGAAAATATACCAGAGCGACAGTCTGCTCCAGCTCCAAGAGAGATTTTGTTGTACCTGAATGCTGAAAGGGACAATTGTAACCACAATTTTTTTTTAATATTCTGTTCTGTTCATCCACTAGTGTGGTCAAAAATAGCTCTCAAGTTTGTCCAGCACAGTTTGACCTTCATAATTATGTGGGTGATTATGAGACCCCATTGGAGCTTTCAAAGAACTTTGTACATAAGGGGCCTTTAAACATTTTATTATGATAAAAACAAGCTCATAAAAATCCCACACATTTCACATAGGCCTTTGATAACCCATCACACAATAATGGCCTGCAGTAACTAACAGCCTATACTACAGTAATAAAAGTAGCTCAGAGGTAGAAGGTTTTGTCTCTTATTATCTCTGTCTGGAATGATCCAGGGGCTTAGAATAAAAAGAAAAAAAGAAAAAAAAATGCTAGTTTTGCCTTTAGATGAGTAAATTCCATAAGTCATCAGAAGCAACCTCTTTATTCTCTGGCTGCTTCTTCGTGCAGGCATGTTTGTCGGAGTGGAAGGCATGGACCAGGGCACAGGTGACTTGGGCCCCAACCCCAGTCTAGTAACCACCTGTCTATGGAGTCCGAGGTCCCCTCCTCTCTCTGTGCCTTGGTTTCTCTTCTGCAAAGCCAGAAGTTTGGCCTAAAATCAGTGGAGTTCTGTGTAAGTACTCTAGGGCCTTCAGGTTGGGGAAAACCAAGCAGAGAGGCGCTACCCACCTCCTCTCAATCAAAGCAGACCCCTTTATATTTTGTAGACAGGTTTATGAATTATGTTTCATTTGGAAAAAAAATGTTTGAAAGCCATCATATGAGATGATCTCTCGAGGGCACCTTTCATATTGTGAGTCTGTGACTGACAGGAGCCTACCTCCGGTGAGCCACCCTTCAGGTTAAACAATTGCTCGGGGGTTGGAGGAGTCTTTTCTAACCCATCAATATCCATTAATGAATGAAGTAGGGATGATTTTATCCTATTTAGTAGAAAGTCAAGTTCTGAAGAAATGGGATATAGAAGAGGTAAGTCTTGATATGGAAATCGAAGGAAAAAAGTGTGCAAAGATCAGAGGAGCTTGAGTGGACCGTAACGCCTTGCCTTAGCACAGCAGGCCACAGTGGGCAGCTCGGCAGATGGTGATGGGTACCCAGGGACCCCAGAGAGGGCACTGGGCAACAGCCAGAACCACAAACCTTCACTGACCACTGGCTCTCACACATGCCATCTTAGCCTTTACAAAGGAATAATCATGCCCTCATTTTCCAGCTGCAGGAACTGAGGCTAAATCATGGTCCAAGATCATCAGGTAATCAATTCCAGAGTCAGAATCCCAGTGCAAGGGAAGGACAGAGGTGCCAAAATAGGAGGGGAAAGAGAAGACAAGTTTTCAGGCCCTTGCTCTGATTTTGTTCCAGTCACATGGTAAGCTCTATAGCCAGTCAGTCAACTAATATTGCTTACATTTATACTGCAGGCTGGTGCTGAGAGAAAGGCAAACAGAAAGTTCTTGGCCATTACCTTCCAGGAGCTGATGGCTAGTATAAATGTGAATGAATTCCATTGGGGTAATTTAATGTTAATTAAAACTTCTTTCAAAGTTCCTGCATCGTAGGCTTACACACATGGATAGAACGTTTTGGCATATTTACCTTTATACCAGTTACTTAAACAGCCGTAACAAACTCTGAGGGAGAAAGGGGGTGTGGAAGAAGGGAAGGAACTCATGAAGCAGGAATGGAAAATATAGAAGGCATTTCCATTTTTTCTTTTTAGAGTGATCGCCAATTTCTCTGAGTTTGTATGGCCACACAATACCTTCAACCAATTCTCAATTTCAGCCTTCCCTTTCTATGATTATTCAAAATACAACTGCATTACTTGTTATAAATTACAACTCTCTGTTCTGATGTTCTTTCCATTGAGAAGTTCTCTATATCCTAATTCCCCTCTAAAGTCACGAAGCCCCATTAAAAGTGAGCAATAAGCTACCATTTGTAGACTGTGGGCCAGGCTCTTTGCTTTGTGTGAGTTTCCACACTGACCTTCAAACAACCCTGTGAGGTGGATATGCTTGTTACAGACTTGACAAATAAGGAAAATGAGCAGTTTTCAGGAGTCAATACCTTACTCAAGCCCCACAGCCAGTATCAGTGGCAACAGGCAGTTTGCCTTCAGTACCCATTTGGTTATCTCACTAGGAGCATGCTAAGGGACATGCTCCTAAAAGTGGCTCGGGCATCTTAGACCTCAGCCCCCTATTCACCCACCACATGGCTTATAAGCAGAAAAGGGGTCAGATACACAGGGCACTCTGGGGTACAGACAGACAGACACAGAGCACAGAGGCTGCCCGCCCCTGAGAACAGACTGTGCGGCTGGAGGCAGCCAGCCAGAGCTCATTGTCCTGGGGCACTTCTGAAAGAAGGTCTTAAAATAGCATTTGTCTATCTGTAGACACACAGATATCTTGTGTGACTAAGCTCTGGAACTCCACGAATACCACTGAAATCTACACTCTGGAAAATGCAGGGGAGTCAGAAAGTCCGTGTCCAGGCCTGGCTCTGTCTTCAACAAGCTCCATGACCTTAGCTGATAGTAATGGTAGACAACACCTAGGCAAGGAGTACAAATACGGGTGCCCAGTGCTGGGCTCAGTGCTTCCCATTCATGCTCTCTTGCATCTACTCTTCCCTAAAACCACACAAAAGATAGGCGTGGTTATTATCTTGCGTTTCAGAGATGACAGGTGACAAGTAAGTGGCTTGTCTATTTATTACACACACAGGAAGCAGCAAAGTCAGGATTTACTCCAGCCATTTCCTTTTGCTGGGCCTCAGTTTATCCATCTATGCAATAAGAAGGCTAGGCTTGATCATCTCAAAAATCTATTTTTGGCTGGGGGCCGTGGCTCATACCTGTAATCCAAGCACTTTGGGAGGCCAAGGTGGGCAGATCACCTGATGTCAGGAGTTCGAGACCAAACTGGCCAACATTGCAAAACCTTGTCCCTACTAAAAGTACAAAAATTAGCTGGGCGTGGTGGTGTGCACCTGTAATCCCAGCTACTCAGGAGGCAGGAGAATTGCTTAAACCCAGGAGGCAGAGGTTGCAGTGAGCCGAGATCACACTACTGCACTTCAGCCTGGGCGATGAGAGCAAAACTCCTTCTCAAAAAGAAAAGAAAAGAAAAAAAAATTTATTAAAAAAAAATCTGTTTCAGCTCTAATATCTAGTCTCCTTCATTCTGTTGCAAAGCTCTGTTTGCACAGGCACAAAAGAAAGTGAGATATTTAATCTTCATCATCATGAATTTGCAGAAAACTATTGTACCACTCTCCCCTTTGCCTAACTTTGTTAGAATTGGCCAGAATGGACCAGACTCTAAGCAACACAGCTCTGTTTTTCCTGAAATTTCTAAACATTAGAGAGCGCTTGGCAAATTCACTATGAGATTAATCCCAATGGCAGAGATGATAATGAGAAAAAGATTGATGTTTAAACATATCTCCTTTTCTTATAATAAAATGATGCGACTCTTGCCTCATCCTGGCGGGTTAGCTAATGATTTATATGAGGAAGTGGTTTGGAATTAAGACCAACTTCATCTTCTTTCCACAGTGCTGACTGAGGTTAACACTGCCTCTGCCCCAAGTTCTAAATGCATTCACAATTTTTATTTATTTATTTATTTAGATGGTGTCTCACTCTGTTGCCCAGGTTGGAGTGCAGTGGCGCAATCTCGGCTCACTGTAACCTCTGCCTCCCAGGCTCAAGAGTTTCTCCTGCCTCAGCCTCCTGAGTAGCTGGGACTACAGGTGCCCACCACCATGCCTAGCTAATTTTTTTATTTTTAGTACAGACATTCACTATATTGACCAGGGTGGTCTCAAACTCCTGACCTTGTGATCTACTTGCCTCAGCCTCCCAAAGTGCTGGGATTACAGGCATGAGCCACTGTGCCTGGCCAAATTTAATTATTTATTTATTTATTTATTTTATTTTTTGATACAGAGTCTGATTCTGTTGCCCGGGCTGGAATGCAGTGGCATGATCTTGGCTCACAGCAACCTCTGCCTCCTGGGTTCAAGAAATTCTCCTCCATCAGCCTCCAGAGTAGCTGGAACTACAGGTTACTGTAGTTTCACCATCATGACCAGCTAATTTTTCTATTTTTAGTAAAGATGGGGTTCACTGTGTTGGCCAGGCTGGTCTCAAACTCCTGGCCTCAAGCGGTTCGCCCGCCTTGACCTCCCAAAGTGCTGATATTATAGGCATGAGCCACCGTGCCCTGCCTTACCCCTTAAATTTACACAAATAAAAAAAGTAAAATAAGTAATTTCACTGCTACAACAGGTATAAACCAAGAAACCAAGACTATCAGAGAGAATCGAGAGATATGTTCACCCTAACTTTCACCAGTGTAGAAAGTAGAGCACCAGGAGGCCACCTACTTGCCCAAGACTCCAAAGTGACTCCTCCCCTCCCTCACCCTCTGTGAAAGTCCACCGTCCTGGATCACACACTGCCTTGTGTTGCTTTTATCTTGCCATGAGACTTACAGCTGCCCAGTCCCTAAAATAATCACCACTGTGGAAAAGACAGGGGCCATGCCTCTCTTTTCATCTCCCTCTCACTTCCTGGCCTAGGTGCTCAGCAGGTACGCCATCTGTTAGGGAAGTGGGTAGGTGGCAGAATCCACTGTTCATACGACCTGACACTGCAGGGGTCTCTCACCCAATCTAGGGAGGAAAATCTTGAGCTATGGAACCACCAGGAAGCTTGGGTTTGTGCCCTAGATGTGTGAACTCGGGGAAATCACTAAACCTCTCTGAACCTTAGTTCTCTGTACAGTAAGGTTGATAATATTTATCTATAGTGTTGTTAGGAAGATTAAATGAGATAATATATGTAAACCACTCAACAGGGCCTTATCAACCACTGATAATTCCTTCCCTCTCCTTTCTGCTAAACTGCTTCACCTGAACAGAAAGAAATGACCCAGAAAAAGACATCACAGTTTATAACAGTAATATTTACTATTATACATATTATTATAAATATGCTATATATATGTTATATAAAAATAGATCTTATTTATAATATATAATATACATATATATGTATATTATGTATATATACACATAAATATTATATATAAATATAATATAGACAATATATAATATAAATATATAATATATAATAAATATATATTGTCTATATTTATGTTATATACTATTATATGTAACATTATACATAATATATTACATATAATATATAATATGTCATATATAATATAATATATAACATGTTATACATTACATATGTTGTATTATATATATTATATATTGTCTATATTATATTTATATATAATTTATACATAATATACATATGATATATATGTATATATTATATATAGTTATGTATTATAAATATATATAATATAGATAATATATATTATATAATATACAATGTATATATAATAATACACATTATTTTATATACTATACACTGTATAATAGTAATGTTTACTATTATAAACTGTGATGCATAACAAATTGCTTCTGCTACTACTGCATAACAAATTGCCCCAAACCTAGCTGCATACACAACCATTTTCTTATGCTCACTGATTCTGTGTGCCAAGGATTTAGAAAGGTCACAGTGAGGATAGCTTGCTCTGTCCAGTGACACCTGAGACTTCAGCAGGAAGGACTTGAAGCCTTGAAGTGACTCCACCTTTGGGGCCAGCGATCACTCGGAGATACTTCTCACTCATGTTTCTGGTAGGTGTGGCCTGGATTTTCTCATAGCATGGAGACTCCGGACTTCCTACATAGTGATTAAAGGCTCCAAAGGTGAGTGTCTCAAGAGAACCAGGAGGAAGCTTTATGGCTTCTTATGACATAGCCTTGGAAGTTACCTGGTGTCACTTCCACTGCAGTCACAAGCCAGTGTAAGAAGGTGAAAGTAGAGCCCAGCTCTCAACAGGTGAAGTGTCAGAAACAGGGTAAGAAGACTGTGAGATGGGAGATCTTGATTTGGGCATTTATGGAAAACAAAATCTGCCGAATTTACCCTGTAAGGTAACTACAGCGATAAGGATGGATAAATTCAAAACAAAAACAAAAAGAGAGACGACCACACAAAACATTGCAAATCCCAAAGTGCTCTGGATCTCTGGAACACATTGAACACATGAGTGGCCCTGGCTTTTGTGAAGCTGACCATGCCCTGCCTTTGAGATGCCGAGACTTGGCTTAGCAATACAGTTCAGTTGTGCTCTACTTTTAGAAAAAATTTGCTGCTGAAAATTCAAACCTTAGGAAGCAAAGTCTCAGGAGATGGGCATTCGTACTTAGTTGTTGAGTTTACTTGCATACCACATAAAATGTTAGCCTGGCAGTCAGGGCCTCTCATAACCCAGACTCTATCCACCTACCCATTTAATCTCCAGCTCTGCTGAATCCCCTGCCATTCCCAGAATAGGCTTGTATTTTCTGCCATGGTATCTTCGGGCTATTTTCATCTTTCTGGAATGTTCCTCCATCTATACCTTCCTATCAAAACTCTACCTATCCTTCAATGTCCCCTCCTCTACAAAGACTTTCCCAGTTACCCTGAAGGTATCCTCTCCTTCAGAATTTCTAGAGACCTTTACTTATATTATACCACATTTCACCTCATTTAAACTTTGCCATTTCCCAAGACCCACCTCACTCTCCATCTCGGTCTTCCCCACTTCCCCCCAAGCCCCACCCTTAACTGTTGCTAAGAAGTAAGACGAAAATTTTTCACCCATTTCGAAAGTAACTGGGTTTTTACCAATTACAGAAAGCAGAAAGTGTTGCCATCAAGAGTTGGCAAGAAGTCAAGGTGCTAAGAAGAAGTGGAGCTGCATCAGGCACGATCGCCCTAGCCAAATGATTCCCTCCCCTGACTCTCATGATTTCTTCTTCTCTTACTATTCCACTTTTTTTTTCCTTGAGACACAGTCTTGATCTGTTGCCCAGGCTGGAGTGCCTTGGTGCAAACACTGCTCACTGAAGCCTCGACCTTCTGGGTTCAAGCAATCTTCCCACCTCAGCCTCCTAAGTAGCTGGGACCACAAACATACATCATCATGCCCAGTTAATTAAAAAAAAAAAAATTAGTAGAGATGGGGTCTCACTCTGTTGCCCAGGCTGGTCTCAAACTCCTGGGGTTAGGCACTTCTCCTGCCTCAGCCTCCCAAAGTGCAGGGAATACAGGCATGAGCTACCATACCCAGCCACTACTGCACTTTATGACACTGCTACTACTACACACACACCACAGACACATAGACACACACACACACACACACACACACACTTAACTCAGCCATATGAAAGTGTTATGAATCTCAATAAGAAGTGCATTTTTTTCAACCACTGCTAAATAATTATGTCTCTCACAAACATAGAGATTCATTTTGAATATGGAAATTTATGAACTTATTGATTCTTTCCTATTTGACAAAAACCTTTAATCCTTGGATTCCTATTTCTTCTCCAGACCACACTCATCTAACTTCCCATGAAACACTCCAGTACACACAAAATTAAATTTTAAATTACATTGATTTTGACTTCACTTTAAGTTACATTATATTTCTTTCCATTGAACCAGAGGGCAAATTTGAGCAGCTAATCTCCTGCTAAATACAGCCATGAAGGAGAAGAATCCCCCACCCACTGTGCGCGCGCATGTGCGTGCGCGCACACACACACACACACACACACACACACACACTGCTTTTTATAATTTTAATCTAATCTGAGGAAGAAGAGCCCTCATCAAGTCAAGCACCAAAGCTCTCTGGCATATCTGATCTGACCTTAATGGCAGAATTATGACTCTTTTGCATATCCTGTTACTTGTTTCCTTCAATCTTCACTATATTCATTACTTATTTCACATCTTCAATTTCAGCTAGTGCTCAACTGAACTCCTAGGGTAGTTTAATTAGTTTCTGGTAAACATTCACGACTTAGGCCACAGATCCACTCTGTGCTACAGCACCCATTGGAGTGGGGGCAAGGGGAGAAATGGGAGTCTCTGCTGTCCCTGTTTATCCCATCGGCTAACTGGTAAGAGACCTTTATGTGTGTTCTCTTTCAAATGACAGCAACTGACTAATAACTGACAACAATCCCTACTTTCTCAAAGACAACAGCATTATTTTAATATACTAATGCTACCCAAGAAAGTGCTGCCACTCAAGTAGACGGACTGCTGCCTAGTTAGCAATGGAGCAGTCCAGAGGGGTCCCATCTCCTAATTAACCATCCATCTAGGGACCTCAGCCTGTCCCTGCATTAATCTTTCAAGAGCTATCAAAATGAGCAAAGCAAGTAGCAGATATTTCAGCCCTTAGCTTTCTGGGATAAAACTCCTGTCTCATCGAATCATTCATTCAATAAATATTTCTTGAGTACCCACTCAACCCAAGTGAGGACACTGTAATCCAACAGTTCCCAGAATTTAAACTTAATAGATCAGTAAAATTTCAAAAATATTTGATGGGTTAACAAATGTTGCCACTTTTTAATTTTGTTGAGGGAGACCAAGGCAAGATGAGCAATGGATCTCCCACTCAGAGTGGGACCAAACTGGCTGATGGTACAGGAATGGCAGAAAAAAGGTAACTGTAAACAAGCAGACACATGTGCAAGATGAGAAACATGCAAAAAGTAAAGAACATTCTCTGGTCTCAAAGTTACATGTGTTAAGAAGATTTGAAAATGGCAACACAGGCATACCCATAGCCAAGTCAGCAAAGCTTGGAGGAGGAATAGTACCATAGCTGTAATATGAATAACTAGGCAGCCTGTTTTTCCAGCTCCCTCCCTCCCCACCATACTCCCAGAGACAGGCCTACATCACCCTAGCAAAGGGCTCAGCCACCACCAGGGTCTAAAGCCAACTATCTCCTAGCCGAGGAAATCTTGCTGAGTCATCCTGAGCCCATCCAAGTCAGCTGTGACCCTGATCTTGGTTACTGGGCTTTCTTCATGACCCAGCCTGTACCTTCTAGCCCAGTTTCTGTTAACTCTTCTTCTTTGACTCCTGGGGCCTTTTCTTGGCTACTTTCCAGTAGCCCATCAGTCTTCTCCAGGATGGGAATTTTAACTCTTTAAGTCTCAGTCCCCATGCTGAGTCTCTGACACCTATAGCCAGGAATTTCCAGTACCAGCTCCCACATAGATGAAATATTAACAACTGCTTATCCCTTTCCTGCTGCTGGGAAGCCCCTGGTAGGCTTCTTCGGAACTTCCTGCCAGCCAGCCTCTCTGCCTGAACCTACAGGTATTGCTTGTTATCAGACTTTGCTGATGCTAATCCACCCACCAAAGGAGACTGGTTCCAAGGGAGCTGGCAACCCCAGAAATAGCGTTCAACATTCTGCTTGTATCTATATGTGTGTTTGTAATTTCTAGACAGAGCTCTTACCACTTCTCAGCTTCTAAATGAGTTCCATGACTCTGAAAAGGCAAACACAAAAACAAAACCCACTGCTCTAGGGCCATTTCCTGACTCAAAAATCTGACTTTTGTATTCCAGACTGAAACATATTCTTATTTTATAAGAAATCCAGGCTTTAATGAGGGGAATGCATTTACAAAGGATCCCTAGTGTTGGCAAAAACTGGGATTTAAGTCCAGTTTTCCTATTTCCTTTCTAGTTCACCTCTGGCCTATGTGCGGTCTTCTATCAAATAACTTTTATATTTCCCTCTACTGGTCATGCTACCCACTGTCACCTCTTTTTAAACAAGATAATACAGTGCTTGCCACATTGTAAGCACTTAACACATGTCAGCTGTTGATATGATTTCTCTCAATGAGACGGGACCTCTTAGTTTAGAAAAGTGAAAACATGTTTTCATGCCTTTTCTCCTTGGAAAACATAATCAGTTTAATTCCTACACAAGTTCCTTTTCCTAAGAAAAGGAAGACTCCTCCACATGTGCCCTTAGTTTCTCTAAGCCTCAGAGAGATGCAGGTTGGCAGGAAAGTGCAGGCCGGCCCCCAGGTGACGTTAATGTCTCCATGGCCATGAACATGAAGAAGTATGGGTTTGATGGTTAACAGCCTGTTCAAAGAAGATTGTGAGGTCCTTTGTACAGTTTGTGAGGGTACCCTGGGAGTTTTCCTTCATTCTTTCATGTGGTCTCTCTCTCTGTCTCTCTCACTCCAGTGGCTAATTGCTAAAGCGATAGCTGGTACATGAGGAGCTTGAGAGGGATGAGGTCTGAGAATTCACTGGCACTTTCAAAGGGAACCAAGTGTCTACTGAGGTTTTCTGAGGTCATCAAGCTGCCTGCAGTGGCCAACTGCTGAAGAAGCTACCCACTGTCAAGATGTCCAACACGCTGGGCATCCAAGGTCTGGGATCTGATAAATGGAGTGTCTCAGCGTCACCTCTGAAGACCAGCTTTACTCAGTGGGCTTTCCCCTGTGAACCTGCATGCCATCCTCTGGGTTCTCACAGGGTGAACCTTGGCATACCACTTCAGAAATATCTAAGACCTTAGATCTTCTTCCTTCAGCAGAGATCCTTGACCCAGCGTCATTCAAAATGCGTATATCTTGATTTTACAGCTCAATCAAAAGAGCTCCTCTCATAATTTGATGTCTTCTGCCTTTTTACCCAATTTGTTTATTTACACATATTCCCCCAAGGTATCCATCCCACTCCTATCTTGAATTAATTTTTTAAAGAGACGGCAAAACTGACAGGATACAGAGGTGGTCCAGACAGCTCTTTTCATGCACAAAACTTTCATCTCAACTTGGAAATCTCAAAAAGAAATTATTAAGCAAGTTACCTTCTTGAGAATTCTAAACATGAGACATTCTTACCGTTTTCTGGAAATTGTTTAACCCTATGATGCAGTAACACATCTGACTTAATAAGTCTTTTGTATTTGATAACAACAATGGTATTTAATCTTTGGCATCATTCAAAATGGAAACTGCCCTTATTTCAGAGCAATCAAATAAATCTAATTTAAATAGCAGAGCCTTTTTGAAAACAGAGACTCACCGCTCAATGCAAAGAACAAATATTTGCATTACCTATTTATATTAAAATATGCAGAAATTTCCCAAGCATTCAGCCAACTTATAAATTTTTATAACTTCTTTGGATTGTTAGCATTTTTTTTAACACACTGCATTATTTCAGCTTTGTGAAGGGCTCAATAACAATCTTTCTGGTCAGGAAAAAGGAAAGGACATTAGAATAAAGAATGCAGAATAAATAAAAACAAAACAGTACAGCCCGTACATCCACTCATACAAAGACAACTTTCATGGTGAGCTATAAGCAATTATAATAACACAATGCCTTCATGTTGATTTCAGCAGTGAAAAGAATTTCTCTAGTTATTGAAGACTTTCCTGGCCAAGTTTCAGAAAAAAAATATCTGATTCTATCCCAATCTGACTTCTGTGCAATGCAAGTCATGCACATTTTAAACGCTAATATATAATGCTGCCATTATTCCACGAACTGTTAACAGCTGTAGAAACTATTATAGCCGGCTTCAAAACATGTCTGTGTAGTCAGTGCTCTCCAGACACTTAGCAATCCCAAAGCTATTCCTGGACTCACTCGGATTGCAGTGCGAACACAAAGTTTTGATTTATGTTGGTAATGAAACAACAAACTTCTGATCTTTCCTCTAAATGGCCATTCAGATTACATGAACAGCATGTGCTTTGGGGGAAAGTGGAGGGCAGAATTTACAGAAACAAAAAGGAAGCAAGAAAATAAATGAAGGGGCCACCCACAGTTACCTTAAGGAAAACCCACAGTTGTCAGTACAAAGCTCCGTCGTGGGACCACAAAAGGCCCTTGTGCTTGGAGAGAAAGAAATAGCAGTACAGGCTTTGGATGGGGAGGTGATCCAGCAAGAGCATGTGCCATGGCCAGGGAGATGGGCAAAGCTGGTGCTGGACGTTCACACGCCCAAGCTGCCACTCTGGCCATGAGTGAAGATGCACAAAAGCCGTGAGATTCGCTTTTAAACCAAAAGTTCCACTTCAGTGAATCATGACAAAATCCCCTGAAACTGACAAACTCATGCAAGGGAATTTTCTAGTTGTAGCAATCCAACCGCCCCCAAAAGCAAAATGTCCATGGGAGACCTTAAGCTACGAAGTTCCCTTATTCCACATTTGCCGGCTATAACTCAACTGCTTTAGTGCTTCACTAAAATGCTGCATTTCAAGCTCACCATTACAAGATTTCACCTAATTCTGCATCTAAGTTGTTCATAAAGAATGGAAATATTGATACAGATCCAAAATTCAAAGACTGTCCACTCCTAGTGATGAGTGATGTAACGTGAAGAAATCTCTGTTGGATGTTATAAGGCTTCTGTTTTCCAGCTTAGAGACCAAGAAGGTGGTAAACCCGAACCTTCTTAAGATAAGCAATGTGCTTACTTCCCTCTCTTGCTGGCTTAGATAAAGAAGGAATGCCACAGTATTCATTCATTTCCCAGTCACTGAGACTGTTCTCCACACCCAGTGCAGGAAGGGATACCAGAAGGCTAAAAGGTCCAGCCTCTGTTCTGAAGGATTTCAAATCTAGTAGGAAATAAAACGTACATGAGTATAGGAAAATCGTAGAAAATGAAGTATACTCTAAAGTATTGAGGGTATAGAAGAATGCCGTCATCTAATGGGTTAGAGTTGAAGGGCTGTCTAGCTGTGGTCAAATTATTCAGTCTCTCTGAACTTAGAAGCTACGTATAACTGAAATGTTGGAGGAAGAGAGGTACCAGGTAGCCATAGTATCTATATGAGATGTTGTTCATTGTTTTTGTATCAATTTGTATGTATTAAGTTGCAGGTCATGGAATACCAAACTCTAGTCATTTAAACAAAGAGGCCACTCAGTTATCTCACATAACCAGAGATTTGAAAGTAAGTAGTTCCCAATTTGGTCTCATGACTCAGGATCTTTCTATCTTTTATGCCCCCATTCTCTAACATGATTGTTTTTCCCCATGATTGTTGCCTCATGTTGTCAATGGGGCTGCTATAGCCCCTGACATCACATTTACATTCGTGGCAGGAAGAAGATGAAAATGGAGGTCCCAGCAAGCTTTCTTCTAACACTTGTCCTTGTTATCAAGAAAATAAAAGCTTTCACAGAAGCCCCACCCCCAAAGGTTTGCTACTTATTAGTCAAAATTCTATCATATGACTACCACTAACAGCAAGGAAAACTGGGAATGTGTGTATCCGTACATCTAAGCTTATCCTAGCACACATGCAGTCATCACTATGCCGTCAATAGTTAGTCCCAGTAGTCGGCACGATGTTGCCAGAAGAAATCAGGTTTCTGAAAATGGCAGCTAAGTAGTCAATTAATAGTGTTTCCAGTGTGCCCTTCTTTTCTGTTTTCTATCTTGATTAAAAAAAAAAAAAAAAAAAAAGAACTTAAGAATTTCTTTTTGTTGTTACAAAGAAGCAGAACAACAAAAATATTCTGTTTTTCATGCAGAGTACTTTTATCTTGTTTCCAATGAGGTAGGGTATAAATCTCACCATCATTTTCTCTTCCAATGGTGTAGAATAATTTCAATAAATGAAAAGGGAGCTGTGGTATCAAAACATAACATACTTGCAGCAGACAGCACTGGTTGCCCACCTTACAGCCATTAGCCCCAGGTCTTCTTTAAAGTTAACTGGACCCTGATCTTGATCACCCTCTGTATGACAATATGCTCAGTGAAGATGCCCCTTTAAAGCTTCAGGGATGAGTTTTAATTAAACTACATTAATCATAGTCATTCTATTTTCTAAATTAGAAATTGGTTGAGGAATGAGTATGCAACATAATTCTGGCCAATGATTCATGAGGGGAAACTCTGCTGAGGACCTTCTAGGAAAAACTTTCTTCCTTAATAAAAAGAGACAAATGGAGAAACTATCCCTTTCTTCATCTCAAAGAAAATGGGTGAGGATGAGGATAAGATGCCTGGAGCATTCGCAGCCATTTTGCAACCATGAGGGGAGAAACCTAAGAAAAGGCCAACATGTTAAGAACACCAAACAGAACCTGGGCCTTGATATCATTGTTGAACCACTGAATTAAATTAACCAATCCTGAAACTGCCCTACCTCTAGGTTTTTTATTAGGTGAGGTAACAAATCCCTCCTTGCTTCAGAAGCTTAGAGTTTGTTTTCTGTTAACCCAAATCATCCTCACTGACATGGTACTATCCTAACTGGCATATCTCCCAGGCTTCATATTTTCATTAATAACCTTATTTCTCTAGCAGCAGCATCAAGCTCTCATCAATGCTCAGTTATCCTAGGACAATGTACAGGGCTTTGATAAGCTCATGCTGGCTTATCCTCATACTCCATGCTGCCTCCTCAGCCTCAGCAGAACTACATATTCTAAAGTCCACGTGGTCAGAAAATTCCATTTAAGTCATGGTAACAAGAGATTCTGCGGCTCTTCCGGTTCACCGCTGAAGGTTCCTTATTTCCCTTCAGCCACCCACCACCGGCCTACCCTGAAGTGTCTCATTGACTGACTCTAGGAGGGGGCCACATACACGGCTCCTGAGCTTGCAGGCAAAGGCGTGTCCGGTGCTCAAAGGAGAGAGCCTGTGAAAATCACAAAATCATTTGGCAGAGAAAAAGAGATCTATGTATGACAAATTTGCTCTATTTTGGGGCTTTTATTCTTTTTCTTTTTTTGTTATTTTTTCCGGGGCTTTTATTCTTATAAATGAAGATATAATATGTCTTGCGCACAAATTATATGGAAAGATGAAAAAGCTGTGAATACACAAAAATATATCCAGATATAGAGTTATTATAAATGGAAAAATAGCCTTTGGCTCTATTAAGTGGTTTATCACAAATTATCTTTTCATAGAAAAGATTTATAGTGTGGTTAAATGTCTAAAATGTCAACTGACACATATGCATGTATCTTTTTTCTTCCCAGAAACAAGGTTGTCATGCACAGCTGCATGCTTGTTATGGAAGAAAATTTTGCAAAATAAAATCATGTATTTTCCTTAATACCCAGGACTCCTGGTGTTCAAACACCACTCTCAGGGGCTGTGAACTTGCAACTGAATCAGTTACTTCTCTGAATCCCATTTCAGGGCCACTTTTTAAATGTTCACTCACTTGTTTTTGAATGAGGACAGTATGCTAAAGGGGCTCTAAATAAATACGATCTATCTTGGCATAAGAAAAGTATACTGCAAACTTTCACCCCAGACCTTATACCTGTAGGTATAAGGTTTTATACCTACAGGGCCTTTCCAAGACAGCATCAAAAGGATTTAGGCTCTGACTCCCAACTGAGTGGGGTCAACAACTTAATTTATAACTTCATGATATAATATTCCATAGACTTTTTTTTTTTAAGACAAAATCTCTGTCGCCCAGGGTGGAATGCAGTGGTACCATCTCAGCTCCCCACAATCTCCGCCTCCCGGGTTCAACCAATTCTCCTGCCTCAGCCTCCCAAGTAGCTGAGCTACAGGCACATGCCACCACACCCAGCTAATGTTTGTATTAGTAGAGACGAGGTTTCTCCCTGTTGTCCAGGCTGGTCTTGAACTCCTGACCTCAAGTGATCTACCCCCCTCAGCCTCCCAAAGTGCTGGGATTACAGGTCTAAGCGATTGCACCCAGCTAGTCTTCCAAGGACTTCTGAAACTAGTGATTTTTTATGTTTACATTTTAAAGCTGTTTATCTTAAACCAAAAACTCTGGACACTGAGTTTGTCAAAGATACTTACTTAGAATCAAACCAGCAGGTTGTGAATACACAAAAATATATCCAGATGTAGAGGTATTAAAAATGGAAAAATAGTATTTGGTTCTATTAAGTGGTTTATCATAAATTATCTTTTCATAGAAAAGGCTTAAAGTGTGGGCAGGCCAGGAGGGGACAGACAGGTTTCCAAGAAGCTGATTAGGTGCAATCTGTTCAGTGCCACCTTCAGATTCACAGGGCTGAAGTCAGAACCAATATACACAGAAAACAGAGTAAAAAGGCTGGGCTGGCTTCTAGTTAACAATGTTATAGCAATTGCTTTTTTCCTGAACAAATGAAAAAAAAAAAAAAAAAAAGTTCAGGCATTGTAAGTCAAGATGCTCTGAGAGGTTGATCATAAAACACCACAGCTAATGTTGACACAAATATAGCAAGACTTTTTCACCTAGAAAGGGGTCTAGGTACATACTTTGGGAAAGTATACATTTCCCCTAAGAATGTTGCTGTTGCTTAAAACATTTGGAGAACTTCGCCTTTACAATTTCCTTTGAGAGCCTTAAGCAGGTTCTTTAGAATACTCAGTGGTGATATATCTTTATAATTTAAATTTGTATTTTGTTTAGGGGATGGGTGGGAAGGTTTTAAAGGAAATGATGGGGAGATTTAAGTAACCAACAATCTTTTGAAGGAAAATCCAATGAATAAAGTTGGTCAGTAAACTAGGTTAGTGCTTTTTTGCACCCATCTTATTCACCAAGAAGAACAGTTTTCAGATGGGAAAAGAAAGGCAACTATCATTAAGAAGCCACTAAAATTTAAGAGTTTTCAAATAATTGCTAATTTAAATGAGAAGAATTATATCCCATGTGCCTCCCCCGAAAAGAAAATGAAAATAAAAAATGTTTCAGATGTAATCAGAGAACCATGGTCAGTGACATTTAAAAAATCAGGGAGAAAGACTAAGGATAGATCAAAGCCCCTAAGACTAAGACATAATCCAAAGACTAGGGGTATTTCAAAGGGAAGGAACAGATTGGGAGAGGAAAAATTGGAATCCAGAAATTTCATGTTGTTTCTAGAAAAATTCTAAAATAGGATGTTAAAATATGACTCAAAATTATAGAAAGCTAGAAATAATTAAGCTCATAGTTTTCCAGATTTTTTTTTAAATGGTGGATAAAAGAGACAAATTGACTTGCCTGAATGATCAAATTAAGCATCATGGGGAAATCCAAATAATCACCCAGTTTACATCCTGATGCCTTCTTAGAACACTTAAAAAATAATGATCACTAGAAAGAACTGGGTTCAGAAGGAGAACAACAGAATCCACAAAGTCACAGCAATCTCCTTTTATAAGCAATTAAACAGGGAAACACCGTAGTCAGTGTATCAACATCTAGCAAAGCATTTCATGCAGCATCGGGTAATATCCTTGCAGACAAGAAGGGAAAATGCCTCTGGGTGCTGGTAACAGCCAGGAGGATTTAGAACAGTTGGGTGGTTTAACAGTCATAGCAAACTTGTGGGTAGATACCACCTGCTGTGTGTGGCAAGGCTCTCATTGAAACATCTGTATTATGACTGGGGGTAGGGATGGCAAGAGTCTGTTTGTCAATGTATAAGTTATAATACTAAAAGAAATTTTGAAACATTGACATAGAATTCAATCACCACCATTATAAATTGTATATATACTGGTGTGTGTGTATATGTGTGTATATATACATATATATGTATAGATACATGTATGCATGTATACATATATGTATATATATACACATATATTTAAATAATACCTAGAGGTGTCATTTTCCTGTATTTGTCTCCTTCCTGTTATTGTCTGTTTGTGACTCCTTTAGATTCTGAATCTCCTTAATAAGCTGCTGGGTCTAAAATTGGCCCTTTGCCCTGAGGGGGGTTTCCCCAGCCTAAAGGTATATACACACACATATATATACATATATATACATACACATACTCAAATATGTATATATGTATATAGGATGGAGGAAGCTGGCTTATAATGGTTCAGATGAAAACAAATTTTAAAATAAACAACAGCAAATAAGTCTTGCTTGACCACAAATTCAATATAAGCCACCAGGGCAGTATGGATACTAAAAAAAGCAAACAGTCTTCATCCGTATCAACAGATAGTGTCATTGTCCCCACACACTTTGGTGTCGGGGCCTCAGTGACTCCATCCAGAGGATTATGTTTCCTTCCCAGGCCTGAGTTTCACAACGAACCTCCACAAACTAAGTCAGCCCAGAAAGGGGTGACCAGAAGAGTGAAAGCCAGAAACTTGAGAAAAGGGGAATATCTGATATGCTTAACTGGAGAAGAGAAAAACCTAGGTGTCATAGGATGGTGGGTTGCCTTCAAATATTTGGAATAAGTAATCAGAAAGGGAGGGAAGGCATGTTGTATATAAAAGGAAAGAACTCTGGGGCCAGGTGTGGTAATCTCAGCACTTTGGGAGGCTGAGGCTGGTGGATTGCCTGAGGTCAGGAGTTCGAGACCAGCCTGGACAGCATGGTGAAACCCTGTCTCTACTAAAAATACAAAAATTAGCCAAGTATGGTGGCAGGCACCTGTAATCCCAGCTACTTGGGAGGCTAAGGCAGGAGAATCACTTGAACCCAGGAGGCAGAGATTGCAGTGAGCCAAGACCACACCATTGCATTCCAGCCTGGTCAACAGAGTGAGACTCCATCTCAAAACAAAACAAAACAAAACAAAACAAAAAAGACTCTGGCTGCATAATAGAAGAAGCCAGATTCATCTTCACATCAAGAACTTTTTTTACCAACCTTCCTGGCCAGCCAAGGGATGGCTGACTCACCGTGTCAACAATGGGTGCTCCAGCACCACAAGGGCTTGGTAGAAGTCAGGTGACCATCGGTCAGGAACCCCTGGGAGACATTCCTCCAGCTGGAGTCAGAGGATGGATCAGATGCTTTCTAAGAGTCTTTTCCAAAATTAGAGTTGGGTTTTGTTTCCAAGACTTGTGACCACGGAGGTTTTTAGAATGTTTTTCTCTCACAGCCTAAATAGCATCTGTTTGGGTCATTTTCAAACTAGCCTAATCTTCTTCTGATGATTTTTATTCATAAAATTCTCTTCCACAAATTAGAACTAACATCCTTTCCCAATTCCACAATGCCTCATCCACTAATCCACTGTCTCTTTCTAAGATATTGAGATAACTGTAAACTTGGCCAGAGAGTCAGTTTCAGGTGTCATTTTCCTGTATTTGTCTCCTTCCTGTTATTGTCTGTTTGTGACTCCTTTAGATTCTGAATCTCCTTAATAAGCCGCTGGGTCTAAAATTGGCTCTTTGCCCAGAGTGGGGTTTCCCCAGCCTAGAGGTATGAAAAGGCACTTTACATTCTGTGGCACTGGGGAAGTCCCAAGGCCTCCACAAAGCTAAAATATTTTATTTTAAATATTAAATAGAAAAGTAGCTTAATTAGTGGGTGTAGAGAAGAGGGGAATTTTCAGTTGTGAAATAGTGACTAGATTTTCAATTGTGAAACAGTGACTCTCTTAACAATAAAAGATCATGTCTCATCCTCAACTCACACAATCACACCTGTTTGGTCAATTTGTTCTTTTACCAACTCTCCAATATTCTGGCAGCACCATAAGAAGAAGCTGTTCAGCCTGCATAACACAGAAAGACCCCATCTCCACAAAAAAAAAAAAGAAAAAAAAATTAGCCAGGTGTGGTGGTGTGTGACTGTAATCCCAGACACTTGGGAGGCTGAGGCAGGAGGATGGCTTGAGCCCAGGAGGTTGAGGCTGCAGTGAGCTATGATCATGTCACTGTACTACAGCCAGGGCTACATAGTGAGACTCCATCTCTAAAAAAATAAAATTAAACAAACAAATGAATAAATAAGTAAAAGAAGCTGATCTGGAGGTACCAGAATTACAACTAGATAACACATTATCATCTGAACCAAGCAGATAATTTGTATTTACTTTAAGAAAATATTGAGAAAATTTTATTTGTAGTCAATGTCTAAATGTTTTCCACATACCAAATGCCTTAGACAAAGTGTTTTTTTGAGACAGAGTCTTACTCTATCACCAGACTGGAGTACAGTGGCACGATCTCAGCTCACTGCAACCTCAGCCTCCAAGGTTCAAACGATTCCCCTGCCTCAGCCTCCCAAGTAGCCGGAATTACAGGCACTAGTTGCCACACCCAGTTAATTTTTGTATTTTCAGTAGAGAGGGGGTTTCGCCATGTTGACCAGGATGGTCTCAATCTCCTGACCTTGTAATCCGCCCACCTTGGCCTCCCAAAGTGCTGGGATTAGAGATGTGAGCCACCGCGCCCGGCCTAGACAAAGTTTTGAATAACTTTCATCCATTAACATCTCACTGGAAAATGCCAGCAAATTTGTTCACCTTTTATGAGTTAAAAATGGGATCCCTCAAGTCATCTAGACTCTTTAAAAAAATCTCCATAGCCTCCTTTAATAGAAGTAGAGGAGAAAAAGCTGGGAAAGAGTCTATGTCTACTGAAGGCTATCACTACTAAGTCCTAGTGCATGGTAATGACGGAAGAGAAAGAGCTTGCATGGGTCCACTCATCCTATTAACTCTCTGGGACAAAGATCTAGAGGCAGGCCACAGTTCTTAAAGACTAACAAAGAAAAGTTAAAGGAATTGGCAATAAGGAGATGGAGGAGGCAGGAGGTGAAAGACATTAACCCTAAGCATCTGGATCCATTACCTGGGAACTGAACTTTAAATTCCAGGCAAGGAGAAAGGAATGGGACCCATACAGGTTAACCCTCAAAGGGCCCATAGCTTCCTCTTTGCTGTCCCATCCCCAGATTTGGAGCATGTGTGTAAATTGAGCCTATTGATACAACAATCTTGTCTGTCAGGGACCTCTTTGTTTCTTCCTAGGTTACACCAGCAAGAAGGGACGGAGGGTTTTTTGAGGATGATCCACTGAGATGCTAATCAGCAAAATAACACCACCAGGAGATGGGTTAACAAAGGATAGACGGTGTGAGTCATCAATAAAAGTAAAAATTTATGTTTAGTATACATTAAGAAGTATACTCCAAAACTAGTTTTTTAAGGCTACCAAGATTATTCCTGCCTGAGAGCCTCTGCCAAGAATGTTCTACCCAGATCTTACCACTGCTGGCTCCTTCTTGCCCTTCAGGTTCGACTCCAGTGCTACAATCACAGAGAGGATTTCTTTAATGTTCAGGCTAAAACAGCCACCCGGGGCTACTCTACTATCCAGTTTATCATCGTGTCACTCTGTTCTTTTCCTTCCAGGACTTAGAGCTTTTTGCAACATAATTATCTTGTTCCCTTGTTTCTTTTCTATTGTCTGCCCCTCCTAGAATTTGAATTCCACGCAGACAGGAATCTTGCCTGTGTTTTTTTGCCGCTATATTCCTCACTAGTAGGTACCGTGTAATGCATGGAATGAGTGTTTAATACACAGTTGTTGAATAAATGAATGACCACATCAATGTTGGAAACTTCTCAGTTCCTAATAACTCATAACTAATTAATTTTCTGGTTTTTAATTGAATATCTAACAGATTTTCTTGTGGGGAGAACTTCATTCCCCAATAATACCAGGCAAATGGAGCATGTATATGGGAGACCATATTGTCATTGAGATTTAAGCCATTTAAAAATAAAATTTCTCCCTAAGCACATGCTATTATTAAAGAAGACTAATAGATTATGAATCACAACTGTAAAATAAAACTGTCCATCACTTACTGTTTCTGATCCCTACACCACTACTCATCTGTCTCCTGACCCTTAGGGAGCTGCTGTATGCAAAGACCACCTCTTTATTTCAAAAGTAACATTTTAAAACTTTACCAGTTTTAAAAAGTTGCTTTTCACTGAGCATCTTTTTCACTTGGCTTCATTGCGTGAAATTATTTTTCTTTTATGGCTGTTCCAGAAATCTAAACAGAGTCCCACCAGAAGACTGTAATACTCCTACTGGTGGTTGGCAAGATGGCTGAACAGCAACAGCTCCGGTCTGCAGCTTCCAGCAAGATCAATGCTGAAGGTGGGTGATTTCTGCATTTCCAACTGAGGTACCAGGCTCATCTCACTGGGACTGGTTAAACAGTGGGTGCAGCCCATGGAGGGTGAGTCAAAGCAGGGCGGGGTGTCACCTCACCTGGGAAGTGCAAAGGGTGAGGAAACTCCCTCTCCTAGCCCAGGGAAGTCTTGAGGGACTGTGCCATGAGGAACAGTCCTTTCTGGCCCACATACTATGCTTTTCCCATGGTCTTCACAACCCTCAGACCAGGAGATTGCCTCGGGTGCCTACACCACCAAGGCCCTGGGTTTCAAGCACAAAACTGGGCAGCCATTTGGGGAGACACTGAGCTAGCTGCTGGAGTTTTTTTTCATACCCCAGTGGCACCTGGACTGCCAGTGAAACAGAACCATTCACTCCCCTGGAAAGAGGGCTGAAGCCAGGGAGCCAAGTGGTCTAGCTCAGTGGATCCCACCCCCACAGAGCCCAGCAAACTATGATCCACTGTCTTGCAATTCTCAGTGCCAGCATAGCAGTCTGCAGTCAAGCTAGGATGCTCAAGCTTGGTGGGGGGAGAAGTGTCCGCATTACTGAGGCTTGAGTAGGTGGTTTTCCCCTCACAGTGTAAACAAAGACGCTGGGAAGTTTAAACTTTGTGGAGCCCACCACAGCTCAGCAAAGCTGCTGTAGCCAGACTGCCTCTCTAGATTCCTCCTGTCTGGGCAGGGCATCTCTGAAAGAAAGGCAGCAGCCCTAGTCGGGGACTTATAGATAAAACTTCTTCTACCTCTCTAGGACAGAGCACCTGGGGGAAGGGGTGGCTATGGGCGCAGCTTCAGCAGACTTAAACGTTCCAAGGATCACAACTCCTTGCCAGCAAGGGAATAAAACTAGATGGAGAATGAGTTTGAGGAATTGACAGAAGAAGGTTTCAGAAGGTGGTAATCACAAACTTCTCTGAGCTAAAGGCACATGTTCTAACCCAATGCAAGGAAGCTAAGAACCTTGAAAAAAAGGTCAGAGGAATTGCTAACTAGAATAACTAGTTTAGAGAAGAACATAAATGACCTGATGGAGCTGAAAAACACAGCACAGAAACTTTGTGAGGCATAAACAGTTATCTATACCCAAACTGATCAAATGGAAGAAAGGATATCAGAGATTGAAGATCAACTTAATGAAATAAAGCATGAAGACAAGATTAGAGAAAAAAGAATGAAAAAGAATGAACAAACCCTCCAAGAAATATGGGACCATGGGAAAAGACCAAACCGTTGTTTGATTGATGTACCTGAAAGTGATGGGGACAATGGAACCAATTTGGAAAACACTCTTCAGGATATTATCCAGGAGAACTTCCCCAACCAACATTCAAATTCAGAAATACAGAGAACACCACAAAGATACTCCTCAAGAAGAGCAACCCCAAGACACATAATTGTCAGACTAACCAAGGTTGAAATGAAAGAAAATATGTTAGGGGCAGCCAGAGAGAAAGGTTGGGCTACCCGCAAAGGAAAGACCATCAGATTCACAGCAGATCTCTCTGCAGAAACCGTACAAGCCAGAAGAGAGTGGGGGCCAATATTCAACATTCTTAAAGAAAAGAATTTTCAACCCAGAATTTCATATTCAGCCAAACTAAGCTTTATAAGCGAAGGAGAAATGAAATCCTTTACAGACAAGCAAATGCTGAGAGACTTTGTCACCACTGTATAAGAGCTCCTGAAGGAAGCACTAAATACAGAAAGGAAAAACCAGTACCAGCCACTGCAAAAACATACCAAATTGTAAAGACCATTGACACTATGAAGAAATGGCACCAACTAATGGGCAAAATAACCAGCTAGGATCATAACGACAGGATCAAATTCATACAAAACAATATTAACCTTAAATATAAATGGGCTAAATGCCCCCAAAAAAAGACATCAACTGGCAAATTAGAAAAAGAGTCAAGACCCATCAGTGTGCTGTATTCAGGAAACCCATCTCACGTGCAAAGACACACATCGGCTCAAAATAAAGGGACAGAGAAAGATTCACCAAGAAAATGGAAAGAAAAAAAAAAAAGCAGCAGAGATTGCAATCCTAGTCTTTGATAAAACAGATTTTAAACCAACAAAGATCAAAAAAGACAAAGAAGGTCATTACATAATGGTAAAGGGATCAATGCAACAGGAAGAGCAAACTATCCTAAATATATATGCACGCAATACAGGAGCACCCAGATTTATAACACAAGGTCTTAGAGGCCTACAAAGAGACTTACATTCCCACACAGTAAAAGTGGGAGACTTTAACACCCCATTGTCAATTTTAGACAGATCAATAAGACAGAAAATTAACAAGGATATTCAGGACTTGAACTCAGCTCTGGACCAAGTGGACCTAATAGACAACTACAGAACTCTCCACCCCAAATCAAAGAATATACATTCTTCTCAGCACCACATCTCACTTATTCTAAAATTGACCACATAGTTGGAAGTAAAACATTCCTCAGCAAATGCAAAAGAACAGAAATCATAACAAACAGTCTCTCAGACCACAGTGCAATCAAATTAGAACTCAGGAAAAAGAAACTCATTCAAAACTGCACAACTACATGGAAACTGAACAATCTGCTCCTGAATAACTACTGGGTAAATAATAAAATGAAGGTAGAAATAACTAAGTTCTTTGAAACCAACGAGAACAAAGACACAACATACCAGAATCTCTGGGATACAGTTAAAGCACTATTTAAAGGGAAATGTACAGCACTAAATGCCCACAGGAGAACACAAGAAAGATCTAAAATTGACACCCTAACATCACAACTAAAAGAACTGGAGAAGCAAGAGGAAACAAATTCAAAAGCTAGCAGAAGACAAGAAATAACTAAGATCAGAGCAGAACTAAAGAAGATAGAGACACAAATAACCCCTGAAAAAAATCAATGAATCCAGGAGCTGTTTTTTTTTTTTTTTAAGATTAACAAATTAGGTAAGACTGCTAGCCAGACTAATAAAGAAGAAAAAGAGAAGAATCAAATAGACACAATAAAAAATGATAAAGGGAGTATCACCACTGATCCCACTACCATCAGAGAATACTATAAGTATCTCTACGCAAATAAACTAGAAAATCTAGAAAAAAATGCATAAATTCCTGGACATGTACACCCTCCCAAAACTAAACCAGGAAGAAGTTGAATCCCTGAATAGACCAATAACAAGTTCTAAAATTGAGGCAGTAATAAATAGCCTACCAACCAAAACAAAAGCCCAGGACCAGATGGATTCCCAGCCAAATTCTACCAGAGGTACAATGAGGAGTTGGTACCCTTCCTTCTGAAACTATTCCAAACAATAGAAAAAGAGGGAATTCTCCCTAACTCACTTTATGAGGTCAGCATCATCCTAATACCAAAACCTGGCAGAGACACAATAAAAAAAGAAAATTTCAGGTCAATATTCCTGATGAACATCAATGTGAAAATCCTCAATAAAATACTGGCAAACTGAATCAGCAGAATATCAAAAAGCTTATCCATTACGATCAAGTCAGCTTCATCCCTGGGATGCAAGGTTGGTTCAACATAACAAATCAATAAACATAATCTATCACATAAACAGAACCAATGACAAAAACCACATGATTATCTCAATAGATACAGAAAAAGCCTTTGATAAAATTCAACACCCCTTCATGCTAAAAACCCTTAATCAACTAGGTATTGATGGAACGTATCTCAAAATAATAAGACAATTATGACAAATCCACAGCCAGTAACATACTAACGGGCAAAAGATGGAGGCATTCTCTTTGAAAACTGGCACAAGACAAGGATGCCCTCTCTCACCACTCCTAGTCAACATATTATTGGAACTTCTGGCCAGGGCAATCAGGCAAGAGAAAGAAATAAAGCATATTCAAATAGGAAGAGAGGAAGTCAAATTGTCTCAGTTTGCAAATGACATGATTGTATATTTAGAAAACCCCATCGTCTCAGTCCAAAATGTCCTTAAGCTGATAAGCAACTTCAGCAAAATCTCAGGATACAAAATCAATGTGCAAAAATCACATGCATGACTATACACCAATAACAGACAAATGGAGAGCCAAATCATGAGTCAACCCCCATTCACAATTTCTACAAAGAGAATAAAATACCTAGGAATACAACTTACAAGGGATGTAAAGGACCTCTTCAAAGAGAACTACAAACCACTGCTCAGGGAAATAACAGAGGACACAAACAAATGGAAAAACATTCCATGCTCATGGATAGGAAGAATCAATATTGTAAAAATGGTCATACTGCCCAAAGTAATGTATAGATTCAATGCTATCCCCATCAAGCTACCATTGCCTTTCTTCACAGAATTAGAAAAACTACTTTAAAATTCATATGGAACCAAAAAGGAGCCGGTATAGCCAAGACAATCCTAAGCAAAAAGAACAAAGCTGGAGGCATCATGCTACCTAACTTCAAACTATACAACAAAACTACAGTAACCAAAACAGCATGGTACTGGTACCAAAACGGATATATAGACCAATGGAACAGAGCAGAGGCTTCAGAAATAATGCCACACATCTACAATCATCTGATCTTTGACAAACCTTACGAAAACAAGCAATGGGGAAAGGATTGCCTATTCAATAAATGGTATTGGGAAAACTGACTAGTCACATGCAGAAAACTGAAGCTGGACCTCTTCCTTATACCTTATACAAAAATTAACTCAAGATGGAATAAAGACTTAAATGTAAAACCCAAAATCATAAAAACCCTTGAAGGAAACCTAGGCAATATCATTCAGGACATAGACATGGGCAAGACTTCAGGACGAAAATGCCAAAAGCAATGACAGAAAAGACAAAATTGACAAGTGGGATCTAATTAAACTAAAGAGCTTCTGCATAACAAAAGAAACTATCATCGGAGTGAACAGGAAACCTACAGAATGGGTGAAAAATTTTGCAATCTATCCATCTGACAAAGGGTTAATATTCAGAATCTACAAGAAACTTAAATTTAGAAGAAAAAAACACCATCAAAAAGTGAGCAAAGGATATGAACTGACATTTCTCAAAAGAAGACATTTATGCGGTCAACAAACATGAAAAAACTCATCATCACTGGTCATTAGAGATATGCAATTCAAAACCACAATGAGATATCATCTCATGCCAGTTAGAATAGCGATCATTAAAAGGTCAGGAAACAGCAGATGCTGGAGAGGATGTGGAGAAATAGGAATGCTTTTATACTGTTGATGGCAGTGTAAATTAGTTCAACCATTGTGAAAGACAGTGTGGCGATTTCTCAAGGATCTAGAATCAAAAATACCATTTGACCCAGCAATCCCATTACTGAGTATATACCCAAAGGATTATAAATAATTCCACTATAAAGACACAGGCACATGTATGTTTACTTCAGTACTATTCACAGTAGCAAATACTTGAACCAGCCTAAATGCCCATCAGTGACAGACTGGATGAAGAAACTGTGGCACATATACACCATGGAATACTATGCAGCCATAAAAAGGGTGAGTTCATGAACTTTGCAGGAACATGGATGAAGCTGGAAACCATCATTCTCAGCAAACTAACACAGGAACAGAAAACCAAACACCGCATGTTCTCACTCATAAGTGGGAGTTAAACAATGAGAACCCATGGACACAGGGAGGGGAACATCACACACTGGGGCCTGTCGAGGGGTGGGGGTTAGGGGAGGGACAGCTTTAGGAAAAATACCTAGTGTAGATGATGGGTTCATGGGTGCAGCAAATCACCATGCCACGTGTATACCTATGTAACAAACCTTCACATTTTGCACACGTATCCAGAACTTAAAGTATAATAATAATAAAGTATTGCTTCCACCAACAGTATCCCTTGCTATACCAAGGCAATTTTAACATGCTCAAATAGTCACCTGCTAAAACATGAACATTCCGCAACCAGTAAAATCCACAAAAATTTCAAAAAGATTTTTTTCTCTGCAGACAAAATAAACATTGCAGCATGAAGTGTACTTTGCGAATTGAATAATTAGATGCCGGATACCAAAGGGCCAAGATAAAAATAGCAGCATCCACCAGGCTTCCTACATTCTTTATGATAGACTAAGCTGGGCAGCCTGTACGGGACGGCACTTACATGAAAAATTTGTTGCCACTAATCCTGTTCGTGTAGGCAGAAAATTCTCTTTGATTTAGCTTTAAAGTGAGAAAACTCCACTATCACCTAAAGTCCATTTTGTACACTTAAAAATAAAACTCATCAAATAGGGATTAGCTGCATGACCCTGACCTGTACGCAGCTGCAGGCTTCTCCAGGCAGGAGAACAAATGTCTGCATGGGAAGAGAATGAACACTGCTGGCTGGATCAGGGGAGAGTCAACGCTCATGTGGGAAAGCTCAGCAGGAATGCCTGAAGGTTGGAAATAATTCTGTAAAGTAAATCACACCATACGCCTCTGTGGGCTACACAAATGCACCTGCAGCCAAACAGAACACCATGTGGCTCCTCCGTCCGTGCGCAAGTCAGGAGATACAGGCAGGGCCTTCATTTCTTTCCTGTCTCCTTCCCACCAATGTGCTCCCAATTCTTGTGTAGGGACTTGGCTCAAGCTGCGCATCCTCAGAGAAGCTTTTTCTAAGCATCTTGCCTAGAGTGGACTTTGGTGTATTTAGTGAGCCCAAGCTTGTCTTTGTTAATAGCTAACGGGGGCTCCACAAATCCCCTTATCCTGCTTCTTGCTTCATTCTGGCCCTGCTGTGTCCTGTCTGGAGGGAGATTCTCATCTCCCACCAGCAGGGAGGCACATCTCCTGTTATTTCCACAGTGTAGTAAAATACTCCTATCAAAGAGCTAGGCAGTAAAAGCTGATGAATGACTTTGCAAATTACCTTCTCATAGGACTCATTCCTGAAAAAACAGGGTCTCCTTGCGTGAGAAGTGGACCTTGGGGAACACTGAAATGGGATGGGAGCGAGAAAAAGGATTAAACACAGTAGGTTAGTGAGGAACAGGGAAGGAACAACTGGCCTTCCCCGGAGAGAGCTCAAGGAGGACCTCTGGACTGAATGCAGCACTTCAGGGTCACGGAGAGGAGAGGAGGCACCACGGCAATCCAGGAAGGAGCAAGAGTAGCGATCTGGAGAGAATGGTGCCACTGAAAGCGCAGCCAGCAAGAGGTTTCTGGAAGAAACGTGCCAAATGCTGAGCAGAGAGGGAGGCAAAGTGAGCATCTCTGGGTGTGTGTGAGGGGAGCACTGAGTTAGAAGGAAAGTAAGACAGGGGAACGGACCACAGCTGCAGCACAACCAAGGCCACTTGCTGACACTGAAGGAGAACTGTCAGGACTGTCAGGCAAGTTTCCCCCCACTGCATTTTTGCCCCAAATGCCACCCCAAAGTGGTATCTTCCCAAACCACACCCAGCTCTGACGCATGACAGCTGACACCTGAGTTTAGAGGTGATTAATATGCTCATTTCCATGGTGATACTTTTTGGTTCTTCACCTAACTCTCCTTTAAGGGTAGAATAAGGACTAGTTAGATAATTCCCTCAAATTACAAAGTCTCTCAGGTAATCCAGGTTGTCACAGCTGCACTCAATTCTCCCATCCACTGCTGGCCATTCTGGGAGCAGCCTTCCCCAATCACCTAGGAGGGACCCAGGATAGAGCCTGGCTTCTCTGGGTGACCCCAAGGTACCAGCAGAAGACGTGAGAGGGAGGCAGCCTCCTTCCAGGACCTTTTCCCTGCTTCTAGTAAGGCATGACCCCTAGGCAGTCACATGCATGGGGCAAGAGTGCTCTCTGCTTAGACAGTCTGTGACTACAGCCAGGAGCAGAGCATTTTGAGGGGTGCCCCTCACCAGGTAGGGGAGCAATGGGGAGATGCTGGTGCCATCACTAATCACAAATTCTCAGATTGGTGTATTTCTTTGACAGTTTGTTTTAATGCTTTGTACCTGATGCTCAGATATCTAAAATAAGACAGTTTTTCTCTCCTCATTTTTTATTAGAAGGCGAAAACAGGAAAGCAATCCGGATCCATTCTTTTCAGCACTTGGGCAAAGCACACATTAAAGCATCTCCACATCAGATTCTCTTTCCTCCTCCACAGTGCTGTCCGTACTTCTCCAAAACATTCCCCAACTATCATCCCTTCTAGGAATGTACTCCAGAATATGCCCTTGAAGAGGGCAAAAGGCATAAGCCCCAAAATCACTAGCATGTGTTAACATACTCATGGTATCATCCGGGTTCTGGCAAAAATACATTAATTAGACGTAGTCTTCATCATCAGGAAATGTATAAGCCAACACAGGAATATCGTGTTCAACGTTTGCTCACCCCCCCGCCTCTCTGGTCCCTGCTCCTAGTGGTGAGGAAATGGCCCAGGTGTCTCTGTCTTGGCTTCCCACACTCAGCTTGTGCTCCTGGGCTTTTGCTGTTTCACCTTTATTGGTTTGGTGACCATATTCTTCAACCCCAGAAAGACGCATATTCATAGATCTCTATACTTTTTTTGTTGTTGAGGCAGGGTCTCACCGTGTCGCCTAGGCCGCAATAAAGTGGCATGATCATAGCTCACTGCAACCTCAAATTCCTGACCTCAAGCAATCCTCCCAGCTCAGCTTCCCAAAGTGCTGAAATTATAGGCATAAACCACCACACCCAGTGATCCCTATACTTTAGGAAGAAAATAGGCTAAAGCAAGTTATTAAAAGGTGAACACTTACATGGCCATCTGCATTAGTATACTATCATGACCATTAGTAATAAGAAAATACTATCTCCATGTGAAAGCTTATAGGAAAATCTGAGTTGAGAAAGGAAAGGTAAAAACAAAATGCTAGATTGGGGAAGTTATGCCAAAAGGGACAGGTGTGAAATTTGTGTCAAGAATAATATCATAACAACTGCTTACATAACACATACAAGTCAAACTACAAAAGTGGAGTCACTTAGTCCAGTTTGAGGCAAGGAACTATAAAAAAACGTGAGGTTAATGCAGAATGTTAAACTGCAGAATATTAAACTTCTCAACCTGAAGGTAAGAACTGGTAATACAAATAAGAATGAATATTTCATTTTATTAACACTAGGTGGGGCAAGGTGGCTCACACCTATAATCCCAGCATTTTGCTTGAGCTCAGGAGTTTGAGACCAGCCTGGGCAACATGGCAAAACCCGTCTCTACAAATAATACAAAAATTAGCCAGGTGTGATGGCATATGCCCAGAGTCCCAGCTACTCGAGAGGTTGAGGCAGGAGGATGGCCCAAGCCCAGGAGGCAGAGCTTGCAGTGAGCTGAGATCACACCACTGCACTCCAGCCTGCGTGACTGAGTGGGATCCTGTCTCAAAATAAAAAAAAATTCGTTTTACTTTTACGTTCAGTTGGACTTTTTGAAAACAGGCTATATTAACTACTAGAAAGTACAAGATCAGTAACTAGTCGAAGAGTCCACAACTTTATATAGTAAGTGCCAAAATGTTTACATAAATTAATCAGGTTCTGCGTGGGCCTCTGCAAAGGAGATGCCTGTTGTCTAATCCAGCTGTGATCAGTGGTGTATTTTGGCTCCTTCACTTTAGGAAGAAATTAAGAAATGAAGAAGCAAGTGACATTAGATGGGAAAAAAAATAAACAGAAACTATTCTTAGAGTTTGGTCATGGCCTCAGGGCCATGATACAGTAATTCCATAAGAAAAGGCAATAAGAAAAAAAAACCCAGCACGAATAACTGAAATCTCATAGCCTAAATGGAAGCCTAGTGTGGGAAATTACTAACAGATTTATGAAAATACCTTGGAACCCACTTGAGTAGTATGCCAGCCATCAGATTGCCATGTCTCTCCTATGTTTCAGAAAGTTCCTTTTTATGGAGCACTATTTCAGTGATTAGAAAGGTGGCTTTTTAAAACTGAATATCTACTGAACATCTACCTATGGAAGGTTATAAACTGCATAAGCAAGGCCATTCCCTATAGTACCTAGTGAGTGGTGCTGTAAGGACCAGGAAACCATCTTCTAGGTCCAAAGTTGCCAGTCGCTAATGTGCTAGGCAACAAGGGAGGAAAAGCAGGCACTACACCTCTCAGACTTCCCCATCAGCACAGATGATAGGCTTAGATACCCATCCTCTATTAGACTTTTGTATTTTATTTACAGTAACTATTCAAAATTAACTTGGGACACCCGACACGAAGTGGCAAAGAAAGTACATTAGACAACAACTAGTACACCATCTACATAGTCTTCTCTACGTTTTTTTAAAAATAGAATTTATTTTAGAGCAGTTTTGGGCTCACAGAAAAACTGGAGTAGAAGGTAGAGAGGTTTACCATATGTCTCCAACCCCCACACATGCATAGCATCATCAACGTCCCCACCAGAGTGTTATTTTTCTACAATTGATGGACCTATATTGACACATCACTATTACCCAGGGTCCGTAGTTTACATCAACATTCATTCTTGGTGGTGTACATTCTATGAATTTGGACAAATGTTTAATGACATGTATCCACCGTTATAGTATCATAGGGAGTAGTTTCACTGCCCTAAGAATCCTCTGTGCTCTACCTATTCATCCCTCTCTCTGCTAGTCCCTGGAAACCACTGATCTTTTCACTGGCTCCATAGTTTTGCCTTTTCTGGAATGTCATATGCTTGGAATCATACAGTATGCAGCCTTTTTAGATTGGGTTCTTTCATTTAGTAACATGCATTAAGTTTCCTCCATGTCTTTTCATGGCTTGGTAGCTCACTCCTTTTTAGAACTGATTAATATTCCATTGTCTGGATGTACCACCATTTATTTATCCTCTCATCTATTGAAGAATATCTTGGTTACCTCTTCATTACTTTAAAAAAAATAGGATTTAAAGATACAGTGAGGAGTAGAAAAAAACAAACACAAACATGGCAAGAGCAACTCAGGCTACCCATCAAAAACGATAAAGAATCTCTTTAGTGCCTTCTACTTTCATCATTCCTTTTCCCAAGGTGATCACTTCGCATTCATCCACCAGCTCTTAATATGCAAGGTAATTTTCTCCTGGATCCACTTCCTGAAGGAGCTTGTCATAAGTAGAACAGTGTTATAGGTATATATTAATAACCTATAGTTTTATATTAATAACAAGTTAGCTTTTAAAACCAAAGTTTCAGTTTTTGTGTAAAGAAATTCTCCTCTCAGGAATGTTTGCATTTTAACAGAAGGAACAAATTTCTAAGACTAGAAATTTCCAACACAATAGCAGGCTGTTTGGGAAAATCAAGTGGTATTTGGAAACAACAGTGTTTTTTCCTGTATCCCTCAAATTACTCCAAACTGGGATTCACCAAGGCTCTCACTGATTTATCTCTATTAAGACTTCACCTACTGCCTGGGCACAGTGGCTCATGCTTATAATACCAGCAATTTGAGAGGCCAAGGTGGATCCCCTGAGCCCAGGAACTTGCAGCCAGCCCAGCCTGGGCAACATGGTAAAACCCTGTCTCTACAAAAAAAAAAAAAAAAAAGAAAGAAAAATTAGCCAGGAGTGGTGGCGCATGCCTGTAGACCCAGCTGCTCTAGAGACTGAGGTGGGAGGATGCCTTGATCCCAGGAGGCAGAGATTGCAGTGAGTGGTGATCTTGCCACTGCATTTCTGCCTGGGCAACAGACTTAAAAACGCTGACTTAAAAAAACAAAAAAACTTACTAAAGTTAAGAATTTGGATCTAGACATGCAAATTCAACACACTTTGTTTAATATTGAAATGTTTTTAAAGGAAGAAGTTGCCAAGATTTTATTCTTTATAACTGATTCTCAATCAGGGGCGATTTTGCCCCGTAGTCTGAGGACATTGGGGAACAGATGGATGTATTTATGGTTATCACAACAGGGTGGAGTATGGGAGTTAGTGCTAGTCATCTAGTAGGTAGAGGACAAGGATATTGCCAAACACCCTACAATGCACAGGTCAGCCCCCCACTACAAAGAATTAGCCAACCCAAAATGTCAATATTACCGAAGTTGAGAAACTCTGCTCTATGTGAGCTAACTGCAATAAAGTTGATATTTGGATGACATAAACATCAATGCCAGTGAAATTAGTGCCCAGCTTAAGAGTAAAAATGAACATAATTTATAAAGATCTGTACTATTTTCTTAATATTTTTGGGATATCTTATCCCTGGCTTTGATTTATTGAAATTACCTTTTCAAAACATTCAAATAAAATAAAGAGGCTTTATATACTGTATAGTTCATGTGAGTTTTTCTATTTTGGAAATGGAAGTTGTGATTAAAATTGGCATTTCTGAAACTCTAATTGCTAGTTATTGCATTGCTAGGGGAAAAAAAAAGAAAAATATTTCTAAAACCAGCCAGATGGGAAGTTTCGAGATAAGAAATTATAAGCCAGTGTTCATATTACAATCAGAAGAAACATTCTGTTTATACAATTTTAAATTTTGCTTAAATAGTAAGCAATACATTTCTTTAATGAATTCCTAAATAGCTATTAATTGGCTGACTAATTTTCTAATATTGGGTTTAATCTCCCAAACCTTATTAGATTATTAATAAGTAGAACAGAGTTTGTATTTTTAAAAAACTCTGTACAGTAAGGGCTTTATAAATTTTAATGGGATTAGACTGGTTTCTGATACTGTAGGTGATAGCTCTGTTAGGTATATAAACTGCCATTAGAATCTTAAAATGTCCATTTTTCAAAACTCATTATGTTACCAGCAGTGAATTCGTGCAAGTCTGCAGCAAACTTGATACCTGACTCCTCAGAGGAAATAATTTGGCTGAGGAGCAGACATAGTTTTAAGGCAGAGGGAAAGGCCAAGGCAACTTTTAGAGCAGGAGTGAAAGTTTATTTTTAAAAAATTGACAGTAGAAACAAAAAGAAGTAAAGTACACTTGGAAGCGGGCCAAGCGAGTAACTTGAGAGACCCAAGTGCCCCATCTGGCCCTTGACCTGGAGTTTTACACATTGGCATGGTTCGGGGTTTTGGTTTCTTCTTGCCTGAGAAGAAAGGGCTTCCCCTGGAGCAGGCTGTTTGCATGCATGGTGGCCTGCCAGCACATGAGAAGGACTGCATGCACAGTGTGTTTACTGAATTTGTGCAAATGCTCACTTGCGGTGTTTGTTCCCTTACTAGTTGAGCATTCCTAGAAGATCATATAACCATTAAACTCCACCATTTTGCCTCTTGGTCTGCATCCTTGAGCCCACTTGCCCAACTCTTGAGATCTCATCAGGAAGCTGCTGATCACCATATGTGGGTGTTTTCTTATCTATTGGGAGATTGCTGTTCCCTGGCACTACCTGTGCCAAATAATTACAGAGACAGTTTAACAACCACCTGACCATCATCTGATGGTTGCCTGACATCCTTGGTGGGCAAGGCCCTGGCCTGCCCTGCTCATGTCTGCCTAACTACCTACTCCAACAATTTCTGATTGAAATATGATGAAGTGTTTCAGTTTACACACCCAGAACCAGAGCAACACAAATGTCTTTATGACATCAATCTCAGAGTCTTGGGAACACAATCTATATTTCTTTGGTAACTTGTGCTCTTCTGAAGCTCTCTCTCCTCCCTTTGTCACTCCCTTTCTTCTCCTTTTTCTCTTCTGCCATTCCCCTAAGAAACAATAAATGGATGGAAAAGACTTGCAGAGGAAGTATGTGAGGAAAAGCCACAGTTTCCATCTATCATCCATGAAACTGAAAACGGTTCCCAAACAAGAAAAGATGGCCCAGCAAGGGCTTTCACTTACTGAAATTTATCTCAAATTTTCCAAACATAAGAATCTTTAAGCCATGAAAAAAGGCTTTTTTTTTTTTTACAGGGTCTTGCTTTTGGTAGATTTGTGTAACTGTTTTCTTTTATTCAAGTCTGCTGAAAGCTGCTGAGTGAGAACTACAAATTGAGGTACATCTCTTGCTAGTTGCTAGGGTTTGACAAATAAAGCAATCATCAAAATAATGGAGTGTGCATGTTTTTAAAAGGCCTATTTGCTTGACATAATATAGCAGCTGGACGGTTAGGCAAATAAATGGCATGACTTAACATAATCACCTAATGTTGTGCAACGAAAGTAAGGTCTCATTGCTTTATCGCTTTCAAAGAGTTTGATGACAATGAAGTTGATTGTTAGTGTGAAGATATAAATTGTTCAGTAGTTAGAGTTGTTAATGACAGCAAAGGAACACAAAAGAGGAAAAACAGGCTTTAGTAGCACAAATTCATTGCTAATTGCCTGTGCATTCATTATTGGCTGACCAGGGCTAATTATCTAATTAAACTAAAGCTCTGCTGCCTTAAAGGAATTTCTATGCAATGTGAGGTTGGTTGTCAATTACTCAGCATGTCCTGTTGAAATGTGTAGTTAACTCAAGTCATGTTTTGCTTTTCCCACTAGCAATACATGGCAGTCTTATTGCATGATAATTTGTGTTTGGAATGAAAAAAAAATTTTTTTCCTTAAAAAAACACATTGTGGAAACTAAAAATAATGACAAACATTTTAAACAAGAGCTCCTGCTCATTTTACTCAATGATCTATGTTCAGGAAAAGTCAATATAATCTACTTTAGAAATGGGCAATTTCTAAAGTAGAAAGGGAAAACACAGACAGACAAATCAAATGTTATTATATACATGCTACTGAGTGTTCTCTTCATGTTAAAAACACATTTAAAAGTGTCTTTTGTAAGAATCTGCATAGATCACGGTATGAAATCATATTAATTTCACATCATCACAATCTTCATAATTCATAGGATGTTTTTTAAGCTGGAAGGAAAGTAGTAAATCATCTAAACCAAATTCTTCACTTTATAAATAAAGGAACTGAAGTTCCAAGAAGTAAAATGACTTGCTCCAAATCACACAGCTGGTTGCTAGAACCAGGAGAACTAGTATCGTCTCAGTCCATTATTCTTTCCATGTTCAGTCCTGCTGTTTCACTTTCAAATCATACTGTTATTTCTCACACTTTTTCCAAAATGCCAGAACAGAGCATCTATATTATATGGACAAGGTTATTTTTTTGTTTTGTTTTTCCAAAAGAAGGCTTTGATTAGTAGCATTTCATCTCTCCAAGAAAACACATATAATACTGCCTCTATTTATTAATTTCAAGTCAGTCAAATGCCTGGGAGTGTAATTTAAGGTGAATACTCAAGGGAGAACCTTAATAAAACAAATAAAAATAAATAAATAAGGTATCATATGCCTTCTCCAACTAAAGAGAAAAAGATGATAAACTTAGAGGGGATTTTATTAATCAGACGGCTTAAACAATTTAATTGCATCCTGCTATTTTGTTCCTAAGGAATTTGATTCTAAGCCAATGATCCATAACCACAAAGCAATATTTATTGGGTTGGTACAAATATAACTATGGCTTAATGGCAAAAACCACAATAACTTTTGCACCCACCTAATACTAAGCATCCTATGGGAAAAGCATCTCCCAAGAAAGTACAATTTCATTCTAAAGAGTTTCCCCACCTTCATTTCCCTTAACCCTAGTATATGGCATCTGTTCCCCTGCAAGGACATAGAACTCTGGAACTCTGTCCTACCCCTTTCCCATTTTTCAGGCAGGCAACAGCAATGAACACACAGTTCTTTGCTGGCAAGTTAAGGAAGACGATTTTCCCTTTCACTGCCTCTTGAAGCTGAACATCAACTGTTTCACCACTTGTGATTCAAATCCATTAATTAAAATAAATATACAGTAAAACTCTCTCAGCCAGGAGGAAGAGGACAGATGGGGAAGCGGAGGAGGTGGAGATAGCTGATGTCTTCTCAGAGGGGGAAAAAAAAGGAAAAGAAAAACAAGAAGCATGAAATGGGGCAGGGGGGAGTTAAGAGAGGTAAAGTGTGTTTGAATTTAATTTACAGTTCACAACAATTTTAGATCTCAAAATAATTGCATTGCTTAAATGAGAAGAGGAAAACCTCTCTAATACAAAATTGGTGGAGGGGTGTTATAATCTTAAATCACTTCCAAAAATCATAATACGTGACCTCTGGCAATGCTTCAGCCTGACGCATAGCAAAACCTTCTCTTCATTAAGAACTTCTGAAAGCCACACCTTCCCACACCTCAGCTACACTCTGCATTCTACCAATTTTTAATTCTTTTCTCCCTTGCCTCTCATTGCCTGAAATAAGACATTGGCAAGTAAGAGGGAAAAAAAAAAAAAAAGAATAAATTTAAGTCCTTCTCCATCCCAACCCAATATGCACCGGTCTATAGAATTACAGTTAGAAAACAGTGTCTATGGCATGTATCACACAACACAACCTCTGCAATTTATTAGCACATGTGTACACCTAAAGTCTGATCCAAACATGAAAAAGCCCTAAACTCAGCATATTTTAACTGAACAGCCCATACACCAAAGAGATATGATTTCAAATAACCACACAAATTTGAACTAGAGTAGGCAGTTACTTTATATGATCTTAGTGGAGATGGACACAGCTAAGAGGGCTATCGTGTAATAGTTTCAGATAAATGAAAGAAAAGACATATGCTTGGTTTTGCCTGAATCAGTCTGATGATTGTCTCTGCCCTCCACGTTGAGCTAATGAGATGCTAGAAGGAATCTTACAGATAGATCCTCTCTCACAACCATGAAGAAACTGAGATCCAGCAAAATCAGGTGACCTGCACAGTAACACACAGCTAGTCAGTGGCAAAGCCATGACACCAGCTCCTTTGACTTTGAAATTATTATTTTTTCTTATAACGTGACATTTATTCATGATAAGGAATGAGAAATACACACTCGTGTTTTTCAAAAACTGAAAGAAAAGCCACTACACAAATCCAAAATACTTTAAATGTAATTAAGTCTAAATTAGTCTGAAAATGGAAACATTTTTATCCATTTATTTACCATATTCTATACTAATAAAAAAAATGACTACTGGAGAAAAAAAGATACCTTCCTTCCCACTTTACAAACAAAACTGCGGACTAGGAACTCTGAGCATGTGAGAATATCATTATAATCTTTTGTACTCTTTCTATTGGGTCTCAGTGTGACCAAAAGAAATGGACAAATGAATTCTGAAGATTTGAGTAAAAGTCAGAAGATAACGTACCTTGTGAATGAAAGAAAATTAGTCCTCATAGAGTAGAGAGGTAGGGGAAGAGGAAGGGAAGGCAAAAGCACAAGCCTAGCTCCCAAAGAATGAGGAGATAATAGAAAAGAACAGGTGGAGTTAAATCGATAAAAGCTGGGGGCCCTTCCAGCTCTCCTTGTTTCCTGGTTAATTAAGCAACTGTAAAGGAGGAGGAAAAAAAAATCTCAGCTTTACTCATGCTTCTGTGTGCTTCCCCCATTCCTAAATTTAATAGACGTGGGCAGGAGGTGGGATTTAAGCTTTATCAGTCTTACCTATCACCACAGAGCTGTCAACCTGTGAAAGAAAAAACATGGAGAAAATATACTTTGAAATAGATTGCTGAAGCAATAGCTCATCAGCAAGCCCTGTCAGCTGTACCTTCAAACAGATTCTTACCCTTACACTAGTTCTCTTGTCTTTCCTCTGGATTACTGCCCCTCATTCATGTTTCCCTGCTGTAACACTCGCTCTGCCACCAACCTCTTAAATATTCAAAACAGATCAAATCACTCCCCTGTCCAAAGCTCTACAAAGACTTTTCATTGCATTTAGAATAAAATCCAACTCCCTACAACAGCCTGCCCCCTCCCACGGCCTATAAGGGCTACATAATACAACCCTTACTGGCCTCTCCACCTGCATTTCCTCCAGGAACCCAGATGCTCACTACGCAGTCTTAACCCCACAGGCCTTCATCATCTCCCCTCATTATACCTGGATCCTTCCTACATGGTCAAAGTAGTGATAGTCAATACCATGTTAACAATCTTCAGGATGCTTCCTGGTTTTGGAATGTTCTGACCACAGATTTTCCCATGGCTAACTCCTTAACATTCAAAAGTAGCTTAACTGTTAATATCTGGTCACTCCTGACAACCCAATTTAAAGCAACATACCGCACACACATAAATATCACACCATCCTATTACTGTGTTTTATTGTCTTTCTAAGTTATCGCTGCCTGAAAATTATGTTGCTGATTTATCTGCGCTATATAGCCCTTCCTCTCAAATACACACATTTACTTGCAAGTAAACTCCTTGGGAATTTGGTGTCTTCCTTTGTTCCTTGCTGAAACCCCAAAGCCTAGAATAATGCCTAGTATCCAGTGGATACTGACTGTTTATCAAATAATTAATTTCTTCTATCCCAAACTTTCCCCAAACCTTGTCTCTGCCATTCATTTTCCTAGTATTTGTTAACTATCACTTCTCTTTTCCTGTCTGCTACCTTTTGAAATTTCTTTTGGTCTCCATTCTGCTTACATCTACACTGAATTACAGAATAAACAGGGATAAAAAGGAAGAATGTTAACACTAATAACAACCCACTCGGCCTATGCTACTGGCAATGGGGCAGAAGGGCAAGCAAACTGCTTAAGGGCAAAAGCCTGTAGAGTCAATACCACCCGTTAGTGCAGCTCTGAATGAAGGGCAACATCAAAAGGAATTGTGGAGGTAGCCTCTCTGTGGCCTAAAAAAGTACCACATGCCCTGTAGACACTCAGCAGTTCCTACAAACAGTTTTATAGAGACAGTCTCACTCTGTTGCCTAGGCCTGGATGCAGGAGTGCAAACATAGCTAACTGCAGCCTTGAAGTCGTCAGCTAAATCAATCCTCCTGACTCAGCCTCCAGAATACACTACAGGTGTGTATCACCATGCCCAACTAATTAAAAAAATTTTTTGTAAACAAGTGGGGTCTTGCTATGTTGCCCAGGCTGGTCTTGAACACTTATCCTCAAGCAATCCTACTGTCTTGGCCTTCCAGAGTGTTGGGATTACAGGCGTGAGACATCATACCATGCCAGCCTGGTTCTTAAAATTTTTAATATGCAAAAGATGCAGATGCAGTAGGTTTTGACATGATTTGAGAATCTGCACTTTCGACAAACACTGCCAAGTGACTCTGATACAGGAAGTCTCTGGAAACTTTGAACTCAGGCCAAAGGATGACCAGCAAGGACCTCAGGGATGGTATCACCAGGTTAGTGGTTTCAGTAATAATCTTTTATCTCTACCCTGAAGCTGATTCTCAAAACAAGTCAAATGCCATTTCAATACTTGCTTAGCCTTATTTAAATTCATTGGTCTTTAAGTACAACTTCTAGCCATTTTAAACAAGCTACTCTCATGGGGCAGCTACTATGTTCTACACAGCGTCATCAGTGATTTACACAGGTATATGATCCCATTTTATAGATGAAAATTTTGAGCTTCAGTTAAGTGAGTGCTGACAACCATTAAGTGACAGATTTGGAAATCAAACAGATCTGCATGTTAATATAGTCTGTGTTCTATGGAGTCTAAACTTCCCACTAATTATACCTTAATAGAAGTAAAACCAATAAATAAAAACCCTTATTTGTAAATAAAGGAAGGGGAAGAATTTTACTCTCAAATATTCTTCACTTTAGAAAAAGACTGTAAGAAATTTCTTTATGAGCTTTGAAAGTACATTTAAATAACTTAACAATGACATGGCAACGTCTGAAAATGAATCAATCTTAAGAATCCTTTTCTAAAGCAAATAACCACCCTCTGAACTAATTAGAGCTGGTTCACTACAGATCTAGCAGTGGTTCTCAAACTGGGCTACTAATCAAGAATCGCTTGAGGGAGCATCTTAAAAATAAATTATAGGCTTCACTCTAGTTCTTCTGAATCAAAATCTCTGAAGTGTGACCCCAAGGTCTTTATTTTTTAAGCTCCCCAGGGGGTTCTGATGAGTAACTAGGGTTCAGAACTACTGTTCCCTTAACACCAGCATTCTACAAATAAATAAATTTGAGGACCTAAAAGGGTAGGATTTGCCTAACAACACACAGCTTCTAAGTGGCACAGTAGGCTGGAAAAACAATATCCTGACTCTAGTTTGGTGCTTTTACACCAATTCAAGCTGCTGTTTTTGGTGTAAGACTGTACTTCTTTCTGCTCTGTTGCTTATGCCTTGCTGAGTACTTACTATTCACTATCCTACAACTTATTCCCTCATCTGCAAACTGAGAATAATAATAGTGCCTGCCTCTTGAAAGTTGCTGCAAGGATTAAATAGTATAACATTTGTTATATAATGTACTTAACACAGTGCCTGGCATATTGTGAGTACTCATTAGCCAGGTTATATAATGCACTAAAAAATATGCCTATTTTAACTGGAGAGGATATACTGAACCACTCCAATTACAAAACGTACAAGAAACCCATGTTCAGCTTTGGAGTCCAAAATGACTTTAAACTCAGGGTTAAGTTTAAAGCCTTAGTATCTAATATCTTGTTTTTCTAGTCATTTACTTATGTCAAAAGTTAGTTCATGCCACAAAGGATGCCTCTGTGTAGTGAACTAATTTCACAATTACTGATTGAACTGACTGTTTTACACCACTGTTTCTCCCAGGATGCCTCAGAACCATCTAGTAACTCCATCTCTGGGTGACAACAGGGAATCTGTATTTATAAAAGACCCCTCCCCATTCTCAGGCAAACCAAGATTTGATAACCACTAGTGTTCAGAATCCACGACCACTGCAAATGGCCTCTCAAGTCTCTCCAGCAAAAAGCTATCGTGCTCTGTAAACAGAAGAGCAGCGTCATCAGGTCCTGATGCAAACAACAGCTGGGCCCAGCTGGGCCGAGTAGCCTTGGTGATCACAGAGGACTGCCTGGACCCCCTTCCCTCCTATGAAACACAAAATTACAAAGGCGCCTTCCTGCAATTCCCGTGGGAGACAGTGCTGCCTAGGCGGCTACGAGGAGCTAAGGTTGACTCAACAGCCTCCTTCCCAGGGGCAAGGCCAGAGGAAGGCGACCCTGGATGGTTAACTAGGCCCCAACGGCGCCAGGAGGTTAACGACCCTACTTGCCCTGTTCCTTGTCAAGGCCAAGAGCCTCCACTACTCCGCGGGCCAGCTGCCGGAAGTGCACTACCCCACTCTGCGGGGAATGTCGGGAGTTGTAGTCAAGTGGCTACACTAGCAAGCTGATTCATCGTTTTTAAAACAAGAAAAACACCTCTGCATCCTGAAAAAGTTGTTTTATACCCAACATGTGTAATGGTTCTTCCCTTTTCCAATCAACAAAGTGAACTTTCTTAGCGCTCATGCGGAAGGCCGGACTACAAGTCCCGGCATGCTCTGCAGGGTTCCCCGGGCGCCCGGCCACCGTCGTAGGTGCGGGCCGCATGAATGGAGCGCCGGGCGTAAGGCAAAGCCTGGCACCGTCCGCGCGGCCGGTACCTGCTCCCGGAGCGTGAGTGCGGGGTGTGGGGTGTGCGCGTGCGCGCTCGGAGGGGGCGCCAGGCGAGCGCGCCGGGCAGTTGCGGGCGCGTGGCTGCTGAGGTTGGCGGCGGTGCCGCGCGCCCGACGGTCGGGTGGTTGCGGGGCCTCCCGCCTCGACCCGGGCTGCGGGCAGTCGTGGCGGCCGCAGGGGACCGCAAGGGGCGGAGGAAAGGAGGGGGCCGGCCCCGGCACGCGGAGGAGCAGCTGACCATGCCCCGAGACAACATGGCCTCCCTGATCCAACGGATCGCCCGCCAGGCTTGCCTCACCTTCCGGGGCAGCGGGGGCGGCCGCGGCGCTTCCGATCGCGGCGCGGCGTCTGGCCCGGAGGCGCCGATGCCACCGGGCTTTCCTGAGAACCTGAGCAAGCTGAAAAGCCTTCTGACCCAGGTCCGCGCGGAGGACTTGAACATCGCCCCGCGCAAGGCCACACTGCAGCCGTTGCCGCCCAACCTGCCGCCCGTCACCTACATGCACATCTACGAGACTGACGGCTTCAGCCTGGGCGTGTTCCTGCTCAAGAGCGGCACGTCCATCCCGCTGCATGACCACCCGGGCATGCACGGCATGCTCAAGGTGCTCTATGGCACCGTGCGCATCAGCTGCATGGACAAGCTGGACGCGGGCGGCGGGCAACGGCCGCTGGCCTTGCCGCCCGAGCAGCAATTCGAGCCGCCGCTGCAGCCCCGGGAGCGGGAAGCCGTGCGACCTGGCGTACTGCGCTCGCGGGCCGAATACACCGAAGCCAGCGGCCCTTGCGTCCTCACACCGCACCGGGACAACCTGCACCAGATCGACGCGGTGGAAGGTCCTGCCGCCTTCTTGGACATCCTGGCCCCGCCCTACGACCCGGACGACGGCAGGGACTGCCATTATTACCGGGTGCTGGAGCCGGTCAGGCCCAAGGAGGCCTCCAGCTCGGCCTGTGACCTGCCCCGAGAGGTGTGGCTCCTGGAGACCCCGCAGGCCGATGACTTCTGGTGCGAGGGAGAACCCTATCCAGGTCCTAAGGTCTTCCCTTGAAGCCACCGGCACCCAGGAGCGGTGGGCCGAAGACGTGCCCTACCCTACCACAAGGGCTGTGTCTCTACCCCCTAGCCTGGGCCTTGGATCTACTGGAATGAGCAGCAGCCGCTTCCTCGGCAGCCTTGGGAAGCACGGGCGACTGGACAGCAGCAGCTGGGCACGGTTATGGGGGCGGGGTGGGCGGGGAGGCTAGATTGTTTCCTGGTTCTGTCACTGCCACCGGGGCTTTGATTTGGGGGAGTAGGGCAGGAGATTATCTGAAGCGCTTCCATCCTAAAGCCATAATGAAAGTATCTTCCTCTCTTCCCCATTCTACACAAAATACTAAGTGGTTTTCTTCCTCCTACCCCCCCACCCCTTAGGTAAATAGGGTTTATTTTCCACTCATGCCCTTATGCCCTTTTTTTCTTAAGAGTTTTAACTTATTGACTGTGCATGACCCAGTGGTTTGAATTGTTTTTAGTTCAAGTCATTGGTAAAAACTAGGTTTAAAGAGATAAGCTACTGTTTAAAGTGAGCTGGCCTGCCTAATTAATTCCTTGTGAAAATTAAATGGCTTTTTCAGTTTGGGGATTACTCTCACAACATAACTATGCATGTAGAGGACAAGATTTATTTTCTTTCCTCCCTTTGCCCAGTAGCCACATCTGGTTTACTCAGGCAGCATCTACTAAGAAATTCAGCACCTGCATGTCTCTGTGACATGGTCACTTAGAGCTTATCTTCCCTATGAATCTACAGATCTGTGAATTGAGCAGATTTCATGTTGCAGATTCACCTTTAATGCAAAGACTGTATTATCCTCACATGACTTTTTTTCTCTTACTGCACTTCAAAAGGTGATAGAATAATTCTATATTTTCTAACGGGAAGATTCAAAGGAGCTGAATCTGTTATGCTTCCAAACAACTGAATGTAAAACACCCCTAGCCAGCTGTTGCGTTTCATATCTTTATTTACTTCCAATATTTTACTGTAAAAATAGGGAGAAATACCATGTTGAGAACTGTTTCACATTCTCTCAGGAACTCTAATGTTCCCGACGCGGGTGGTTCCCGCTGTGTTGCTGGCAGTGTTATCTCAGCCCTCTCCCTAAAACGACCGAGCGCTGGGTTCATCTAATGTGGTTTTCTTAGGAAGGCACAGAAGGCACAGATGATCACAGCTAGAGAATTGAGAATTAGCTATACTACTGACCAGTTTAGGGCACCAAAACTTGGGATTAAACACTTCCCATTTCCCACTCCCAACTCTTGAACAGTCTTGCTATCTGTGACTTGTTTTATTTTTGTGCTTTTAATAGTCTGAGCAATCTTACCTTGTTTACAGGTTTATTGACTCCATTTGCTTCAGACCATGGAGCACTGTTTCTCCTTTTTTACTATTTATAGGATTCCTTTTTTCACAAAACTTTTAATAAAAACAAATTGTAGAATTAAACACATTAACATTTGCCCAGCTGTCGTCTAAGCCCTCTTGATTGACTTGCCCAAGTGGTGATAGCATTCTAATATCTATAATAAAGGGAGATTTGCTATTAGTGGTGGAATGTTGACCCTGTATGTAGAGAAACAGTATGTGCCTTTGCCTCTTTATGCACGCTGTGTTACAGAGACCCAGGATGAGGGAGTATTTGTTCCCAATTTTTAAGATAGTATTAAAAAGCAAATACTTGGTGAATGATTTAAAAATAAAACCAAAACAAAACACAAAAAGATACTCATTCAACAGGACATGGAAAACTATGTTATAAAACCTGACACAGGCATAGTACCAAGCATTTCCTCCAGGGTTGCTAAAATTGTTTTATTGTAGTTCCACATTCTGGTGTAGTTTAAAATGCCTTTGGGGGCAGTTTGAAGCAGTTCTTCATGCCACTTAGTTTGAAAATAAATTCTAGATATGCAAATGATTTTCTTAGAAAACTTCATGAAATAAAAGGTTTTTTTTTCCATAGCACAGTAATGAATGTGGTTATCAATCATACTTTTTTGGATTATATTGTAGCAAAAGGTTGATTGGCTTACAAAGATTGTTAATAGCAACGTACGTGATATAATAAAACCTGGAGTACAGTAACCTAACCTACAAAACATCCTGACTATAGGACAGGAATAAAGGAAGAGTTATTATGACTCTATGAAAAAAAAATTTTAAGTTTTTATTTACAAAGCAAATTGGAAGAAAAAACCTAAGGTGCTTTTCAAAAGAGTAACCGAAAGTGTTGCAGGCCAAAACAGCAATATGGTATGTCAATATTTAGTTCAATAAGAGCGGTGAAACTTCTGGTTCACTAATAAATTCTGAGTAAACAAAATGTAACTTGTTTAGTGAGCCACTAAGGAATAGTGTCTTTGTAATATGCTTATTACAAAGACAAAATGTGGTGCAGAAAGTAATCTTGCACCTGTGTGCATAAACTGTTAGTCATAACTGACTGTGTTGCTCTTGTGTTTCCATATAGTCCCCTCCAATACAGGTAATGTTTTAATAACAACTGTGGGATTAAAAGTCATCTTCCCCTAGGAAAGACTAATGAGCACAATGATATTAATCACTTTTGTGATGAATAATAAACGCAATAATTGCCTCATGGGTGAGAAATTGTCTGTCTAAATGCTTCCGAAGGTTTTGAAGTATCTGGTCCTGTCACTGGCCAGTAAAATCAACGCAGAGTATTGTGTACCTACTTACTATTTTATGAGAATTGATTTTTCACTAAGCCTGATTTGAATGGGTTGCATTTACACCAACTCCTATTTATTAGTGAAAATGATAGCCTACTTTTTAAATAATACGTGTTTTGTCAACAGGAGTGGGATTTCTGAGCTTTAACACTACTAAGCCTGAACTTTTTTCAAAATCCACACCTTTTATTCCCCTTTTCATTGTCTCCTTGTAGGTGCCTCCGTCCTGGCATCTCGGGAGGACTCTGCCATTACTCCTCTGTTACTGATTTCTGAATCTTGAGCTCTAGCTCTAATGCCCAATGAAGAAGCGATATGTCTTTAATTCAGGGCTTGCCTATTGCTTTCCAACTCCAACCTCTAAATGAAAGACCTGCAATTACAGAATTAATAGTTAAGTGTATATACAGAAGCCAATCACTGATCACTTCCATTGCAATGAGGCATCTGCTGTCAAAGAAGGAAACCATTTGTCAAGTCCCTTATAGATATTGAATCTTCAAACCCGAATCTGGGGATGGTTACATTTCTGGATTAAAATCAGTGTACTGGTAATCCCCGCACTTTGGGAGGCTGAGGTGGGTTGATCACCTGAGGTCAGACGTTGGAGACCAGCCTGGCCAACATGGTGAAACCCTGCTTCTACTAAAAGTTAGCTGGGCATGAGTCTGAGGCAGGAGAATCGCTTAAACCCGGGAGGCAGAGGTTGCAGTGAGCCAAGATCACACCACTGCACACCAGCCTAGGCGACAAGAGCGAAACTCTGTCTCAAAAAAAGAAAAAAAAAAAAAAATCAGTGTACTTATGAAAAATAAAAGCATGTTTAAAATTGTTTAGAGATAAATCTTCATTATTGCAAGATGGCCAGGGAAAACCTTACCTGCTCTGATGTCTACAGCCTGATTACCATTAAAGGTTCATAATGTATAATGTAAGATTATGTTGTACTAAAAACTAATGGCCTTCTGCAGATTTCCAAAGCCCAAGTAGTAATATACGCTTAAAAATAGTTTATTTCCTTGAGAGTGAGCCTAAAGACAGCATGAAGGAAAACACATCTGAAGCTAGTTAATGTCTAATGGGACTATTTTGCTGTAACAAAAAAGCTTACTTTGTATTTAACTAAGGAAAATAAGATAGTACTATATAAGAAAACAAAAACACGTTCATTCTAGAAGGAGTTTAGGACTTACTTTCTTTCCTTGTTTTTTGCTTTGTTTTCCTGTAGAATTTGTTTAGTTTTAGCTTCTACTGGCAGCATTTTTGGGACTTGTGTTGATGCTGACCACTCTTACACACACACACACACACACACACACACACACACACGGTATTGAATAGTTAAAATGTCACTGCAGCCGTTTTTAACAGATACGAAACAATTTGCCTTAATCTTATTAGCAGCTGTGATAATGAAATTAAATAGCCTGGTTTATGAACATTTATAAACCTTACTTAGGTATAATCAACTCATTTTTAATATGAATTGAACCATCTCAAAAGCATTATGAATCTTTAAGGAATTTATTCTCCAGAAGTTGCTTTTGAAAACTAACAGCAACAACGAAAATATCAATAATATTCTGTAAAGTGTATGTACAATATTAGAGGACGTTTTTCTATGCTTTATTTCTTGAGCAATGTAAAAAATGAGGCATGTGCAGGAAGCACTCTGAACATTTTAAGAAGAGAGCAAAATCTGATTAAAGATACTGACCTTACATGTTGAAATCTAATAGTAAAAGCCACAAAGTTGGCTCTGAGAAAACACTGAGGTGTGGTGTTCCTTATGGTATGTGTGTTAGCGCTACCTCACCAAGCCCACATCAGGGTGAAGGTGATTATGTAATCAATTTTGCTGTCATCAAAATATCTTCTATTTTATTTTTGAGGTGACTTTTAGTCGATTGCTTTGTAAGTGATTGTTAGATTATCTTGATTGAAGATACTCTAGAATTTGGCAAGACAAATGTACCTTACAAAATTTGGGTAAACTATATTTTAATATAATGAAATCTTGGTAGGAGGGAAGTATTCTTTAAAAACATGTAATTATCAAAATGTGGCATTGTCTTATACTTGCCAAAGTTGGACAAGCAAGGATGATCCTATGCCGACAAGCAGGGAAATAGGAACTAATGGGAAAACACCAGTCACTAGAAAAATCTGAAACAAATTCTGAAACCTCTGTTTTGTAGCAATAGAGGGATTCTACACCCTTGAAATAGGGATGAAGAAGAGACATGAAAGAAAGGAATTAATTCCCTCCACAAATTTCATCTCAAATTCGAGTGCTAGTAAAGGCAAAAGGTGGTTTCCAGAGTAGCTGTGACTATCGGCTATTCTGAAATACAGGTTGAGTTTGAGGGAGTCTTAACGGTGCTGATGGGCAAACAGACAAATGGATTTTCAGATGTCAGCTAAACGGTGGACGCTGCTGCAACATGTTACGTTTGTGTAAGGATCCAGAAGTGGGTGAACTTAAATGATATTTAGGCCCAGATCTTAAAGATAACTTCACACAGGCATCATCTGTTTACTTTGTGGCTAAATTAACTATTTTGTGGTGAATTTATATTTTTAAATCACTACAAAAGGCTTGCAGTAAAATGAACCATACAGTATATTCTTTGCAAATCCTTATTCAGTACCATGGAGGACTATATCGGCCTATTTAGTTTAGATTATCTTTGAAGTTTTCTTGAGGCACCACTATCTAATGAGCTGAATATTTTGATAGTCACTTCTAGACCCACCAAACCTTTGGCAGATCAATAATCCTTTCGAATAGGGGTAATCAATTGGGAAGTGAAGGTTGGATCGAAATGAGTCCTGGGGTAATTCCTTTTGACAACCCATTAATGCTGTCATCAGCAGCGTCTGGGAGCATTTTAGATCTAAAGAGATGATAGCGCTTTTCAAAAAGTTTTCTGTGGTCGTGAGACTAATCCTGGAAGCTGAAAGTCATTTCCAGCTTGACCACGCCACCACACTTTCCACAAAGCCACATCTCATCTGAGTTGCAGACCCTGGTCAGGGTTCTGAAAGTGGTTGCAAATGTGTAGTCTCCGAGTGGGCACTTGTTTATAAGTATTTATTTTCCGGAGCCCACTCAGGAGCACAGAGAAGCTATAGGCTGTTAGAGACAACGGAACAATGAGTCAAAACAACGCCTCCCCACTTTTACACTAATGCATGGGGGAAATCCCCGGAACACTAGTGTTTGATTATGAATGGAGCCTCCTTTGGGGTTGGTGTCCACTGGCTAGCAAAGAAGATCTGGAGACCCTGGCTTGGTAAAAGCATTTTCACTGGTGCTTACTGCTGTTTTTAAGAAATAGTCCCACAGAAATTGAATGACTAATTCCTACCCAGTAAGTATTTCAGAAATGATTTCTGCAACAAAAATATTGTTGAAAAGTATTTATTTACACTATAGTCATAAACCATCCATTATCTGAACTTCAGTTAGTGGTTTTGCGTTAGAATAGATCATTTATTTTTTCACAACTATTAAGAGCTAATAACCAAACAAATCAGCTCCAGTAACATTATGTACATTCTTATCTGAAATTTGACTACAAAGGTAACACTTTTAAGTCACAAAACAAAGCATACAAAAATATACTTTCTAAAAAAAATTCCAAATATTAATAGGCAGAAATATACAGCCATACTAAACCCAGGGAGTGATTTTTTTTTCCATAATAAGGCAACCCATTTACATGCAGACCCTGTAACATTGTCTACATCACACAAGGCACCAAGGACACTTCCAACACGATTGCATGCATCCTAGTTTCAGAGAATATATGTACATCCCCCTTAAATAAGTTAACCTCTGACTCATTTCAAGAGATCATAAATGCTTTACATTTTTTCCCCAAAGATTCAGAATTTAGAGAACAGTGTACATCAAAAATACACAAAATCTGAGTGGATATACACTGAAAAAATAGTCTACATTTCTCAAACAACTCGAAAAGGAGCAGATATTGCTATGTCCCTCCCATCACATTGCACTTCTGTTCTCTGAGTTTATAATACATATTGCTTCAAGGGTTGAGACAACTAGATATGCTCTGATTCGCCATTCAAGGGCCACAGAGTGCGGCATTCAGGCCATGCTTCACTCACTGTACAGTCCCCCAAATCAGTCGCAAGCCATAAAGTGCACATCAGTTTTGCTTGTCTTTTTGCTGTCCCCACTTGAAGGGATCAGCATCTCCCAACCTATTGTAGAAAACGTCTTAGATTAATCCTGACATCCAGGGTCAAAAGCCTGGGAGGGGTCAAAATAAGGGGAAGCGGGGAGCAAAACCTAGTCAAACAACCCTTTAAAGCAGGGTCAGACCTCAGCCCTCAGCCAGGGGCCCCCACCCCATCCCCCTCTAAGCCTCCCTTTTGCCTTGGGTTGATAGTCAGCTCATCTATGAGAGACTAGAATGGGCTAAGTTTTAGGAAGGACGTGCTTCTAGGTGGAAAGTGGGCAGTGCTAGGCTCCACCAAAGCCCTTCGCCCAACGAAGGGAGGGAGGGGCAGGGAAGGGTGGTAGTGTTTGTCGTGCAGCTCCAGTGGACAAAGGGATTCCGGGACCTTTGGGAGCTGGTATGTCAGCCTGAGTCTCATCTCAAGGTGTCCGGGTCCGAGAGGAGCAAGGGGCCAGCGGCCCTCCACCAAGAGTACCGCTGTTGCTGCTGCACAGGGTACCCCCAGGCTGTGCGCCCCCAGAGCAGGACGCTGTGGACGGGGCTGGCAGTGATGCAGAGGGGGCACTGCTTTTCCGCTCTTTCTGTCTCAGGTGGATCTTGGTGTGGCGCTTCCTCTCATCACTCCGGGCAAACTTTCGGCCACAGTAGTCACAGGCAAAGGGCTTCTCACCAGTGTGCGTGCGGATATGGGTGGTGAGGTGGTCACTGCGGCTGAAGTTGCGCATGCAGATCCGACACTGGAAGGGCTTGTGCCCAGTGTGGATTCGGATGTGCCGTGTCAGCTCGTCGGAGCGGGAGAACCGCCGGTCGCAGCCTTCTGCTGGGCACGGATAGGGCCTCTCATGTACTGGCGTCTTGCTAGGTCTGTTGGGGTACTTGCGAGGCCTCAGAATGGGCCGCAGTGGCAGGTGGTGTGGGTTATAGGCAGTGGCAGCAGCTGCTGCTGAGCTGCTACCAGGCAGCCGGGGTCCCTCGCTGCCTCCACTGGCCCCTGGTCCAGTCACCCCAGCACTGGGGCCCCCCAGGGTAAAGTTACGGATGGTAGAGAGTGGAGTGAGTGGAGGGGGCACCCGAAGGGTGTCCAGGGGGCAGGGAAAGGGCTTACGGTCTGGGCCAGCTGTACCATGTAGGTCTCTCTGGCACTGAGATGGAAAGAATCCAGGATAGTCTGGGATCATCGGGAAGAGACCTGGGTCCGTGGCTGGCTTGGGGGACGGGTAGGAAGGAGGTGGTGGGTAGGCCAGAGAGGAAGAGGTGGAGGTGGTGGCTGCTGACAGGAATGCAGAAGGGTCCTGGTAGAGGTCTCCCGCACAGCCAGAGTAAGGAGGAGGAGGCGGTGGCGGAGAGTACAGGTGGTCCAGGTCAGGCTGGGTCTGGGACATGGTGCACACACCCAGGGGTCCTGTGGCCAGTGGGTTGGGGGAGGCAGACGTGACGCTGGACGAGGCTGTGGTCGAAGCTGGGGAGGTGACCCCTTGCAAGATGCCTGCACTCACAATATTGATGATGCCTTCTGGGTAGCAGCTGGCACCAGGGTACTGAGGGTCAATGGAGAACTTGCCCATGTAAGTGAAGGTCTGGTTTCTGGGTGCAGAGACGGGAGCAAAGCTGCTGGGATATGGGAGATCCAACGACCTCTTCTCTCCAGTCATGTCAATGTTGATCATGCCATCTGGGGAGGGAAAAGGCAGAATAGCGGTGGAGCGATGAGAATACAGCCAGGACTCCCTTCTCATCTCCACTCACATGGGTCCATTTCCAAGGCCCAGAGTCTTAGCACTGAAGAGCTGGGGCAAAGTCCAAAAGGTGGGGAGATTGTGGCCCATAGACAGTAAGAAGAGGCTAGCTAGCCCAAGATCCCACTGTGGCAACCCATTGGCAGTATGGAACTCAAGAACTACCTCCAAAAAAGCAGAATGAGCTTTTCCCATCTCCCCTCCACCCCCAGCCATCTGTGGCTCTAGTCCCCAATAAAAAACACCCAATAATAGCAACAACAATATTTAAAAAATCCCCATCTGCCCGGAGCTTCTCTCTCTTTTTTGCCTGGGGGTTCCACTGCTGAGGCACCAAAACACCACCCAAGAATCGACCTATCCCAGCCAGTGCCGCCACGGTGCCAAACCGTGAGGAGAGCCCGAGAAGGGGGTGGGTGATTTCCGGGCTGTTCCCCATCCCCGGCGCCTGGTGCCTTCTCTCCCTCCCTCTCCCGCTGCGCTTCAGCTGAGAGCTGCTGGAAGGAATCGTGGCTGTAGAGGAAGGAGTCCGTAGGTTGGTTCCCTCCCAATCTTCTCCGCCTTTCCTGACACCCGCGCGTCCCTGCCTCAGCTCAAGGCCAGTGGCCCGGCTTCGAGGAAGGCGCGGGGGGCCTTGGGAGATGACTTTCCATGGCATCGCCAAGGAAACTGGTGTTGCCGGTGCCCCCGCGGGCCTCCCTCTGCAGTCCGGGGGCTGCTTCCCGCCGTTGCCCGCCCTCCTCCACCACCCACTCCCTGCCTCCGCCGGCCGGAGCCCCCGCTTCGCTAACCCCCTCAACTTAGCGGGCGGCGCGCAGGTGGGGGCGCGCCTCCAGGCCGCTTGAGGGGAGCTCCTAGATTTTCCCGGGGTCGGCTCTGCCGGGGAGGGAGCTACCGACGCTTTCCCCTGGCACTTCGCCGCCGCTCGGCTCTCCAGACGCGCAGGTCTCCCCAGGAGCCCCGAACTTTACCATCACTTTGCCCCTGCCCCGAGAGAGGGGAGGTCGAAGTGTCGCTGGCCAGAGGGCCTGAGCAAGCCTCGAAGCTCGGTGGAGGGGCCGCCTCTTCCACCCCGCATCCCTGTGCTCGCCAGGGGAATGGGTGCGCCGGGGCGCACGCACGCCGGTTTGCCGGCGACCTGGTGCATCTGCCCGCGCGCCCCAGGCCCTGCTATCGCAGGTTCCTCCTATACCCACTTCGAGTCTCCAAAGCCAGTGCAGTCAGCACCGTCCACTTGGAGCCCCAATCCTCTCCTCCGATTCCCGCACACCCACTGCACCCCACCCACCAGCTCCGAGCCGCGCAGGTCCCGGGCGGCGAAGACACGCGGCTTACCTCCGGCCACTCCGTTCATCTGGTCAAAGGGGCCTCCCAGTTCGGCATTGGGAAAGATGGTCACCGACGTGGCGGCGAGGTCCTCCACCGGGTAGATGTTGTCAGACAGCTGGTGCACAAAACCACTGAGAGTTACTGGGATTTTGTCTACGGCCTTGGCGGTCATCATTTGCTCCTCGCGCAACCTGGAGACCCAACTCCCTCGCTACCTGGAGTGTCAGAAAAGCCGTTTTGGAGAGGGGTTGGACTGAGCCTGGGATGGTATCTCCTTTTGCCCTCCACACTTAAAAACAACCACCACACACACCAAAAAGAAAAAGAAAAAAAAAAAAACACAGAAATAAAAGTAGCAAACAAGTTGCTGTTTTTTAAGAAAGAAGAAAAATGGCTATTTGCCACTGACTCTCTCCTGTCTGTGTTCCGGCTGCTGGGAAGCCAGGAGTTGCTGGTGTAGTGTTATTATAACAGTCAGTGTGTCCCCTCGCCGAGCTATTAATCAATTGCTGCTTGCTCAGTTAGACGGAAAGTGTTGCTCTAAGTATTTATGGGCAGGTCTTCAATATCCGTGACGTCGCTGCCCATATATGGACTGAGGAACAGGGCTGGGCCAGGAGGCTTTTGCCGTCACATGGCTAATTTGCATACACGGGCTCGACCGCGCGGGCTCCGCTGAGCTCGCGACTCCCAGCTCGCAGCCAGCGGGGATCTGCTGGGGTCCCGGGCGCGCGGCCCTAGCTGCAGCCTGGGTCCGAGGCGCAGGGATCGCGTGGGAGCGGGCACGCCACGGACCCCGCCGCAGCCACAGCAAGAGCCCAAGCGGCTCCAGGCTGCGGCTCAGCCTCCCCGGGCGGGGAGGAATTCCGGTTCTCCGGGACTTTCCAAAAAAGGCGAAGATCCGGTCCTGGCGGCTCCGCCTCCCTAGCCCTTGTTTGGGAGCCATTCCGGAAAATTAAACTTCGGAAAGAAACCGAGCGGAGCCGAGACACTACAGTCAAACCCCTACTCACTTTCTTGGCAGCTCAAAACCGCAAGCAAAAAGAGGCAGCAAAGAAAAAAAAAAAAAGCTACATGCATTCACGGAAGCTGACTGCTTTTTTCTGAATTACTTGGTGGAAAGAAGTGGCTGGTGATAAGAGTGAATGCGTATTGCTTTTTTGGAAAGTCTGTTCTATTTATACAGGAGCGAAAACGGAACAGGTTTGGGTTGTTTGTTTGTTTAAGTATTTTGGGCACCTTGAGACTGGGAGGGTAAACCCTAGGAGGAGCAGAATAACTGTAGGGAGCTTCGAGAGAAATCCTCAGCCGGAGACACCCTCCTTCCTCTGCCCGCGCGTTCCCCGCCCCCCTTCAGCTGCTGCGCTGAGCGGGCGCCCTTCCCGGCGCGTCTGGGCGGTCGGCTGCGTGGGGGCGTCCAGATGGAAGCTTGGACACTCACCCTGTCCCTCCACACACACATACACACTCACACTCGCTCCACTTCCGCTACACACTCCCGCCCCCGCTGCCCTCATCACACACCCACTCACAACACCTTACACTACACACCTCCCTGTTGACTGAGTGCGCCCGCGCGCCCGCGTTGCCAGCAGTGTCCCGGAGGCAGAGGGGGCGCCCGGGCTCGCCGGACAGGAGGCTCTGTGAAGACACTGTCCTGACCTTCACTATCGTCCTGGCCACCACAGAACCCCCTTGACCCCAAGAGCCCATGATCCAGGGGCGCGCCCTGCCCCCACCCGAGCCAGAATACATGCACTAGGAGAAATATTTTATCTCCCTCGCCAAAACACACCTCCGTGAGCCCCGCGCGGTTCTCAGTGACGGCCGGCGGCATCTCTAATGCCACTTTCAAGACACCATCTCCATCCCCCCACCCACTCGTTTTACTTTGCAAGTAGAAACCTTTCTATTTAGTTCCCAACGCAATTTTAAACAACTTTTCCAAGGTCCAAATGGCAGCAGGTTCTGGCTTGCTAGGCGCAAAGCGTCTACCTCCGGGTGCGCCCCAGCCCGTATGGGTAGCCCGTCCTGGCCCAGGCCCCACAGGAGGCTGGTCCTGGGTCCCCAAGCCCAGCGCACCGCCGCCTGCGTGGCTCATTCATGGTCGTTTGTGCGGGTTGCGAGCTGCCCCAGCCCTTTCCCGCTCCAAAGCCGCGGAGGCCAGGGATAATGCGTAGTGAGCCTCGCCGGCCTGTCCTGTCCCTTTTTCACCCCCGGCCGGAGCGGCCCTAGCCTCTTGTGGGCTGGAGCGGGCGGGAGCCACGGCGCCACGCCGTGGAGGGAGCGCGGCGCTGCAGGCGGCTCTCCAGTAGCTCACCTGCCGCGACCGCTGCTGCCCTGCGCCAGTTCTCGCCAAGCCCTGCGCACTGCATTCAGGGCCTTCGGGCGGCGGAGAGCGGTCTCTCCCTCCGCTCCTCCACCCCTCTGCTTCTCTTCTCCCTCCAAAAAAGCTGGTCTCTGGAGACCAGCCATCTCTTTGACTTCAATCACCCAGAGCACATTTGGGAAAGTTTCCCGCTTGCGCTGTGCGCTCTTTTCCAATTGGGGATTAAAAGGACACGGAAAGAAATGGCAGCAACGTTAGTACCCTAGTAGATACCCCACCTCCGGCAAAAACGTGCAAAGTCCTATTTCAAAAGAAAAGAAAAAGAAAAAAAGATAGCTGCGTTCTTACCACGTGCGCCAGCCCGCTCCGCCTGCGCTCCGGTGGGTCCCGCGGCCCCCGCGCTGACCATGGGCAAGACGACGCCTCGGAGGGGAGCCCGACTCGCATCTCCAGCCCTGAATCTGAAAGAAGGGAGAGAAGCCGAATTATGTAAATGCGTAACCCGGCGAAGGGGCTTAGGTTATGGCCCCCCCCGGCCCCTGAGGTGAGGCACCCACCGGCGGCAAGCGCTGGCGCGGCAACTGATCGCGCTTCGCTCCTCTCTGCGCACGTGGGCGGACCGGCAGGCGGGCGAGTTGCCCGGGCCGCCCGGCGACTGGCGCTGCTGCCAAACCCGTCGGCGGTCGCCGCGCGCCGCCCCGAGAGGGAGCTCCTGGACGCCCAAGTGCCCGGCCAGCAGGGTGCGGAGAGCAAGACGCCGGCCGGGGGCGGCCTGAGGGAGGGAGAACCGCGAGGTCTCCGGCTGCCACCCTTCCCGGAAGAGGAGGCCAGTGGAAGGCGGGTGGAGGAGGGGCCCTTCGAGGAGTCTTCAAAGCACGTTAGGGTAAATGAGAGTGACCGACCCTCTGAAATTCTTCGGAGATTTCCAAGGACTCACACCTCCCCCTAAGAGCTACGCTGCATCAGCCCGTGGTGCGCAGGGAATGGGGTGGGGGTGGGGGCGGGGACGGGCAGCAGCTGCGGGGAGGCCCGGGAACGCCTGGGGCCAGTCCTGGGAGGCCTTTACTGAACCTCCGCTGAAACGGGTCAGTAGATAACTCCTTTTTTTTTTTTTTTTTAAAGAGTGTCTCTTGCGAAGTACGAACCTTTAAATATGAATAGTACAGATAATGGAGCAGAATCAAGGCGCATTCTTTCAAGCCAACAAGCTCGGAAAGCTAAAGTGGCTTGCCTGAAGTCACGTAGCTAGTAAGTGGTCGTGTCCAAACTTGCAGCCGGGTCTTCTGAATCCAAGTACGGTGCACAGTGGTCGCTACATCGTGCCTTCAGGAAAACCCAGTTGCGGAAAGTGAACAGTTCTTTGAGGATTGGGAGCCTGACTCAGCCCACTAGGGAAGAATCAGGCCACCTCCGCCAATTTCATCTCCTTTCTTTGGCATTTCTGAGGAGAGCAAAGCTGACTGAGGTCAGGGCTTTCTACTGGCCAGGAAGAAGGGGCTGTCATGGCCACACCCTCTGCTCAGTGTAAAGGGAGAATTTCAGTTCTTGGGTTCTCCAGACCTGGATTGTGGATGGAATGGCCAGGCTGGCACAAAGCCAGCATACTAATAGGCGCTGTCATAAGAGAAGCCGGCCCCACAGTATCCTTCCTGGAGGCAAGAAGAGGTGAGAGAAGAAAGAAGTGCGGACAAATAAAAACTCCAAAGGGTTTACTGAGCAAGATACTGTGCTGTAGGTGAAGGGGTGTTGGGATAGAGAATGTGAGAGTTAAAATACGAACATGTACCATGGTCCCTAAGGTTAAGCACTTTAACTATTTTGTTTTGATTAAAAACCCAACAAAGAAACACCTTTCTTTAAAATAGAATTGTAAAAATGCCCAAGTAAATGGGGGACTCCAAGATGTATCAGGGCTATTAAAAGAGTGGCAAACTGATGCCAGTTTCCAATTTGTCCAGATTCTAGAGCCGGAAAGTAAAATAGCAAGGATGCAGAGCAACACTGTAGTAGGCTTGCTCCTGGGGTTGCGGGTGTTTGGGGTGGCAAGCAGGGATGGCAACCTGAGGGTCCTAGCTGGACCCCAGAGTCCCCTGAGTGATTTTTAGATTTTTAACCCAGATTTTAAATTCTCATTTGCAATGTGATAGGATCATCAGCCAAGAGGGTGTCACAAACGATTGGTTAATATTTGTGCTTTGATTTATTAACACTTTTTGCACATCATCATAGGTTCTACCTAGCATAATGTCATTTTTGTTCCCTTCAATACTAATATTGTTACTGGAGTGGAAGACAAAAGAGTATCAGAATCTTCCTTAACTGTGAACACTCATGAGGGTGGGGACCTCAAACTTGAATGGCATAGAACATATGCCCTTCGGTGAAAATCAGATTAATTGCCAACTCTGCTATCCAGCCAGGTTTTCTTAAAGGTGCCCCTGTGAGCTGAAAAAAACTGATAAATGGTTCTCCACATTTCAGCGTTCCACTACTAATCTGGTAATCCCAGGGGCTATAAATCAAGCCCAGGCTATGCCAGTCAAAACTGTGGTGCAGCTTGAGGAAAGCATTGCTTTGCATACTCCAATGTGCAACTTAAGTCACATGTCTTTGGCACAAATAATCTGAACAGGAGGAGGTAAGAGCTCTATGATCTAATTTTGCAGAAGCACCAGCACAAGAAGCAGCATTGGCCCAAGCAGTGGGTGCTCAGGTTCCCTTTAGGCATTTCATGTGCCTCTCCTAGGCTTCCATCACTACACCAAACCCCAGGGATATAGTGGTGCCTAAAAGTAGGTCCGGTTCCCACCCCATGGAATTAGCATTGTGCATCACACAAATACATGACTACCAACAATGACAATATTTGATCCCAATCAAAGAACACGACAAAGGACCCAACTGAGTCTAGGAGGTGGAGGAAGATTTCTCTAAGCAGTGATCTGAAGGGTGTGCAAGGATTGGAGGAAGATCAGTGGAGACAGCATTCCAGGGAGAAAGAACAAGTGTTGAAAGGTGCCAAGGTGGGAGGAAGCGAAGTTTATTTGAGGAATAGAGAAAGTTCATGGTTGGTGGAAACTTTCGAGGCCATCTGCATGTGTAGTGCACTGGGGCTGAAGGAGGCCAATACAGGCATCCTCCTTGGAATGTCTCCAGAGAGATTTTATTCTCTAAGATTCTTTCTTTGCTCTGCCATTTCTTTTTCTGGCTAATGACAGTGGCATTGGAATTTTTACATTTGAAATTTTTTTACCACTAAGTTTCTGCAAGTGAATGAGAACATGCTGACAAGGTTTCAGAAAGGAGAACACATACAAAAATGCCTGTTGATATCAGCATTGTGTCTCAGTGACAGTCTTACTGAAAAACATTTCTTCATTGTCTATTTCTTAATAAGGTAATGACAGACAATGTGAATTTTGTCCCATTTTAAATGAATAGAGTTTTTAAGTGCAGCTTTTCTAGTAGAAACACATCCTGCCAAATCTACAGATCACTTTACCATTGCTGGCAGAAGATAAAAGGTAAATCAATGCATGGTTTATCATGATTGTTTAAGACAAAGTGAATACAAACCTGGCGTCCACTTTAATAAGCGATAGGCTATCAGACTGATCATGAAGGCTCAAAGCATAATCTCCATCCCAAATCACGCCTTTTAATATTTTTTAATCTTTCAGTGTATACCTTTAATTTATTATCTCTAATTGTATAAAAAATAAAGTTTGCTACAACTGGGGAGCTTATGGCTTTTTTTTTTTTTTTTTGAGACAGAGTCTCACTCTGTCACCAGGGCCAGGCTGGAGTGCAGTGGCACGATCTCAGCTCACTGCAACTTCACCTCTTGGGTTCAAGGAATTCTCCTGCCTCAGCCTCCTGAGTAGCTGGGACTACAGGCGCATGCCACCATGCCCAGCTAATTTTTGTATTTTTTTAGTAGAGACAGAGTTTCACCATGTTGGCCAGGATGGTCTCGATCCCAACCTCGTGATCCACCCGCCTCGGCCTCCCAGTGGATTTTTTATACATATATTACTAGCCTGCTTATATTACCAGGTTATGGAAGCAATGTTTCTTCTTCCAAATGATGTCATACTTGTTATAGAAGCTTTGCTTTTATACTGACAAAAAGACCAGGCCGTCAGTGTGTCCAGTTGTCACAGCAGTTGCTTCACAGCATTTAAACCAAAAAAGAAAACAAATTGTGTATTTCAATTAAATAATCTTGATAAGAATGGTCACTTTTCTCATGTTTATGGTTAAGATATAGGCTCTGGAGGACCATATGGCCTGGATTTAAATCCTGTGGTCCTGGGTTCAAAGCTGAATCCTGCCACTACCTGGCTATATGTTCTTAAACACCTAGGTAGTTAAAAGTTCCGTAACTTCTGTGTGACTCTGTTTCCTCATATGTAAAGTGGACAGATTGATTATAGGGTTGTTTTAAGTATTAAATATAATAATACACGCAAAAGCCATAGCATATTGTCAGTATATAGTAACTATTCAGTGATTCTTAGCTATTAAATTATTACTATTATCGACTGCCCACTCTGCACCAGACACTATATACTGTGTTGTTCTAGGTTCATTGCTTCACTTCTCGCAACCACCTTGAAATACAGCGCTGTTTATTCTCATTTTACTGATGAAGGAACTAAAGCTCAGGGAAGATACACAGCTCACCCAAGTTCACACAGAACCAGAATATGAACTCTGTTATCTCAATCACCAAAGCTCATGTTTCGAGTACGTTATATAATGTAGAACAATCCATAGCACATAAAAGCAAGACAGTGGCTCTACTTCAAATATTGATATATGAAGTATTCGTTGCATTTTTCCCAAATTCTGAGCTTCAGCTTCCAAGAACATTGATAATATCGTTTCTGAGCAGGCGAAAAAGGAACCCAGAAGGCAGAGGTTATTGGCATGTAATTTAAAACAAGCTATACCTTTGTGGAAAATGTCATCTAAACTTGGAAAGCCAAGTTCCACATTAATAAGAATCTAATTAATGTAACACCTTTTTTCTCAGTAAGACCACAATGCATCACAATAGTACTGTTTTTCCTCCAAGGAGGTTTGGGAATATAGAATCAAAATTTTAAATTTAGGAAGAATAGGTTAGCAGATGGCCTGCAAAATCTAGAGACAGTGCTTCATAAGGGGCATTCTTGGCCTTGTGGAACCCAGTCAGGAGCATGTCTTCGTGTGATCTTCTCACATATTTTCTATGCCATGACTTCTTCAACTTCATTATAAATCCCCTTAAGGCAGGGACATCAGAAATGTGTTCTCTGTTTATATTCCAATCAAGCAAAGTTCTGGATAGGAATCCAATATTCCAGTGATGAGAGGCCCATCTGAGATTTTTATCCAACCTTGTCAGATAATTCCCAATTAATTCTACCCATCCTACTGCATGCTATGTCTAACAATTTCACAGGGAGATGTTGTATTCGGAATAAGTGCAAGGACCTGAAAGCATCCTCTGAAGGATTTGTCCTCAGACATCCCCTTTTGCAGAGGTTTAAATCATTGAGTTCTCAGGGGCCACTCTCTGCCATCAGGACAATGAATGCTACCGACATGGTAGCAGCCAGCAGGAGCCACCTGCTCTCCTTCCTGACTCCTCTCCCACCTGCTACTGGTCCCAGATGCAGGGCAATCCAGGCAGCCTGGAGAATGGAGAGGACTCAAGGCACAGAGTAGCAGTTCTGCCTCTGCCAATGGCTGGTGGTGCTATTTGGGGTGGGTGGTTGATGCTGGGAGGCACCAGCTGTGCTTGCTACAGTCACATCACTCAAACCTTTAGTGACAGCCTTGGGAGATAGGCTTTTCTTTCCCTGTATCCAGTGATACTTCTTAACCTCATGCCACAAGAGGTAGAGACATCACATCCCCTCATGCCTGCCAGAATTTTAAGTAGCAGCCAAGGGGCCATAATGTTTAGAAAAAGAGTTTTAAGTGTTCACTATTTTGAGCGAGAAAGGTGGTAAGAGCAGGGGAGAGGATTGGGCAGAAAGAGAATGCAAGAAGCTGGCGCTGGGTACAACACTGTGTACTGGAAATATCACGAGAGTAGGAACAGGACTTAATGCCTCTCCATCTTAATTGCCTCTCCATCTTAATTGCTTCTCCATCATAACAATGGTTGATATTTATTGAACATTTCAGGATGCTAAGCACTCTCATGACTGGGATGCTTTATCTCTTTTAATCTACCAACCACACTATGAAGCAGATATTAGGGTTCTTTTCACTTTACAGATGAGGAAACTGAGTCACCAAAGCCCAAGTTGCAGAGCTAATTCAGTGGAAATGCCAAGACATGAACCCAAGTAGTCTGACTCCATTGCTGGTGTTCCCAGTACCTACTCCAACCGGTGTAACTAGACAAGCGACTTCACATCTCTGAGCCTCTGTTTCTTCATCTTTAAAATGAGACTGGGCATGCCTGCCCTAAGTGCTGTTGGCCAGAGCATTGTGAGGCATCCAAGCAAGAACACATTCTGAAAAGCAGGACAATGCCGCAAATATAATTGTCATCTCCCAGGGCAATGGTTTGGGTTGCTGGGCCTTCAGCGGCAGGGCTGAATGTAGATTGGGGTAGGGTGGGAGGCCAAGTTTATGATTCCAGGACAAGGTGTCAACCACTAAACTCAGCTTCTGACTGTTTGCTTGCTGTCCAAACCTAAGATCCTTTGAGGTGGTCTCTTTTCCCCTCCTCACGGTGCAGAATCGTCCAGATCTGTGTTTTCCTTCTCATGTGAAGATAGGGGAGTGGGGAAATGTTCCTCAGAGTCTTGGGGCCTTTAGAACTAGGCGTTGGTGGGTCTGCTCCTCCTGATACTAATAGCAGGCCTAGACACATGGTCACACTCCTTCTCGAATCCTCATAATTAACTAGAATGTGTGCTGCTCTCTAAGGGCTGTTTTGGGTCCAGTGTGCTCACTACTGAGTAACAGAACAATTTCAATCAATGGCATTGTGTGCTTATAAGAGAGTCTCCCCAGAGACCTGGCAACCCCTAGCATTTTAGAATTAGACAGATTGCTTTTTTAAAATACGATTATTCAGACAACACCCCATGGAAACTTCAAAAAGAGGAAAACTAGAACAATTTATTACATCCTTTCTTCCCTTTATTTGAATTTCATGAAACGAGCCATCAAAATCATGTCCAAAATCACCATTTTGGTCCCCTCATCTGTTACTCAGAAATCCTAGAGATGGAAGGTACTTTAACAGGGGCTTATTTCCTCACTTTTCCTGTATTTCAGGCTTTTTAAAGTCACAGATTGCTTATGGCTGGGCACTGTGGCTCACACCTGTAATCCCAGTACTTTAGGAGGCTGAGGTGGGTGGATCACGAGGTCAGGAGTCTGAAACCAGCCTGGCCAACATGGTGAAACCTGTCTCTACTAAGAATACCAAAAAAAAAAAAAAAAAATAGCTGGGCATGGTGGCACATGCCTGTAACCCCAGCTACTTGGGAGGCTGAGGCAGGAGAACTGCTTGAACCCGGGAGGTGGAGGTTCCAGTGAGCCGAGAGCGTACCACTGCACTCCAGCCTGGGCAACAGAGCAAGACTGTCTCTGAAAAAAAAAAAAAAAGATCATAGATTGCTCTCATAGAATAGCAGCTCGAGTGGATTGTTACCAAACAAATAGAAACTAGCATCTGGAAGCCCAATATACATATACAGCAGATAAAAGATGGGTGGTTATAGTTGAACCTGGGTGGACTTGACTCCTTCCCCACCATGCAAATCCCTGATGAAGGGGACTAAGACACTGTGAATGGTTAACACTGAATGTCAACTTGATTGGATTGAAGGATGCAAAGTATTGATCCTGGGCGTGTCTGTGAGGGTGTCGCCAAAGGAGATTAACATTTGAGTCAGTGGCTGGGAAAGGCAGACCCACTGTTAATCTGGGTGGGCACAGTCTAATCAGCTGCCGGCACAGCTAGAATATAAGCAGGCAGAAATATGTGAAAAGGGAGACTGGCCCAGCCTCCCGGCCTGCATCTTTCTCCCATGCTGGCTGCTTCCTGCCCTCAAACATCAGACTCAGTTTTGGAACTCGGACTGGCTCTCCCTGCTCCTCAGCCTGCAGGCAGCCTATTGTGGGACCTTGTGATAGTGTGAGTTAATAGTAATAGACTCACCTTTATATACTTATCTATTCCATTAGTTCTGTCCCTCTAAAGAACCATGACTAATACAGACAACTTGTCTAAATTCCCTGGGATCTGAAGTCCACTGCTGTAACTTAGAGGCTCAGCCCACAGCATGCTGAGCCAGGGTCTGCGAACAAGCAGGTAGGCGAACCACAGGGTAACTTGTCTCACTTGCAAATGCCCAGACTAGCTCATAGTGTTCCTTTATCCATTCAGCAAATATTTATTAATCACCTACTATGTGCTAAGTATCATGCCAGATGCTTGGAATGCATCAGTGAACAAAACTCCTTGTCTTCGTGGAGCTCACATCCTGAAAATTCTTATGAATTTAGGTCCAGAAACCAAAAAAGGGAACGAAGTTTGTAGTGTCTTCCTCTATCTTCAGCCAGAATCACATTTAGACCACCCACACTCAGGTATGAATCTCTCCTAAGGCCATCAGAGAAAGAATGGCAAACTTGTTTTAGTAACTCATTCCGGTGTTTAATACTCTCACAAGACATTCTTCAGAGATAGAATACACCCCCTTTAGTATGCCTTTTATTTTGTTTTTTCCTCAGGAGACCTGATAGAAGTTAGTCACAACGTTTTGAGTAAGAACCAGTCACAGGCTGGAATAGAGCCCTCAGCCTTCTCTGTTTAGCATGGATAGAATCTCAGTTTCTATTGCCTGTCTCCAGGATTTTCATGTTTTGAGCCTTTCACCATCCACATCAACTCTCTGATGAATTTCCCCCACACTTCCCAGTGGTTATAAAGCCCAGTCAGCCATTTTAGGTGCCACTCTACCCTTTCCAAGTCCTTTTCACTCACATTACTTCATATAAACCCTGTGATGTTGGCAAGGCCATGTTCACCTTTCCCACTGCCCACAGAAGCTAAGTGAGCCCCAGAGGGGCCGAGTGACTTACCTAAGGTCACACAGCTAGTAATGAGGCAGAGGCAGCATTGCCAGCCGGGTCTCCAAGTGCTGAACTTGAGAGTTCTGTCTCATGGGAGCCGTAGCTACCAGTTGGGAAGGTCCAGGTATGTGAAGTCTTGTGCAATCCCTGAGACATTTTGATGGCTGGTGGCCAGTTAACATTTAGGTCATGTGTTTTCTTCCCCAGGTGTGTGCTGACCCTGTTCTGTACCCCTGTGTCATATGACCCCTAAGGTAAGGACTGGTAGCATAAAGTAAAATGATAACCATCATCAACCGGATCCTGGCCTTCTAGGTCAGAGGCAGATTGGGGCCTCTCCAGCCCCAGGTCCATCCCCATTAGTACTCATTTGCCCCATTTCTGTGAGGTTGGCACTGACTCACTGATTGCCACCCTCTGGGTTATCAGGCTATGGTGCAACCAGAAGAGATTCTCATCTGTGTGAGGTGGCTTGAGTGTGGTTGGGTCTCGACTGGGGGGACCAGCCTGACCAGGTGGAGGAGACAGATTCATCAGCGTCATCAACAGAAGGCTTCGATGGTTTTGTTTCTTTCCAAACTTAGCTAACCTATGCCACAGTTTGCTCAAAAATGATCACAATATTATTTTCAGATGAAACCATTTATGTTTGTGGGTAAAAGTTGGCCTCATCATAATTCATGGAATGAGCAATACCACCTCATGCTTTTAGTCTTGCCCAGAGGGTTGCAAGTGAGTCCTTAATACAATGAAAGGAGCTCGTGTAGTTACAGGAACTGACCAGTAACTGTGCTGGGCCATCTTCTGACCTCACTCATTATCAGAATCCTAGTCCCAATAATCTACTGTAGAACAATAACAGCAACAAAGAAAATGCTAATTTTGAAATAGTCTGGCTCCCCTTTATAATTAAAAAAAAAAAAGACTTCTTACTATGGCCTGTAAGTCTCTACATCAGAGTCCCCAACCCCCCAGTGCTGCAGACTGGCACCAGTCTGTGGCTTCTTAGGAACTGGGCTGCACAGCAGGAGGAGTGAGCATTACTGCCTGAGCTCTGCCTCCCATCAGATCAGCGGCAGCATTAGATTCTCATAGAAGCATGAACCCTATTGTGAACTGTGCATGTGAGGGATCTAGGTTGTGTGCTCCTTATGAGAATCTGTAATAAATAATGCCTGATGATCTGAGGTGCAAGAGTTTCATCCTGAAACCGTCCCCCCACCACATCCATGGAAACCAGTCTCTGGTGCCAAAAAGGTTGGGATTGCTGCACTAGATGACCCGGCCTTGTCCTACTCCTCCAGTCAACGTGTCTTTCCTCTCTTCCCACTGCTCACCATTCTCAAACATTCCATGTTCCTTCCCATCCTGTCCACCAGCTATTCTCCTTGTCTAGAAGGATCCCTGCCCCCACCCTTTGATCATCCTATGCCTAGTCCTTATTCAGGTCTCAACACAAGCCTTCCCATCCCAACCCTCCCCACTTTTCCTTGGTCACCCTGGCCATTACTGTGTTTTATTTTCTTATATTAGGTGTGTTCTTAGTGAGTATAAGCTCCATGAAGGTAAGGGCAATGCCTGTCTGGATTGTTACTATATCCCCCCGACCGAGAACAGTGCTGGCGTAGAGAAAGGTGCAGTAAACATTTATTGAATGGATGGGATGAATGAGTCAAGATCAGCCAGGTTTGGGATCCACGGCCTCATTACAACTGTTTGCCCTTCCTGAGTCTTAGCTGCCTAATCTGTAAAACAAGATTATTAGCCTCCGTGGCAGCTAAGGCCCCATACAGCTTTGGCAGTCTATTATTTTCTGGCCCTGAGGACCCACGGAGAGCCCAAGGGCTTCAGCCTCAACCATCACCCCAAACTGGACTGGGATTTTGTAAGTGAGGCAACATCACAAGTCCCGATTTAGGCAAAATGTATCAGGCCCATTGAAAAGGTCTCCCTCCTGCCAAGAAAGAGTGGGGTTGTGCTTTTTCCTAGGAAGAGGCTGGATGATCCTGATAGGAACTGTTCCCCATGAAGTCTGTTTGATTGAATCTGTTGACTTGCTCATGCCAAGGTATTTGCAATTGGATGGAACAAATCAATATTCTGATATATACATTATTTGTGCTTAGAAGGAAGACTTAACTAAATCTGCAACTAATGGAACCTCTTTTTAGTTTTATAAATAAAGATAATTTATCCTTTTTCCATCTTCAGGCAAGTCCCTCAGACTTCATTAATTCTTTCTAATGGATATTGCACTTATAATGACATAGAAAATAATGGGAAGGAGACAGTTAATAAGAGGGAAATAAATGTTTTTCTACCTAATTAGAGAACATAGTCTTAAAGTAACTTATATTCTTTGATCTATGGCAGTTAGGACTGCGTGTTGTTTTTGAATGAATACTGCTAAATTTTGGTAAGTAAATACCATTATTATCAACATTTGACTTTGAATATCCTAATGGCATCCTGTAGGCTTACTTTAATTTCAATGATGTATTTTAATTTTGGATATAGAATAGAAACTACAGTTTATATAAGTTTTAGAAAATAAAAAACAAGTTGGGTTAATTGGGGCCCAGTTATTTAAAACACACACACAGACACACACACATACACACACACACACACACACACACACACACACACGCAAATCATTAAATAATGTGAAGAGAAAACAGACATGCAAAGAAAGAAGTCAATTGTTTATCATCATAGTCCAAAAGTATCTGAACTATCAGGTGTAAATTGTAACTGACAGATACATAAAGGCCGTTTGTTAGAATTGTTGGGCCAATGCTGACAAAATAAATAAGTAAGTATTTTTGAGATCTAATGAGTGCCAGGCCCTGGGTCAGAGGCTGCAGGGAATGAAAGAGGAATTTGAGTCCACATCTCTTGGAACCCACAGTCCAGAAAGAGGTAAACCAGGTGCACAAATAAGTAGATTTCACAGAGGACATGGTAGGTATGATCAGACACATTCAAAATGTTGCTACAGGTCCCAAGGAGGGGGACAACAGCTGCAGTTGTAGTAGTTGGGATCAAATAAGGCAAAGCACATAAAGGCCACTCATTTTTCAGACTTGGGTGTTTCCATGTCCTTCATAGCTTAGTAAACCTCTTTACACTATATCTAATACAATGGGATGGCCATGGGAGATTATCAGTGTACATTGATCAATCAATCGACTTGATTGATACTTAGTAAAAGATAAAGGGTACATATTCCAAACATAGTCCTTAGCTACCAATAGGTTGAGTTAACAGATTTTGGGGGTTTACCTGAAGATTGATCAAAAGTTTGGCTACTATAGTTGTAGACCCATAAACATAAGTTCTGTAGGTATCTATCAGTTTTAGTTTTCTGGGCAAAGATTATTAAAGCCAATCAAGGGAGGAAAAAACAGGCATTTGTATAGCCTGCTCCAAAATGAAGGAGGCTGCATTTAGCAGCAGCTCAACTTTCTTTTTCCATCTAAATGTTCTGAAAATCACGTCCCAGACATCGCACCAAGAAGTGGTTGTGTGGCTCTGTCAGGGAAAGAAGCAGGCCCTCAATTGTGCTGGTGGGGTTTTACATAATAGCTGGATAGAAAATAAAAGTTCAGCTTTGAAAAGTTCATAGGGCTGTCTGCTATGATGTGCAGGCCCCTAAAGACAGCATTTCCCCAGCCACCCTAAACCCTGATCACTGAACCCTCCACAGTTACTCTCACCGTTGAACACCCAGCCGTGGTCTGCACGCACTGTGGAATCTCAGGCCACATCAGAAATGAGCCATGGAGGAAGAGTCAACCTACTCATTTCAGTTTGTTGCCTCAGCCTACACCTCCACAGGACTCCTGGTTGAAATAGGAGCTGAGAACACGTGAGCTGCAGCTGCCGAATTTGGAGCACCCAGAGGAAGCCCATTTCAGGGCAAGACAGCCTCTTGCATTAGGCCAAGAGAGCAGAGAAATCAGGAACTTGAGAGGCACGGGGACTTAGCATTCTACCCCACCCGCTGCCTTTTGTGCGGACTCTGACTCAATTAGAAGCCCAGGGAGGTATAGCAACAAAAGTTTGGGGATAGGCAGATGTTAGGAAACAAAGAAAACCTGTCCCTGGTCCTGGATCTCAAAGTTTCCATTTGGAGTAAATTTTCAGAATGGAGATTGATTATTTAACTTCATTGAATTTTCTTAAAAAGAATGGACTTTTTTTGGTTCTGTCTCAGTGATTTTAATTAATTTTCAGAGGTCTATAGCAATAACTGTTACCTAGAATGCTATTATGGATAAAATGTGACGGGCATAGATAAAATTAAATGTTAATTGGCATAATTATCTGGTTAATATTTAAAGATTTGTTATCTGCATTCCTCTGCTTTTGCCTTATTGTGCTTTGCAGCTCAATATGAATTTTTTTTTAGAAAAAGAATTTTCTCTTCATCTCCCACTGAGTTATTTTTCACTTTGGATTTTCTAGTTATTAGTCAGAGATGATAATAATAATTTTTCTTAACATGCAGGCTGCAGCTGAGAATTTCCAAACTGCAGTGAGTCACCTCTGGAGTAGTCAAGTCATTTATCTTCAAGCCTCAGAGTCAGACGTTGTGGCAGGAAGGGGATTCAGACTCCCCATCCTTGATACCAGGCATCAATACCACGATCCCTCACCTAATGGCATAGCTGTCTGTGGCTAGTCCATGTGAGCCACTGTAGTCCCACAAGCAGGCCTCCAAGGTGGCCTCTAATTTTCATGTCTCTCAAACCAGTAGCTTTCATGTTCACCCTGCCTCCGCATCATTGCACACACAAGGTCCCAAACCTATGTCACGTTGCCAAACAGTGACAGAGACTCATTAATTGCACAGCACTACCTGTCCAGGTTACTCTGCAGGAAGGGTCCAGTGCAAGGACCTGGACTATAAGGAGATCTAGCTTATAGTCCTCCCCATGTTCTACCAATAATTTCAAATCATGGATTGTCAGTGTGGCTGAGTGCTAGGTCTCTCAAACTTCAGTCATTTTTATTTTATTCTGCACCAATGTTTACTTTGTATTTTTCTTTAAATTATTTATTTTCATAAGTAAATATATTTTTATAAGAAAACTTTATATTATTACCACAAACAGAAACCTGTATCACTTAGCATAAATAAAAAGGAACCATGAGAATGAATAATACATTAGGGTTTCCAGCCAATACAGTAAAATAAAATGGCTATAAAAGTTCAGCTCTTGGAGGTAAAAAGACTTAAATGCAGAGAACAGAAGCCGGCTCATTGATTAAGACCACAGACTGACATTAGAGTGAATCGGCAACTAACAGAATGGGAAAAAATTTTTGCAGTCTACCCATATGACAAAGGGCTGATATCCAAAATTTACAAAAAACTAAAACAGATTTACAAGAAAAAAACAAACAAGCCCATTCAAAAGTGGGTGAAGGACATGAACAGACACTTTACAAAAGAAGACATACATGAGGCCAACAAACATAGGAAAAAATGCTCATCATCACTGGTCATCAGAGAAATGCAAATCAAAACTACATTTTGAGATACCATCTCACGCCAGTTAGAATGGCGACCATTAAAAAATCTGGAGACAACAGATGCCGGAGAGGATGTGGAGAAATAGGAACACTTTTACACTGTTGGTGGGAGTGTAAATTAGTTCAACCATTGTGGAAGACAGTGTGGCGATTCCTGAAGGACCTAGAAATAGAAATTCCATTTGACCCAGCAATCCCATTACTGGGTATATATCCAAAGGATTACAAATCGTTCTACTATAAGGACACATGCATACGAATGTTCATTGCAGCGCTGTTTACAATAGCAAAGACCTGGAACCAACCCAAATGCCCATCGATGATAGACTGGACAGGGAAAATGTGGCACATATACACCATGGAATATTATGCAGCCATCAAAAATGATGAGTTCATGTCCTTTGTAGGGACATGGATGAACCTGGAAACCATCATTCTCAGCAAACTGACACAAGAACAGAAAATCAAACACCACATGTTCTCACTCATAGGCAGGTGTTGAACAATGAGAACACATGGACACAGGGAGGGGGACATCACACACTGGGGTCTGTTGGGGGGAAGTAGGGGAGGGACAGTGGGGGGTGGGGAGTTGGGGAGAGATAGCATGGGGAGAAATGCCAGATATAGGTGAAGGGGAGGAAGGCAGAAAATCACACTGCCATGTGTGTACCTATGCAACAATACTGCATGTTCTTCACATGTACCGCAAAACCTAAAATGCAATAAAGACCACAGACTGCGGCAAGCTCTTCCCTACCACTTTGTATAAGTAAGTGTGTGTGTGTGTGTTATATATATGTGTGTATATATATGTGTGTATATATGTATGTGTATATAGTGTGCGTGTGTGTGTGTGTGTGTGTGTGTGTGTGTGTGTGTGTTTATAAACAGCTGCTGACCCACTGTCTAAATTTATGGCTTAAAGGTATGTATAAAAATGGACACAATTTCAAGACTAGGACCTTAGCCAACCACCAGTTAACTTGTTGCTCTGATTTGTGAATGACATAAAAATAGAAAGAGAGAAAATAATAACTCATTCAAACCTTGGAAATGAAAAATATGCTAGTGGAAATAAAACAATTGAATATAATAAAAATCTGGATTAGACAGAGAGAGTCAGAAAGAGTATTATTAAATGGGAATATAGTATTAAGGAATCCACCAGAATGTAGCACAGACAGAAAAAATGAAGAGGAGATGGAAAAGAAGGAGACAAAACAAAAGTCAAAAGAAAGTTTGCTTAAGAGACACGTGGATAGACTGAGATTTTTCTCCAACTCTTTTTAATAAGAGTTGCAGAAGAAAAAAAATCGAGAGAATGATAGAGAAACATTATATGATGAGAAAATACTTGCAAATTTTATCAAGACAACCTGAGATCAAAGTTGAGCAAAGGGTACACAGTGTCAGATAGACATAAGGAATAGGTTTTGAGATCTATTGCACAGCACGGTGATCATGGTCAAAATAACGTATTGTGAAAAATTAACCGGGTGTGGTGGTGCACGCCTGTAATCCCAGCTACCAACAAGGCTGAGGCAGGAGAATCGCTTGAACCCAGGAGGCGGAGGTTGCAGTGAGCCGAGATGCCGAAATCAGGCCACTGTCCTTCAGCCTGGGTGACAGATTGAGACTCTGTCTCAAAAATAATAATAATGATAATGTATTGTGTATTTTGAAATAATAAAGATAATACATTTCAAATATATCATCATAAAAAATGATGGGTAAGTGAGGTGATAGATATGATAATTAGCATGACTTAATCATTCCACATTGGTTGGCTATATCGAAACATCACATTGTACCCCATAAATGTATACAATCATAAGTTGTTAGCCAGAAGTAATAATAAAAAGTGTATTGTAGAGCATACCTAGCACCCATATCTTGGTTTCTAATACCATTCTCCAATAAAAGGAATCAGGGCTCCCTCAAGAAATGGCTGATTCTAAGACTGGGGCAGGAAATATATAAGATGAGCCAAAAGAAAAATAATACAATGATGGAGGCAAGCCAAATGATACATGAACCAAGTGAAAGCTAGAAGAATTTGAACAAGAAAATAAATATAATGCTATTGGGCTATAAGCCAAAGAATGAAAATGTCCATTTGTACATACTGATATAAATAAATGATTGAATAAATAAACAAATGGGGAGAATAGATATAGTTAATAGGCAGAAGAATTCCAAATAATTTATGTAGATACATTGCCCTTAAGAACGTGGAGCATAATTCCTATTTAAGTGTGAGCCGCACATAGTGATTTTCTTCCAAAGAGTACAGTATGGAAAGGGAGGGAAAATGAGTAACTTTAGAGTGGAGAAACCTGATAAGCATTACCTCAAGTCAGGTGATCATAGCTAATTTCGATAGTGATGTCATTTTCACAGTATATGCCGTTGAAATGTATGATGTGGTGAGAATGGCACTTTACCCCTGTGATCTTCCTCCATAAAACACATTACCTTGCTCTAACAATCAAGAAAACATCAGACAAATCCCCATTAAGTTCATTCTACAAAACATCTGACCAGTTATCTTCACAATTGTCAAGGTCTTCAAAAATAAGAAAGCCTCAGAAACGGTCACAACCAATAAGAATCTAACAAAATAAGATGACCAAATGTAATATGGTATCCCAGATAGGATCCCAGAACTGAGAAAAAAGGCATTAGGGAGAAATTGAGAAAATGCGAATAAAATATAGATTTTGGTTAATAATAATGTATCAACGTTGGTTCACGAATGGGGACAAATGTGCCACACTAATGTAAAATGTTAATAATAGAGAAAACTGGATGTGGGATATACAGGAGTTCTGTACTATTTTCTCAATAATTTTGTAAATATAAAACTGTTCCAAAATATAATTTTTTGAAGGTGTATAGCAAGTTGACCAAGTAGGATAAACAAAGACTCACTGTAATGAAATGTAGAACATCAAAAATATTCTGAAAGTTATGAAAGCAAAAAGAGCAGCTACAGTTAAATTTACTTTGATCAGCAATAATAAAAGCCTGGCAACTGTGAAGGTAAATTTCAAAAGTGCTGATGAAAAATAAAATAAATGTCAACTTAAAATTTTATACCTACACAAACTATTAATAGAGAATGAAGACAAAATCAAGCTGTTTTCAACACATTATTTATATACTATTTACCTATCTTATATAAAAGAACAATTCAAGAAAGACTATTTTGAAGAATAATTTAGCTGCAGGACTAACACAGATATCGAGATTCATATAAAGCTGCATATGTAAACAGTGGCATTGGTCCAAGAATAGGTAAACAGACCAATGGAACAGACTAGGATCTAAAAACAAATCCATCTATCTATGGTCATCTGAATTATGACAAAGGTCCCACAGCAATATGATGGGAAAATAATGGACTTCAAGCAGTGGTAGTAGATAATTAGCTAGCCATGTGTCGCAAGGAACCCTGACCTTACCTCACACTGTATGCAAAATTCAATTCAAAATGAATCATAGGGCTAGCACCATGGCTCACATCTGTAATCCCAGCACTTTGAGAGGATGAGGCATGTGGATCACCTGAGGTCAGGAGTTCGAAACCAGCCTTGCCAACATGTCAAAATC
>NW_016107457.1:5031591-5074937 GCF_001604975.1 Cebus imitator
GCAATAATGTGGATAAATCTTACAGACATAATGCTGAATAAAATAAGACAGACATATATGCATGCATGACTCCCTTTATACAAATTTCAAAAACAGTCCAAATTCATCTATGGTGAATCTCAGCTCTGTCATATACATGTACTAATATCATTACTAATATCAAAGGCACAAATATAGATTTAGGATGGCATTCTTATTAATGTTTGTGCAAGTAAATCCATCTATCAAATGATCTTTGTATAGAAACACAACAAGGTAATTGCTGTATAAGACATAAGATGATAAATAGTAATGGGGGCTTATTTAGGAATTAACATTTAGCTACTCTTCAAATTATAAACTGTAGAGATCTGAAAACATTTTTTAAGATATTAAATTCATTTGAATGCATTTAACTATTGAAGGGTTGTGATTAATGAAAGTTCTAATAATTAATGATGTCCACATTTTCCAACATCAAACCATCATTTAGGCTAGGGATTCCTATCTAGACTATAATAAACATTCATCCTAAAAACATCTGTTTTTATTCTATGAATTCAATAAAATATTTAGTTGCCTAAAAATTAACAAATAAAGTAAAAGATTAGCAATAATAATATAATAGCAAACATTTATTAAGCACTTAAATTGTGCCAGACATCATTATAAGCAGTTACATACATCATTAGCTCATTCATTATCTCAACAATCTCATGAATTGTTATTATTGTTCCTATCTTGCCAATAGAAAACTGAGGTACAGAGATACTAGGTGTCCAAAGTTACATAGCTTGTAAAAGGAGATTCAGTGTATGAACCCAGCCAGTCTAGTACCAGAACCTGCATTCCTAAATACCCTATTACAAGAATGCTTATCCAAAAGTGATTTAAAACAGAGGAAATCTAAAAGCAACTTAAAGGTCCATAAATCAGGGTAAATTTCCAATATGAAATAGGTATATGATCACTAAAAACATGTTTTTCAGAAAAATTCAATGATATAGGAAACATTTATGAAAATATAAAACAGAAAGCTGAATATAGTAATGTGACATTTATTGAGTGATTACTATGTTTCATGCTCTATTCCACATGATTTATAATGGACTATCTCAACTAATTATCACACTTACTTTGAAACAGGTACTATTTTCATCCCCATTTACAAATGAGAAAAACTTCCAGAAGTTAAATAATTTTCTCAAAATACAGACCCTAGGATTCAAATGCAAATTGTCTGAAACTGGAAGCAATGCTCTTAAATAGCACTCTACACAACTTCTCCTTTATTCTCTTATAAAATTGAATGTAAATTACGAGCACCCATTAATTAATTCATTCAACAAGTATTTATTGAACATTTCATATGTCCCAGGTATACCTCAGCATTGGGACTACAGCAGTGAACAGGTAGATAAAGTTCCTCTATTATATTCTAGTGGCAAATTAAAACATCAAACCACTCATTGTAATAAAGTTTAATGAGCACTAAGACAAGGGACGTTCCAGGGTGCTTTGGAAACTAGTAGTCTAATTAATTCCTGGTATGACAAGTCCCTTTTAAATCCTATTATTTTTACATATTAGTCTGGGCAGGACACAATTCAGATGATCAATGAGCACACTCCACACATCCACTGAATGAGAGAAGAAATCTCTATTTGTTTCTTACTCAATGATTGTTGTAACCTGCTACCCAGGCCACAGGCTGGACCAAGACCGGCCAAAAGTGGCTATCCTCATGCAATGGTTGCCAGGCTCTGGTATCCTGAGTGAGAAGAAGAGGGGAAAAAAAAGGAGGGGGCTGAGGACTCAAATAGGCACGTTCCAGATAAAAAGACTTGAAGGAAATCTACCATAATGCTATCTCCAGATAACTTGATGGCTTATCTCCAGATAGGAGTGATGTTATTTTCCCTTTGTACTTTTATATGTTCCATATTTTCTACAGTGGATATTTTGTATGTATAGTTTTCAAAACTCCAGACCATTTGCACAGTGACAGTAAATTGTAGAAAAGATAAAATAACCAGTTAAAGAGATTTAGGACTTTTCTGACTATAGGAACCAAATGCTGTATCAAATTTTGTTTGTTTGTTTGTTTGTTAATTGTGTAAAATACACATAATGTAAAATGTACCACATTAATGATTTTTAAGTGTATAGATCTGTGGCATTAAGTATATTCACATTGTTGTGCAATCATTATCACCATCCATTTCCAGAACTCTTTTAACCTTGCAAAACTGAAACTCTATGATGATTAAACAATACCTCCTCATTCCCCTCTCCCCAGATCCTGGCAAACACCATGCTACTTTCCATCTCTATGAATTTGAGTACTCTAGATACCTCATGTAAGTGGCATGATATATTCCTTTTGTGACTGGCTTATTTCACTTCTCGTAATGTCCTAAAGGGTCATTCATTGTCTCAGTCCATTCAGGCTGCTATAACAGAATACCTCACACTGGGTAGCTTATAAACAAAAGAAATTTATTTTCCACAATTTTGGAGGCTAGAAATTCAAGATCAGAGTGGCAACAGATTTGATGTCTGGGGAGGGACCATTTCCTGGTTCATAGAAGGCCATCTTTGAGCTACGTCCTCACTGTAGGAAAAGGTGCAAGAAAGCTTTCTGGGGTCTCTTTTATAAGGACACTAATCTCATTTATAAGGGTTTTACCCTCATGACCTCATCACCTCCCAGAAGCCCCTAATACCATCCTAATATCATCACATGGGAAGTTAGGATTTCAACATATGAATTTTGGGGGACACATTTAGTCCCTAATATCAATGTTGTTACACGTGTCCAAATATTTTTTTAAAAGACTGAAAAATATTCCATTGAATTTATATACCACATTTTGTTTCTCCATTCATCTACTGATGGACACTCGGATTGCTCCCACCTTTTGGCTATTATGAATAATGTCATTGCGAACATGGGTATGCAAATATCTCTTATAGTCTCTACTTTCAATTATTTTGGGTATATATTCAAAAGTGGAATTTTGGGATCATATGGTAGTTCCATGTTTAATTTTTTGAGGAAGAGCCATACTGTTTTCCATAGAAACTGTACCATTTTACTTTCCCACCAACAGTGCACAGTGTTTCAATTTCTCCATAGGCTTGTCAACACTTATTTTTGAATTTTTTATAATAGCCATCCTAATGAGTACGAGGTAGTATCTCCTTGCGGTCTTGATTTGCATTTCCCTCATGATTAGTGATGTTGAGCATATTTTCCTGTGCTTATTGGCCATTTGTATATCTTCTTAGGAGGAATGTCTATTCAAGTCCTTTGCCCATTTGTTTGCTTTACTGCTGTTGAATTGTAGGAGTTCTTTACATATTTTGATATTAACCCTGTATCAGATGTATTATTTGTGAATATTTTCTCCCATTCCATGGATTGTCTCTTCACTCCACTAATTGTGATACATCCCATTTTAAATTAGATATTTCCATTAGGGGTGAAGACATGAAAAAACTATGAGTTTTTTTCCGGGCCAGTAATTCACGCTGGGCCCACTAAAGCGGGGATAGTCGCAAGTCTGTGGCCAGTCATTCAGAGGTATAGACCTGATGTGTGACTTTTAGAATGAGGGAATAGAGCAGAAGGTCAGGCCAGTCTTTGCCATGTCTCTCCTCTGACTCCACATCCCAACAACTTGCCATGCCCCCCCAATGCTTTCTTCTCCAGCATGACCACATCCACTCTTTCTTTCCATCGTTCTTCTGCCACCCTCATTCAGATGTCTGTGATTCTACTCTAAACAGATTTTTTAAGTGCTTGTGGTTGTTCAGAATGCCACTGTGAAAAATACAGGCTGCAAATAAAATGTCCTAGGTCCAGATAAAATTGAGAAATTATGGGTTAATAAAAATTAAACACATTTTTATTATGGGACTTCTCAGACCCTAGACTATGCTAAAGAGGATTACATATCTCAAAGTACAGATGCAGTGTCAAAGTTTTCTAAGGTTATTTAGCTGCTGAACACATTTAGGAGGGTGTTCAGTGGCTAAATAACCTTAGAAAACCTTTACACTATTGCCATATTTTAGCATTTTCTAGGTCCTATTAAAAGTTAACAGTGGGATAACCACTGTTATCTTTTAGCATTTTCTAGGTCCTATTAAAAGTTAACAGTGGGATAACCACTGTTAACTTTTAATAGGACCTAGAAAATGCTAAAATATGACAATAGTTTCTTGGCCTCCAGTGTCATAGTCCCCCAACCTTCTGGTCTCCCGGCTGAATTAATCTGCCTAAGATGCCACCCCAAGATATCTCTTATTGGCTACCAAAGAAAGCATATCAAAGGCTAATTGAAAGGTAGGTCTAACTTATCCTTCAAGAATGTTTGCTGACTACTCGCCCATACAAACCCTACACTTCTAACAAACTGGACTGAGTGTCCTATCCCGAAAAGGTACAGTCTTTCCCATTTTCCTACAAAAAACTCTTTCATGCCATCCCCTGTCAAACTCTTGGCATCCCCTAGGGCTCACCTCCTGACTTCTCAGCTCTCCAGGTGGAAGGAATCACTCCCTTATCCAGATTCCCCAACACCTTGCATTGCAAAATAACATCATTATCTGTATGTTGCATTATTCCTCAAATTGGGTTTTTTGTTTTTTGGTTTTTTTTTAAGGACTGTGCCTTTCCCATTGAATTCTTTGCATTTCCTCTGTCTTAAAAAAAAAAAAAAAAAAAAAAAAAAAAAAAAAAAAAAAAAAAAAAAAAAAAAAAAAAACTTTAAAAAAAATCACACAAGTAATAAATAAATCCATGCTTGTAAAAATCCAAACACCACCAAAATATGTAAGGGAAAAACAATCCATTCTTTAATCTTAGCCTGCTCTAAGAAGAAACTTCCATCAATAGTTAACTGTGTATCATTCAAACACTTATTTACATTTAAGTATATATATGTATGTATGTGTATGTATATGTGTATGGAAAATATAAATACTTTTGATTATAATTTTATTTGTTAAAACACAAATGAGATTATGAATATATCTACTCTACTATGACCTGGATTTTTCACTTTACATTATATCTTGAAGATTCTTCTGTGTCATTACATATAGATCAAATGCAGCTTTAGTGGCTTCATGACATTCCATTTATGGAGGTACTATTCTATGTTTATTCTCCTTGACAATTTAATTTTCTTCTTAATTTCACAATTGAAAATCAATGCTGCAATTGTACAATCCTTGTACATGTATATATTTATGTATAATCCTTGTACACATATATTTATGTTCATTATATGAGCGATTGGATCTTTAAAATAAGGATGTAATACTGGGCAAATGCTACAAACGTAAAATTTTGATGCTAACAAATTGTCCACTAAAAAGCCAACAATAACCATAAATGTGTGTTGAATGACTATGTCTCAAATAATATTCTAAAGGGCTTATCTCTCTGGTCCAGTGCCCAGCACAGAACCACACAAAAATAGACAGTCAATGCACATTCCTGTTTAGAAACAGCAGTAATCAGTTTTACAAATTCCTATCAGTTGAATACAAGATGGGTAATAGTTTCTGTGAAAGTAATCTCTGGGTCTTAGCTAGACACAAGCTCAACATAAGGCAAGATAAAGTGGCACCTTAAAATGAAAACAAAAACAACTCTTTGGTTGCATAAATAGAAGGACAATTTTTAGATCACAGGACCTAATAATCAGTCCAATTCAACAAACATCTATCCCACAGACTCGTACAAGTCAGACTACATATTTTTCAATGAGGGACACTGGTTACAAGGAGGTCACTGACAACCTGGGGTTTACTCAGGATGATAAAAGCTCTGATGCCATGTTACGTGAGGCAGAATAGGAAAACTGGAATATTTAACCTAGAGAGGAGAAAACCTAGGCAGCCCAAGATAGCCATCTTGAAACAACACGAAAAGCTAACATGGAAAAAGAGGAAGCAGATGTACTCTCTAAACCAGCACTAAAGGTGGACTCGTCAGGCAGAGAGATTTCAACCAGTGTGAGCCGACCACTTTTTAACCACTTAGGTCATTCAACAATGAAATGAGCTGTCTCATGAGGTAATGGGGTTCCCACCCCTGAAGAGGTTACAGAAGAGGGGTGTGGACTTTTAAGGATCTTGCAAAGGCTCTCATGAAGAGTAAGGCATCTCCAGGTGTCCCATAAGCAGGGACAGAAACCATCTTCCTAAGGACAAAGGAATGAGCTCCTGGTCTATTTTCCATTTATTACAGCACCTCAACCTGTAGAACCTTAAACAATTGTTTTCTAACATCCTCAGCCCTGGTGAAAAAAGAAAGCCAGGATGACATAATCCAAGGATGAAGAAAGCTCTGAGAAACGGAAGGGAAAGTTACAAAGAAGAAAAAAGAAATAATATTAAAAAACAGGCATTGTCTTTGCTCAGTTCTCTCATCTCTCTTTCCTTTGCTTCCCCATAATCCTCCCTTCCACCATATCCCAGGACTTTCCTGCCCCAAAGGAAAATGTCTGATAATTAACCCTAAACTAGGGGTAACAAACGGGGTCAGTCTCAAGAGCTAATTCCCATCAATTGGTAGTGCCTGGCAAGAGCCCTGATTGGGAGGGATTCTGATAATGCATCTGGGCAATCGACTAGCACTGTCTGCCCTGAGCTCAGTGTTAGGGAGTGGTGGTGCACGTGCCACAGAGTTAATAAGCTTGCATTAGGACACACTAAGATGTTAGTATCTGCAAATCCCTAGGGAGGAATGAGATGTAAGTTTTACAAAACGTCTATAGGAAGAGGGAATGCTTAACTCCAAAAAGGGGCTTCATAATAATAGAGATGGAAATCCCTGTGGCATTTTAGTGGAGGCCCCATCTGAGGGAATGAAGTGCCTCCCCATACCCCTATAACCCTACCAGAGAGGCAACCTCCAGTTCCATTCCCTGTTGGACAGGCTCCGGGAGCCAAAGAGAGAAGGTGGATGTGAACGTCTCCTGTATCAAGTGTTTCCAACTTAAGGTGCAGGGATCAGGACAAATGGATTTTTGTCTAGAGGTGACCACACTCACCTCTCCCATTTTCCATGCCAAGACCTAAACCAAGCGACTGAGTAGAGAATTGACTTCCCAAACTTTACACACTTTCCTCCAGCCTTCGAATTCGTGACTACCTGTGCCCTGATCCTACAAGGGCCAGGAGCTTCTTTCAAGTGTCTCATTGCTCTTGGGCCAGACTCAGGTCCTCTGTCCCTTCACCAGGTAATTCTGCCCACTCCCTGAGGCTCCTGCCTACCTCTCAGAGGCCTGTTCCAAGTATTATGGTGATGTCAGTGGCTTCTGGCTCCCTGCCTGCAGCCCACGCTTTCCTCTACAACAAAAATGCTTCAATTCTTCTGCCCTCATCGCCTTTTAAGTTGTCTGTCCCCCGCCTGCCACAAAGGGCTCTGTTCTCCCTTTGGTGTCTCCTCAGCACAGAGTCAAGACTGCTCCAGGGCAAGGGCCAAGGTTGGTGGGGGTGATTGGGAGACATTCAGGGCTTCTCACACATGCTTTTCACTGCATGTTGAGGAAACTGAGGCCCAGAGAGGAAAAGAGACTCACTCAAGGTGACACAGAGATAATAGTAGAGGTGAGGCAGGGACCTGGGTTTCCCCACATGCCATCCGCTCTTCCCACCCCTTGAGCCTCTATGTGGCGGCACAGGCTGGGACTGCTTAATTGATTTGATTATTACCTTATACTCTTCTAATTAATTTGATTATTACCTTATACTTAATTATTACCTTATACTTAATTAATTTGACTATTACCTTATACTCTTTTAAAACAAAGCTCCCTCTCTGTCTCCTTTCTCTCCTTTTCTTCCTCCTTCTCTCCTTCTTGTCCTTGTGTCTGGCTCTTCTCACACCTTTCTCTGCCTCTCATCAACATCTCTTCCTCTTCTCCCTACCTCAGTTCTTTTCTTCTCTTTCTTCTCTTCTCTTTTTCTTCCTTTCCCTCCCTTTTTCCTCACTTTCTTTCAGTCTAACAACAAATGAAGAAGAGCTACTTCCTCCCACAAAATTGGTGTCCTCCCTAAGCTCCAAAGGGGGCTTGCACAGGACCAGAGGAGAACTGGGGTAATCCCCTCTTGGTTAACTAACTGGGTCACATTCCTTCAGGGTCCATTCTCAGACCCCACAATCTGGGTAATCTATTTTCTTTTGAAAAGGGTGCAATTTTATTTTCCTTTATTTTTTGACTAGATATAGACACAGTCGTATCATGTAAAGGTGAGGTGTTCTGCTACTAGTAAAGTGTTCTCCCTGTTGGATTTTGGGGGTCAGTGAGGAGGGGGGCTGGGGAGGGAGGGCAGAAGCCACCTGGAAAGTGAGTGCTCACTGAGATGCCGATGTTATCTGATGAAGCAGGTCAGTGTGTTCTGCTTCAAACGTTGTTAACAATGAGAGAAGAGTAGGCGTGCAGGTTTTGCAACCAGATACCTGAATAATGTGTAATACATAGGGAACACAGATGAGATGGCCTTTCATTATTTTTCTGATCTATGCTGTCAGGTTTCACTTATGAAATGGGGGAGAGACAAAGCAGACAGTTCTCTCAGGGGTCCTCAGCATGCCCCCTCTGGTGGGCCTGGGCCTACTCCTCCCCCCGAGGACTCACAGTGTAGACTAGGCTTGGCCACTGGGGTGCTGGAAGATAATCTCTCCCAAACCCAAAAGTGTTGGTCTTAGGGAAACAGTGCTATATGGGGAGTTAAGAAATGAGGAGTCTTCATCTCAACACAGCTTTGTACCTGCTATGTGATCCTGAGTTAATAATTTGTCTTTCCAACGCCTGGATTTTCTCTTACCTGGAATGAAGAAATCGAACTGGATGAGTGATTTTCAAATAATACTCCATGCATTCCCAGGGATCACCACAACAATGTTTCAGGACATCTTCACCCAGAGACATAGTGTCTGTCAAACAATGAGGGTTGAAACTTCCAGAGAAACCTGCCTGTTGCTTTTATTTCTTTCGTATGATGGAGTTCTAGGTAAGATTTAGTTAGAAAAAAGAGGTTTCCTAAAGTATGAAAACCACTAAGGTAGATTATTCTTTTTCTTATACAGGAGCTATAGAGAGATGCCCCAAATCTGGTCAACAAGATTCTCCTGTGAGAGCAAATAAAGAAATTAGCCCAAAATGGTTCAGAGCAGAATTACGCAGTTATCTTCAGGACACCAGCTTGCCCTCAAGCCACAGCACTTAGCCTGACCTGACTAAACATAACCACAGAAAGAGAGGCTTGTCAGAAGAAATATCCATTATGTATGGGAGCACTGAAAAAGGATGTCAGTAGTCACCAACCAAGCACTGCTCAGGGTGCCCAATCCTCTAGTCCTAATTTGTATAGGTGCCTGTGTATGAGCGTATGTGTATGCACGTGCAGGCATGTGCACATTTATAAGGCTCTCTTGGTGCAATCGTTTTATATGAAGGATGGTTCAAACATAGCACATATATATACACCTTCTCCTCAATCCTACGCCCACGGCAGACATCACTAATCAACTATCACTTTCCTACCAAGCCTCAATGTGGCCTCATACTTCTCAACACTCCAGACAGCCGTGAACAATTGATAAGAGCACTTGTTAAACAAAGCCTACTTTTCATACGTGCATTTAAACTTTTGAATCATATAAGTAACTCTTTTTGTTTAGATCTCTGACTTACCAAGCAACTTTCTTATTATAACATAGTTTCCCATGAGGGTACAGAAACCAAATGGACTTTTCAGAACACAGGAGTGTCCAGTCCTCTTGAATGCTCTATTTTTCACTATATAGCAGCTTCACGAATTCAGTTACTGCAAATCATTTCCTTTAAAACAAAAGTATCTTTCTTTCAGTATGAAAAATTAGGTATCTTGATAACCAAAGGTCTGATGACCAAACCCTGGACTCTGGAAGATCCCCGGGTAGAGAACCATTTGAACCACCAGGTTTCTTCAGATAAGTTACTCATAATCTCTGTGTAGCATGATAAAAATTTTTTCCTTTCGAAAAATTTTGTGACGACTCCAAGAAGAGGATTCTATAATTTAAGAGGTTTTTGCCATTTGCAGAGTAAGTTAAGGTCAGAGATGAACAGAGTGTCTGTCTAGTACTCATGAGAATATGTCCAGCCAGTTTAATGGAAAAAGAGCAAGAATATGGCAGTCTGGAAACAAATCCATCCCTCTGCTGCAGCCCTTATCTGTCAGACCCTGTTCAAATCTAAATCAAAATTCCATGCCAGCAACCACAAGAACATCTAACCATGAAATGTCTTCTTTACTTGCTTGGTTTATGTGAACATATTTGAGTGATAATTAGAAAATAAAAATTAAATGTTTACCAAGTGAGGCCCTTTCAGAATGATGCTGAAAATCGACAAGAGAATCATTTGTCCTTCAATCAGTTTTTACCCTTGGCTTTGTTGAGTCAGTTAATTGGAGAGCCACACTAAGGCCAAGGTTGGCTCAATCCCCATGTAAATGAGTTTCATAACCACAATCTGTTCCTAAGGGGCTTAAATAAATGGGTACACAGGATACAAAATGTCATTCCTTCTTTTAGAAAACTCAGACATGGGTCCCACCTATAGCAAATCTCACATTTTTACACAGAAAGTCAGATCTAAATCACATAAGTTTTCCTTGTCAAAATGCTTAAATGTTTCCAAGATACAAGTTTTATACTTGAATAATGAGACTATCCCCTCTGCCATGGGCTGAGTTGTGTCCCCTCAAAGTTCATATGTTGAAGTCCTCACTGTCAGTACCTCAGAATGTGACTGTGTTTGGAGAGAGATGTAATTAAGTTAAAAACGGCCATTAGGGTGGGCCCTAAACCAGTATTAATCCAATACTGATGTCTTTATAAAAGAGGAAATTTGAACACACAGAGAGACACCAGGGATGCAAGCACACAGAGGAAAGATCATGTGAGGACACGGCAAGAAGGTGGCCATCTGCAAACAAAGGAGAGAGGCCCGGGAACTGACACCTGGATCGTGGACTTCTAGCCTCCAGAACTGTGAGAAACTAGACTTCTGCTATTAAACCACCTAGTCTTGGTATATTGTTATGGTAGCCCGGCAATCTTGTTAAGGTCGTTATACCAACCCCACAAAAAATTGTTAGCTCTCCAACTTCCCAGCTATGCCAATTGAATGCTCTGACCGCTACACAGTACTCTCTAATTTGACTTTGGTCTTTGGGTCTAGAGACAATGGGTTAAGAACCTTAAATTTTGTATTCTCTGACACCACCACTTTCTAACTCCTCCTCTACAGCCACACATCTTCTTTCATCTACTGAAAATATAGCACTTTCCAGAAATGATAATTTAAAGTTCATCTGCTCATCACATGGTGAGTAGGGCAGACTGAATTCTATACCAAGCAAGGATAATGCTACCTAAATTGTAGAAGCTTCATTTGACTTCTTATAAAGATTTCTTTCACAACAAAATCATTGATTATCTCAAAAAAAAAAAAAAAAAAAAAAAGCAAGTACCACGTACCTGGCATGTATCAGAGAAATATATCCTTTTGAGATCAAGAATCTAAATTTTCTCTCTGGAAACTGCAGGAGAGGACAGAGACCGCATTTTGCCCATCCTTGCAGTCTCAACTCTCGTGCTCTGTGACTAGCATAGAGCTTTGCATGGGGAAGGTAATTTTTTATTTGAATGTAGTGGATAGAGGAGAATGACAACTCTAAGAGAGTCTGGAAGAAGGATGGTGTCTGTTACAAATATGGATACAACAGCTATTTCAATCAAGCTGCGTGGCAGCACACCCACAGTGACATTCTGGAAGTAGAATCCAAATGCTTTTTTTGAACGTGGTATCTTGTGATTCTTCTTGGAGAAGTATCCTATTATCAGGTTACGCCTGATCAAATTTACTCATGCAGCCTAGGTTTGTATATACCATTGTCTGTTCTCAACACTGGAGTCAAAGTAATGCTTTTTAACATATGAACTCTTGTGCTCTGTGAGAACATAGTGTCACATCTTCATGCAAAACTCTGCAATTGCTCCCAGTTATCAGTCAGGGCAAAGGCTGCCAGAACCCCCATGATCTTCTTCTTCCTGTCTTCTACTTCTCACCCACTGGTTCACTCTCTCCAGCCTCCCTGGTCTCCTTTTTGGTCCGCAAACAAGACAGGCACATTCCCACCTCAGGGTCTTTACACTCACGCTTCCCTCTTTCTGGGACACAATTCTCCAGATACCTGCTTGGCTGACTCCCTAACTTCCTTCAAGTTCTTTTTTAAATGTCACTATCGCAGTGTGGCCCATCCTAAGCACACACTGGCATCTTCCTCCCTCATGCCACTTCAATACGTGGTAAATTTCCACTTTACCACGCTTTACTTTTCCTTTTCTTCACAGCACTTGTCATCTCTAACATCTTAGATCATCTACTGATGTATTGTGTGTATGGATCATTGCTTGTCTTCTCTCTACCTAGAACAGAGGTCCATAGACTGGTATTGGTCTGTGGCCTGTTAGGAACCAGGCTGAATGGCAGATGAACTAGCATTACCACCTGAGCTCTGCCTCCTGTCAGGTCAGCAGCAGCATTAGATCCTCATAGAAGCATGAACCCTACTGTGAGCTGCACATGTGAGGGCTCTAGGTTGCACACTCCTTAGGAGACTCTAATGCCTGATTATCTGAAGGTGGAATAGTTTCATCCCCAAACCACCATCCCCAGCCCCCATCTATGGAAAAATTGTCTTCCACAAAACCGGTTCCTGATGTCAAAAAGGTTGGGGACCGCTGACATAGAATGTAAGCTCCGTGAAGGCAAATATCTTTGTTTTCTTCGCTGATGTATCCCCATGCTCCCAGAATGGTGCCTAGTACATAGTAGGTGCTTCATAGATAATTTTGAATAAACTAATAATGTCTTATATGAACTAGATATTTATCTTCCCTAGGTTAAGATGACAAAGCTCGAGTTTGCCCCACAGTGATTAAAAGCACAGTAACATCTCATGGCCTTATTGTTATGCTATGTAGAAAACTAGATGCAACGACAGATTTCTAGGACTGGTAACTCCAACTTTCTGTCAGAACACTTTATGGTAAACAAATGGACCTCATGTTACAGGCAGTGACCCCAAGTTTATCAATGCCACCGAACAGTACAGTCACACTGGTGAAAAGTTTAGCCAAAGGGCCGGGCATGGTGGCTCACACCTGTAATCCCAGCACTTCGGGAGGCTGAGGCAGATGGATCAGTTAAGGTCAGGAGTTTGAGACCAGCCTGGCCAACATGGTGAAACCCCGTCTCTACTAAAAACACAAAAATTAACCAGGCGTGGTGGTGCACGCCTGTAATCCCAGCTGCTTGGGAGGCTGAGGCAGGAGAATCGCTTGAACCTGGGGGGGTGGAGATTGCAGTGAGCCGAGACTGCACCACTGCACTCCAGCCACAGCAACAGCGCAAAACTCCATCTCAAAAAAAAAAAAAAAAAAAAAAAGTTTAGCCAAGTAGATTGCTAGTATCATAAAGTAAAAACAAATATGGAGTTGACATTTTCCAAGTTTTGACAATTCAAGAGATAGTCTGGGGTGACCTTAGCTACCACAAAGAAGAAAACCAGAGCTTTTAGAGGCTTTTGAGATCCTGAAAGATCAAATGAGCCAATAGCTTTTTAACACACAAGACAGGACAGCTGTTGACCACCAGGCTATTTGGGGACAGAGTTTTAGCAGAGATGACACCCAAATTTTCCTGGTTCCATCACTTCCTGGTGAATCTCATGGCATCTAATTCTCTGGCCAGATTGCTCTTCCCAAGGCCAGGCTGAGACTTCAGACAACTCCCTCTGTCCTAGGGAAGAAGTCATTCTGACTGTAGCAATTCTTTTATGCCTTTATTCTCTGGGGAAGCATAGAGACTGATTCTCTCAGAAAAAACAACCAACCAAAAACTAAACAAAAACCAAAAAAAACATCCCTAGGAGATATCTGATGATAAAAGATCATTGTTGCCTTTTTCCCCCAAAAAGTCAAGCCATAGGGGAGTCAGGTATGGCAGAGCAAGAGAAATCAAACCATTCAGTGGTGCTGTGCCACAGCGGATGGTTTATTCTTACTTCACTGTCAGAGACACTCTTACATTGTCTATGAAGTATGTCATTCACACTCAGAATATGCATAAGGAAAGAACATTGCAAGCGTTTGGCAAACAGAAAATTCCTCTGTCTTTCCTTCTCTCCCTCTGCCCCTTCCCTTCCTCCTTTTCTAAGGAGTCCTCACTAAGTGGTTGCTATTCCAGGCAGAGATACACAAACATCATGTCTCTGACCTATAGAAGCTCCCCCTGTAGCAGATACAAATAACTCAATGACAGGGTGACAGATGCCAGGAAAGAGATGGGTGCACAGTGCCTGAGAAGCGCAGAGGACGAGAACATGAATTCTACCCGAGGAAGGAGCATTGACAAATGCTTCTCAGAGGAAGTGCTGTTCAAACTGTGCTATAAAGTTAGGAGGCAGAGTTTGCCAGGCAGAAAAGAAATCAAAGCCACTTAAAACAATGGGGCTGTGAGATCTGTCTCCTGCCTTGCGTTTCCTATATGACATGTCTCCAGGAAGACAGCAGCCAGAAGGTGGGCTCCAGGAACATGAGATCTTTGGGTCTAGACACCAGTTGCTGAGTCCAGGAAGGCTGGAGGTACCAGGACCTCATCACTTTCTCTATGAAACATATCCCAAGACCCAGAAGGAAGGGACCCTGAGTACATGAATTGTTTCTCCCAATAGGCAGAAAGCTCAAGAGAGACGATGTTGTCATTTAGTCTGATTATTTAGGGGATCATAGTATCTGAAAGGCAGAAATGACCTCAAATGCCATTCTAATCTGAGTTTTCATTTTACTCAGAGGAAGCTGAGTCCCAGACACTTGCATGAGGTCCCACAAAGTCAGTGACAGAGATGAGACTAGAACAAAGTTATTTTCAGTTCTGAGGCACAGCTCTATTCAAGAAACATCGCTCTACATTCTACCTCATGGCTTTACTGATATTCCATTTTCATGAGGAAAAGGAAGCAAGTGGGAATGAATTAAGATGAAACACCAGTATGTAGAGACGATATTCCAGTGAAGTCAGGATATAAGGTGAAAACTCTGCCTGGTCAGATTGATCCTTGGCAATATCTCAATGAGACACCATGCTGGAGACCAGCAGGGACCCCCTCACTGAGACCAATGCAACCAGTTTTCCTATCCAGTGCTGGAAAAATGCGCTGCTTCTTTAGTTGAGTACGGATAAAATATTTGGCTTATATCTAGGGGCTGTGGTGGATGAAAAACACATATCTCATAAAATCACACCCAGGGTGGGCTGACTTCAGCTGTTGCAGGACTGAAAGCGGCAACCTCAGTTCCTCTGACCACACAGGAACCACAGTGCCCTCCTGCCCCTCTAGACAGTTCCACATCTTGCCTTAGTCAGATTTCACCTTTGCAAGATTTCCTGCAGAACCTCCCTAGAGTCAGTCTTTCCCGTCTGTGGCCTCATTACTCATAGTTTTAGATTGTTTCAAGTACTTTCATCAAAGTATTTAAAAAATATTTCCGCATAATCAGAGCACTTGGAGTCATATATTTCCTTCTTTTTGTCAAATATAGATCTTTATATTTTACAGCTTTATTGAGATATTGTTGACCAAAAAATTATATAAATTTAAGCTGTGCAATGTGACATTTTGAAGTACATTGTGAAAGTTGCCACAATCAAGCTAATTAACACATCCGTCACTTCACACAGTCATTCTTGTGTGTGTTTGTGCAGAACACTTAAGATCTGTTCACTTAGCAAATTTCAAGTCTATAATATAGTGTTATTAACTACTGTCACCCCGCTGTGATCTTCAGAACTTTTCAGAGTCCTTTGTATTTCTAAAGCACCCCTTGAATTTGGGAACAGAATAGAAACAGCATTGGCCAGTAGTCAGAAGACTTGGGTTCGAATGTGTATGGTTAGGGCCCAGATAAGAAACAGATGACATATTCAGCGGAAACGAGTAAGTAAAAAGGGACTATGTAGCAAAGCATAAGCGGGGTTCAGCGTTAGCAACAACTGGAAGCATCATCACCCATGGAGCTAAAGGAACCAGAGGAGGGAGCTGTGGCTTTGGGTCAAAAAATGCAACCCCTGCTGAATCCTACATATCCCAGGAGGGAGGCTGTTGGAGTAAACACCCCAGCCTCGTTACTCATCCTCCAGTCTCTTGCCCTTGCCTCTCACCCAGAAGGCTAGAGAACCTGATCCATGTAGGTTCTCTGGAACCATCTCTCTGGTAAAGGGGGCCAGGCAAATAAAGATGATCCAGCAGAGGCTACAGTTGAATCACTTCAAACAAAACTCTCTACTCTCTGATCCTCAGGATGTATTAGTAAAAACAAGTGGGTTGATCATCCAGCAGTCTCTCTGCTGCCTTCCTGCCTAACGTTTAATGACTTTAGGTATAATATTGATTTTTTTACCTATAACTCTAGGTAAAAGAATACACACATGTTGATTTTCTAGATTTCCAGGGGCAGATAACTCTAAGTAGACCAAGACATAACTGCTGCTCTTAAAATGCTTCTTGAAACGGAATATGTGGAATTAGAAATTCATGCCTTTATAACAATTCAATGCTTAATACATTTCTAAGAAAAACGAGCTAGTTATTATTCCTTAGTTTTTTTTTTTAAAGGTTACCTTATTCAGCCCTGTTTATGCCAACATCCTAATGTATGTCTTAAAAAATTATTCAATTCTTTTTTTATGCTGAGGCCTTTGTTTAGACCCATGGACTCTAAATGACCTAGTCATCTTATCTAACCTTTGTGGGGCTTCTTTTAATCATTTATAATTTGAAAAAAGGCAAAAGTTACCTACCAAAGCATTCTTTAGTGCTATGTGGGTCAGAAGGCACCCCTTTCCAGATTCAGAAAGCAGGAGGCCTCCAAGGTGGTGGAACTCTAGAGGGATCTTAAGAAACTTTGGTGTCTCCCAACCAGGGGTCCCTAATTACTAGCTTAGCTCTGGAAAGATGGGGACTGACCATCACAATTTTTCAGGTTTGTTTCTCTCTTACAACGAATCTTCGTGGAGCATGTCCTAGGCACCAGGAAATAGCAGTGAACAAGACAAAGTCCCTGTTTCTAAAAGCAAAATAATTATAATCTGGAATCATATACACATGAAACATAAATATGTGAGATACCTTTATATAGTAATAATTGTAAGCACAATGAAGAATATGAGACAAGTTAATGGGATAGAATGATTGGGAGTCAGGGGGGAGAATGGGACCACTTGAGGCCAGATACACAAGCTTGGGAAGAGGTTGACTTTTGATAGGAAACTTTAATTTCAAATATCTTATTCCATACTTTTTGCATAAATGTAAAATGTTCTAAAATGTCTAATATCTTGGAAGATAGTAACTGAAAGAAGCAAATTAGTAATGTTCATTTTAAAGAATTAAGAAATCTAAGATGAAGAGCTACAAAAGAAGCATCCCAAGCTGAAAAATTATTACAATGACCTGCAAATGTGTGTGTAAAATGCCAGAAGGGTTTATTGTTGGGTCTATGGGCACTTGGGGATTTGTGATGGAGGCAGGGAAGCAAGGGCTAGACACATCTAAGTGAAAGAAAGACAGTGTTGGGATGTTGAGGAAGAAAGAGGAGCAGAAAGGGGTAAGCTGGGTTCCTGTGAACATTGAGATGGATATTTGACCAAGTGTTGAAGTCTGAAGCTATGTGCACACTTCTAAGTGTGGAGTGATCGTCAGGCAGAGCTGATTCCTATGATATGCATTGATAATTATAGGGGCTATTTCTGTTCCTGCCAGTAGTTCAGAGATATTCAAAAGGTGCATAAAATTATTTAAACTATTTCATTTTAGGACCTAAATGATTGCAAAGCAGAGAAAAGGTTGGGAAAAAATAAAACATTTACGAGAGTTTGCAAAAGGAATATTCATATAAATGACGTGTCAATCCACGTGTAGCACTTTGCTTCTTGTGTGGTAGTAAGTGAGAAAATGTCAAAGCCAAATCTGCTATCTTTTTGCATTTTCAGTGTCAGGAAACAGCCATTATCTGTCATATCTGGATCTTCCATGATTCAATGATGAAATAGCTCCTAAAAGGTGCTCAGAAAAGAAGCGGTAATTCCATATAACACCACAGAACACAATCATAGCTTTAGATCTTCAGAATGCATCTCTGAGCAAGGTTCTATGGCATTTGAACTTACGTATTCATCAACACAAACAACAGGTATAGTGTAAAACAAACAAACAAAAAAAACAAATTTTAACCCACTCCAAGACCTCAAAAGATTTAACAAGAATTGGATAAAACCTTTGTGTCTCAGCACTGTGACAGCTTCAGCCAACCACAAAAATAAAAAAGTTGTTCCTATATTAGTAAGTTATTTTAATGAAATTCCTGGAGATAATGTAAAAGTTCTTGAACTTGACATCCTGCCAGGTGCAACAAGTGACCATTATGCTTTCTCTGCTCTGAGCACAGCACACCGGTTGATAAGATGGTCATCACGTCAGCTGGTAACATTAACTTCAGAGATGGAAAATCCTACCAGTTCAAAGACTTTTTTCTAGAAATTGATGACTAACTTCATCAAAACATGATGAGAATTGATTCTGATAGCATACTGATATCAATGCTATAAATGACACATCTGCTGATTTTCCATTTTTTGAGGAAAGTCGTTCTTGTAAAATATTTTTCCCTATATAGGGTGTGAATAGGTCACTGTGATAATTTGGTGATTGGGTCAGAGGGCGGTGCAAATAGTTATTACCTTAAATTCAAGATATCTGAGACGAATGCCTCTTGTTGAAAGAAGACTAAACGTGTTTCAACTAGTTTATGATTCTACAAGCAGTTAAAACAAATTGATGGCCTCTTATCTAAACGAAAAAAAATAAAGATTTTAATTCAAAACATTGTCTCTAGTTTTAAGCAAGCTACTTCCACTATTTTACCCGAAGCTCTGTCTAAAAGAAGGGGCAGAACATATCATCACTGAAGACCATGTGCTTTTCCAGCAGTATGCGTAAGTCATAAGTAATTCTAAATTTTCACTTTCATTTCAAACTATGAGAATTGTGAAAGAACATCATTAACAGTGGTTTTCACTCTGGTTTAGATCTATATCTAAACAGATGAGTTATATATAAAACTGTCTAAATCATGAAACTTTGGGAGAGCTAAGTGTGAATAAGGCCTATCGTTTATACTGGCTTCACTGAGGGAGAAATTATAAATAAAATCATCCAGAAAAGCCATTAATTCCCTTCAAAGTACTGTCCCTTCTTTATCAGGCAATGACCTTTTTAATAAACACCATGTACTTAAATTATGGTTTAATGAGAACTTACTAGCCTAATGGGCAAAGAGAAAGGATACAAATGAGAAACTGCTGGATATGATGAAAGATTGTTTTCCTCCTGTGTATGCTAGTATTCCAGTCTTATTTTAAAAGTGCAAATTCATCCTCTGCTGGGTACACCATGGTGAAGAGACAAATTTCAGCAAAGAACGATTTTAGACACTGTGAACCCTCTTCAGGTTCAGTGAGCACTGAAACTGTAGACTGTCTCTCAGTATTCAAATTAAGTACTCAGAGACTTGGTAAGAGATGTTTGAGAAAATTAAGCAAAATCAACAATTATTGATGGAAGCTGAGTTCTTCAAAAAATTCAAGGAAATAAGTTGCCCTCAGCATCATTATTGGATAAATGATTAAACTGAAGAAGTGAGTATTGCATTGAAGCCTATATACATCACTTTTCAGACAGATTATGATTCATTGGGAAAAGGTTTTCTGTGGTTCTTTTAATGCAATCAAGTTCACTGTTAAATTTTTTTACTTAATGGACTATTTTTTAGAACTGGGTTAATAGAGAATTGAACAGATGAAGAATTCTTATATACTCTACTACCTTTTATTACATCTTATATTAGAGTGGTATATTTGTTAACATTAATAAGCCATTATTGGTACATTATTACTAACTAAAAATCCATACTTTAGGACTCACTCCTTGTGTTGTTAAGTTCTATGGGCTTTATTATAGATATTTTTACCAGATTTTGTATTTCTCTTCATCTTGTTCTTTTACATAAAGAATAATGAGTCATAAACAATGTACAGTGACCTAAAATGTATTATCAATACTTTGAAGCACTTTTTATATGTATAAATTCTAGGAAATAAAAGACCACAGACCCTAGTTCAGAATAGGAAGACACTACAGATACCAGGCATAAGAAAGAACCTGAGTAGTTCTGGGAAAAGAGACTCCAGAATGTTAAGGACAGAAACTACTTAGATCTCAGAATCTTAAACACCACGTCTAACATCATTAAATCTTAGCAGGGAGGTGCTTGCCTGGCCCTTTAAAGGTAGCTGACACAAGAGGGCCTGGCCGCTAGAACTCTGGCCGCCTGGCCTCCCCTGCCCACAATCCTGGTTCATAGCCTAGATTCTGGAGCCTCTTCACCCTGCTCCAGGATGATCCCCACTCTGTCCTGTGCCTCTCTCTGTCTATTGCCTTTATGGTTCGTTTTCCAGCCAGATCCCAACCACTTGGCTTTAACCTAGCAGAGACAGAAATGGAAAAGACACATGTCCTTTGTTCAAGAAATTCATAGTGGACCTAATAGAAGGGGCTGTAAAGTGCTGTACCACGAGCTGCCTCCAGGCTTCAGGTGTATTCAGCAGGATGTTGCCCCATGTGCTATTTTAAATTTGGATTTGGTTGCCCACAGTTAAAAATTAGAAAATTTCACGCACACACGAATCTTGCTCTCTAGCTTCTCTTGAAAAATCAGAAGCAACCTTGCAGTCATATTGCTAAGAATCAGCTGGATTTGAGTGGCAGCTGCCCTCCTTTTGGGCTAGATATTGTCCCCTAGTTTGACATAGTCCCCATCTCTCCTTATTATGTTACACTCAGGCCACTTACTGAGTTTACATTATCTACCTGGCCCTTGTAAACAATTGAGTTTACAATCCTTGGAATGGCTGGCTGTTTTTGTGTTTCCAGTGGCCAAAGAAACCATAAAGAGGCTAAAATATAACCCTACATCAAGTCTTATTCTTCACCATCCATCGATGGAAGAAATAGATGTTCAAATATGGCCATTCATTCCTTCGTGTGCCAAAAGAAACACCAAAGCCACATGTTCCTTCCTTGTAGTACTTCTTATTTAAAATAGAGAGTATTTCTTATTTAAAAAATTATATATACATATATATATATATATGTATATCTCCTGCTGGTCGAATCAATTGCCCCTTTATGGAGAAGGAGCTCCTGACCACCAAGCTAAATTTATGGTCTGGAAGCATTACCAGAGGATCTCCCAAACCTGGAGGTGATCAAGATGAACCACCATGCTTGAAGTTGGAATAACTTATCACTTTAAGAAATTCTTTGTCCCAGAAATTTCATAAGCTCTCAACTCAAGGGTCTTCTTACAAACTCTGGTTTGTACTTTAAGAGGGTTTTCCTCATTGAAAGTTCTTCTAAGCTAATTGGATAAGGGGTCATGACATCTCCTTGCCTCTCCGATTTGCTAAAATATAGCAGAAAGCAGAAAAGTTTCTTCCCTAGGCCTGCCCTCCTCACCTCTGCTGCTTTCACCCATCATCTAGGAAGTACATGCTCCAATGCCCAGACAGATCCCTGCAGAACCTACACCTTACCAAAGATGAAGGGGGGCAGCTACCTAAAGAGGGCAGGAAGTACATCAAAAGCACCTAGAGACAGAGATCCAGGTGAACATGCCCCAGGAGCAGCCTTCAATGAACACACCTTTGTTACCTTTGTATTCCCAACGCCCAGAATGGTGCCTAGCATTTTGTAGACATTCAGTAAGGATTTGTTGAATGAAAGAACGAATGTATTTTCTACACACATCCTTGCTTCTGTGGTTTTGCTGCTTTGTCTGCTTCGATCTTGTTAGGCTCCTTGGACTGACTTCCATTTAGGTTCCTGAAACTGACTCAGACCTGACCTCCCGACATTCTGGATCTGACATTTACTTTTTTCTTTATCACAATGGCTCATGAATACCTCTGTTTTCAATTTTTCTTAATGTTCTATATTTCTTCAGGCAAATGAAAAGAGCCTGGAGATTCCAAGTCATTTGGCTCTGGTTCTAGTGGTTGGGGGGCCCAAACTTGGGGAATGGGTATGATTTTTGCCATTCAGAATGTTAAAAGTTCTAGAGAGTCTTGCAGTAAGAAAAACTTGTTTAATATTATTTAAATATAGCATTTCTCAACATTCTTTAGAGAAGGAGCCTCCCTTTTTCCCGCTACACAATATCTATCAATGCCAGGTAAAATTAGGATTCCAGGGAACAAACATAACTTGCAGAATTGCTAGAATAGAGACACTGGGGTCAGTCTCAGAACTAACATTCTCTGCTAAACTTCATTTGCATTAAGGTAAAGGGCCAAGACACCTTATCATCAACCAAATGGTATAAAACTAAGAGAATTTCAGGTCTGAGAGCATTCTCTAAAAGGAAACTACTCGTGTCACTCTTTGCCAACTTCCTTTTGTTGGTTCTATTTTATGGGTCTGTCATTTATCAGCAATTAATGAGAACAGTGGTGTCAAAGCCTCCACCTTCCTTGCAGGGGCATCTAAGTTGGACTGGGGATGGGGGATGGGGGAGCCAGCTGCAGCTTTTTATCTTTTGGTGACAACAAGTAGTTGTATTCCTTCTTGGGCAGTCACCGGGTTCATGAATAGTGCCACAGTCTTTTAAAGCCAGGACTGCTCTTTTGATCTACAAGTTCATATGACTCCACCATGGGCAAGGCCTTCTGTCCAATTCCGCCCCTCCCCCTTCCTGTGTTTGTGTCTGCCCTTGCAAGCATTTAGGCACTCAGCCAGAACGAGGCAGTGAGTTGCCCAATTCAGAGAAATAAAGGAAAACACCCCCCTCCTCAATTGGATGGTCAGTAGCTGTGGGGAGATATAATAAACCTCTTCACTAAACGAATGCGGCTTTTAGATAAGTGAGGAATTATATCTCTAAAGCTATTCTTCAAAACTTGTGACAGTTCCACATGGTCAGGAGGCTGTCGTGCTGCCATGGAGATGGAATTTAAGTATAGAATTTGAGGGACTTTAGCCTGCGTGGTTTTCTTCTTCCCAGCCCCACCTTGCAGTTTGGTGTTAAAAAAAAAAAAAAGTGAAGCTCTAAACTAAATGCAACTTCTGATGTAAGAAGTTAAAGAACATGGATACTTTTTTAGAGTAATTTTTAATTTTTTTATTTTAGAATCTATACACGTTGAGTAATACTGATATGAATCAGCTTTGAGGAGGCTGCTAGGAAGACCCAGGCCTCCTGCCAGCCACAATAGCACAGGCGGGGAGGCGCCATCACGGGTGTCATCTCTACCAAATGGAACAAGAGCTTTGATGTTTTCTGTCCTAAAACCGTGCTCGGACATTCACTTGACTCTTTGCCGAGCAAGCCGTACCCAAAAGTAAAAGATGGTCAAATACATCACTTTCCAAATTCCATCCTTTAGGGCCACCGTATAAGATTCAGGCACCATCTTTAGAAGATCCTAGATAGCAGGTGGTTACCAAGGTGGGACGTCCATTGGAGCGAGGCCTTGCATTACTTTCCAGGTCTCCTGCTCCATTTCCTCTCCCTCCTTCTGCTCCATCCCTGCTAGCCTCTTTGCAGCTATTCAAATACACCGGGCATGCGCCTAACTCAGGGTTTTTGCATTGGTTGTTCCCTCCAACTGAAACGCTCTTCCCTGGTATAGACATGGCTTACCCCCTCCTCTTTTTCAAGTCTTTCTTGAAATGCCATTTTCTTAGTGAAGCTATCCTAACCACCCTATTTAAGCAGCTTCCTCACGCAACAATTCCTAGCCTCCTTCCTCGTTTTGTTTTCCTCCATAACACTTACCACTGTCAAATGTATCTTTTGCTTATTTATTTTATTGGCAGTTTGCTTTCACTCCTAGAATGCTGATCTGTGAGGGCAGGGATTCTGTCTGTTTGGTTTCCTGCAAGAATCACAGCAATAAAGTATGCCTAGAACAGGGCTTGGCCTTGGTTGGCATTCAATGACTATTCGTTGAAGAGGGAATTAATGACTGAACTGCTTAGCTAGCTGCCATCTAACAGAGATCAGGGCCCTGAGACAGGGGCCACAGGAGTGGTAAATTCTTGACTGTGGCCTTAGTGAATGGCTCCAGGAGAAGAATCTGTAAAATCAGAGGGCCCTGGGCAGGGCGTTGGCAAGCATAGGAGTGAAAGTGGTGCAAGTGCTCATTTCCCAAGTGGTAACAGTGATGCCGAGTGCTGTGTTAAGCACTCTTCCAAGCCTTCCTTCCTAAAGTGTCTGAGTCTCTTCTTATTCTAAGAAAATTGCAGCTGTAGGCTTCTCTGAAAATAGCAGAGAGTATTAGTCCTGGGATAGACCTCAGAGTCTCTACCCTAGCAGTTCCTAAAATGTGTTTGTTCCCTGAAATCCTAATTCCACCTGATGTCAACGGTTCCATCAGCACCCCCGTTCCTCCAGGCACAGCCAGGGATGAATGGTTTGGTAAAAACAGGTTTCATTTTGCTTAAACCCATGCATAGATGAAGGAGACTCCCAAAACATTCCTCAAAACCAGCAACTCAGCCTTGGTTGATGGCACCTCCACTTTCTATCACGTTAAGATTATTTTCCAGTTCTCTCTCTGGCCCTCTATATCCAACTAGTTCTCAGGCTATGGCCATTGTATTTCCAAAATGCCTCTGCATCCTCTGCCTCTCTCCCATTCTCATCACCACAGGCCTCACCAGGCTCTCATTAGCCTTTGTCTGGCTATTGCAATAGCTGCCCAACTGGTTTCCTATCTCTAGTTTCTTCCTCCACCAACCCATGCTCGGCCACAATATTCCCAAAGAACAAAAGGGGTATCACTCTTACTAATCTAAGAAAATGCCAGTGGTTCCCCATGACCCTTGAGATGGGCCATTTAATCTACCTTCCAGGCTTTCCACCCACTAGCTCCCTAAATAAGTCCTCCGCCATAGCCTCATCTACGTGTGTGCTCAAGTACTGCCCCTCTCCCAAATAAAACATGTGCTTTCTATGGGTTTTTCCCTCCTCACCCTGCCTTTCCCCCTTCTAATCAGATGCCCTGATTTCTCCTCCGTTCCTGTTGAAATCTTATCCAGAGATCCCTCAAGGCCCATTTACAGATTGATTCATTCACACAGTCAGTCAAGAGACTGGGGAAGTACAAACCTCTTTTTCTCACACCTCCCTTGTCATAAGTGAGCTTTCTTCTGTATATCTCCTGTGTATTTGTCATACACTCCTTTGGTTAGGGCTATTGCTCTCATATACATCATTATTTCCCCAGCTAATATTTTTGTATGGTCCTCGAGGACAGAGACTTTTGTACCTGTGTTTTATTTCCAGGGCACTTTACATGACAGCTTGTTCATAGCAGGTGCCACACCTGTTCGGGGATAATGATAATAATACATCTCATGCATCCTCTAAGGGTCACTTTAATCCTTTCAAGGTTGCTTTGCCAAGTATAACTGGTGAGCCATCACCAGAAATATTTCCTTTTCCCACTCCCCACGGTCAGCAGGACTCACAGTCCTCAAGGTAGCCAGTTGTTATCCAAAGCCAAGCGAGTGAGCTAGGAGCCCAGGGTGGAAAATAAATGTCACACAACTTCCTCCAAGATTAATTTTAAAGAGGAAATCATCAGGGTTAGAAGAACAGACTTGATTTACCAGTTAAGGCTGTTGTCCCAGGCGCATATGCATCATTTATCTCCCTGATGCCCTGCAGCATGCACCTGGATGTCCCGAGTGCCTCATGGTGTGGGCAGGCAGTCTGGTGGCAAGTAAAACAAATATGGAATTCGAGGGGTGCAGTGAGAGAATACGGAGAAGAAAAATGCGAGGAGGGGAAGAAGAAAGAAAGGAAGTAAGGGAAGGAAGGAGGGAGGGGAGAAGGGAAAGAAGGAAGAAAAGGGAAGAAGAAAGGGGAAAGAAGGAAGGAAGGGAGGGAGGGAAGAGGGAAGAAGGAAGGAAGGAGGAAAAAACAAAGGAAGGAAGGAAGGAATTTAGTTTCATCCTGTTAGGTATGAACATTGTGAAAGGAAATAAGCAGAAAGAAATCTGTAATATGTCATTGTGCGGCCTCTGCTGTTAGGTTTCACCTATCTCATTGTTATTGTCTGTGATTTTGTGGCTGTTCAGTGCACACCCCTCTTTTTCATCGGTACAGACGTCTATCATTTACCAGTTTATATGTCCTTCTCACTGGTTTTGACTGTGAACTCTTAGAGGAAGAAGCTTGTCCCTTTGTCTCTGCATCCTTGGTACCGAGCATGGTGCCCACCATGCAGTGTGTTGATGGTGGAAAGCTATTCTCCCAAAAATTCAGTGACTGGTTTGCCAGCTCTGTGCTTTTTATTCTAATCAAGTTTTCCCACTTGTATGGTTATTGGCCTCTTTCAATTGACTCATGCTTTTTTCTTTTAACTTTGGGTCATTCTTTGCAGTCATATCTGTGAAGTCACACAGACTGAGGCAGGCTATATATTTCCTAACCTATAGTAAAACAAATAGATAACTACTAAAATAAACAGCATTCATCCAGTACCACCTATATCAGCACCACTGTTGTAGGCAGATCACTTTGGGGAAACGCTAATTATGCTTTGTTCCCAAAATCGTAACATAATCAAGTACATCAATTCTATAATTTAGGTGTTTTAGTAGGATTTCTGCACACACACTCACCAATACCGTCTTTTCCCTGAAGAAAGTGAACACTGTGGGTTTAAATTTTTCTGCATACCAATTGTTTATGGTGAAGCAAAACGTGTAGCTGAGAAAAGGGGGATGTTCTGTCATCTCCTCAGATATTTTAATTAAGGAGATTCTGAACTCAAGACAGTATTTGGCCATTTTAGCAATCAGTGGTAAAGATTTCCTCAAATCTTGACTTTCCTATCTGCCTCATCCCCTCACCCCTAATGTGTTCCCCAAATCTGCATAGTCTACCTGGAAAAGGACTTTTAAAAATCCTCCAGAAGATAAATAGGCAAACTGCACAAGCAGATTAATTCACAAAGAGGAAATGTAATTAGCAAAAATATGGGAAAATATACAATCAAATGAATGCAGATTACAATGAAACATAATTTATCATTTTAAACCTTCTAAATAAGGGTAAGATTTGAAAATAATGTGTAACGCAAGTCAAGGCGGGCTGAACTGATACTCTCATACTTCCCATGTGGCTGCCTGATGCATAGTGACTGAATTGTACAAACATTTACAAAGGGTAATTTGGCAACATGAATCAAGGGTTCAAAAATTTCATGAGGCCTTCCATCCAGTGGCAATTCTGTTTCTAGGAATCTAGTCTATGGAAATAACTAGATACAGAAAAATATTATCAGCATGAAAATGTTTGTTATTATATTACTTACGCTAGTGAAACCTTGAACAACCTAATACCAACAACGAAGATCATAAGTGAGTGAATCTGCAATCCATATCCATTCAGTCGATGAGCATGCATATTAAAATTAGGCTTATGAAAACATTTTATGATGTGGCAAAATGCTTTGGGTATAAGATTTGAAACCTTATGGATAATGATGATAATTATGTAAAAATATTTCTATGTAAGAAGAGCCTCAATGAAATGCCCTGGTTCCCTGGCAAGACGGTGTGGCATTATGGCTAAGTGCATGAACTCTGGCATCAGATTGTCTGTGTCTGCAACTCAACTCTGCCACTTACTAGCTTTGTGACCTTGGGTGAGTTGCTGAATTTCTCGAAGACTTCATTTTTCCCATCTGTAAAGTGTAATAACTATCAGGTCATGTTGTGAGGATTAAGTAAGGTAGTTTATACAAAATATTCAGCACCGGGTTGGCACATAGTGACACTAGGTAGTTACTCATCCCACAAATATTTATCAATCATTGACTAGGTGCAAGTCACCTAATATGCTGGTAAACCATGGGAAAATTTCACGTCTTCTGCTTTCTGCAATATGTTTGTAACTACCTTTGTAAGGAAAGGACCTCACTGGACTGTGCCTGCCTTGCTCAGCCACCCTGTCATCTCTCCCTTTGGCTACCCAAAGAGCTTGTTAACGGCTGTGACTGGCTTTTCCTCTCTCACTCACTCCAAAACAAGGATTTGATCATGTCACAACCTTGATTCCCTGGTTCCCTGCGGCTTACAAGGTAAAGTCCAATGTCTTTATTTGGAGATTTTCAATATCCGGCCTCAACCTACTCTTAAAGTAGAATTTCTTGCCATTTTCTATCTCTGCAGTCTCTATTCTAAGCATTCTATCTCCCTATCCCAAACCTGGGCAGGAGAATCATTGTCAAAACCCTGGCTTTCATACAGCACAACACTGCTCTACTGAAATTTTAGCCTCATTTAAAATGATGATTCTTGGACCACACCCCCAAGGATGCATATTTAAAAGTCTGAAGTGGAGGCTAGGAATCTGCTTCTTTAATAAGCATCCCGTGTGATTCTGTGATGAGGTTCAAGGATACCCTCTGAGAAATATGCCATTCTCTTCTCTGCCTGTAGGTCTATCCTCTTGCCTGATGGATACTTCTGCACTCTGCTAGACAGCTAAAAGGTTGGCTATATTTTCCTGACTTCCTCAGAAATAATGATGATCTCCCTTCTCTGTACTTCTGTGATATTCTCTCCAAACCTCTACAGAGGCGTCATTTCCTTGTGCTTTCTTTACTTATTTCTGCAGCTGTCTGAACTACACTGGGAGCTCCTAGATTTCAGGGATTATGTATCATTTACCCAGAACAATAACTGGCACATAGTAGGCCCTGGGGGGTGTATTCATGCATTCACTCATTCACATTAATCCTAGATGATTCCATCTGCCACAGTGAGCTCTAGTTCATCTGTAATTATTGAGGCTGACCTTACTGACACTCACCATTGGCTCTGCTCATTTACCTCCTAGGCCATGGAAAGCCAGCTTACTTTCTCACAGAGATAGTTTAGCAAGTAATCTGAACCCACATAGCTGGGATATTCTGGCAGAGAGAAGGAATCTGAGCAAGACATCACCAGGTTGAACATAGATGGCATGCAGACTGCAATGTGGAGGAGGTCAACTGACCTTGGGGAGTCATGCTATAGACAGGTCAACAGGGCACAGACCCAGCTGGGTGGTTGTCCTGTGACCAGATCCCAACAGACTCACCATGAGCTTGCCAGTTTAAATGCTAGACTAACAGAATAGTTACTCACATGGGCCCTGAAAATCAGAGTGCCTTGGTTGGCATTATAACTCTGCCAGGCATGTCGTGCTGGACATGTTTCATAACCTCTCCGTGCCTTGGTTTCCTCATCTGTATGATAGGGATAATAAGCAAATCTAAGTCATAGAGTTGTTGTAAAAAGCAAATAAACTAAATATGCACAGTCTTTAGAATAACATTTGGTGCATATTAACTGCTCAATAACTAGTAGTTATTATAATTAGATTCCCCAAGCTATACTACAGAGTCAATGCATATGCTAGAGCTTTTCCTCTGGCCTTTCAAACACATGCTTCAAACACAAGCTGAAATTTTCTGTACTAATCTTTGTCCCTGCTTAATTCCAGCCTTGGAGATTTGACTTACATCAGGACAGCTTCAACTCCACAAAACTTGCAAAACCAAGGTAATATTAAGCTAAAAAGAGTCCTCGATTCATTTGTTGGATGTAAGTTTGAAGTCAGAAAAATATGGCCAAAGAAAATATAAGAACTCTACATTTGTATGGCAGGGAAAATTAAGCATCCCAAAAATGATAGGATGAAAGAAGACTGAAAAAAAAAAAAAAAAACTGATGAGAAAAAAAATCCCTTCTAGTCAAGATTTAAGCAATATCTTGCATGAAAAGATACCTCCTGCTTTTTATGCCTTTGAGAAAACTGAGACATAAGGCTGTACTCAGTGTCGAGAGCCTATTATGGGCCAAGGGCAGAGGTCAGAATAAATTGCCTTTTTAAATCTTATTTCCAATCACTACGATTCTGATCTTACAGAGGGGAGACTACAGTGTTACATAATTAGTAACATCAAAACTGGTTTCCCACCCAGCTCTGAGATGGCTCCCAACCAACAGAGCTTTACATTGTGTGTGTGTGTGTGTGTGTATACACACACACACACACACACAGTTATATATATACATATATATACATTGTATTGTATATATATACATTGTGTGTATATATATACAATTATATATACTATATATATAATATATATATATATATATATACACACACACACACAATATATACCTATATCTGGCATTTCTCCACAAGTTATCCCTACCCAACCTCCCTACCACCCACTGTCTCTCCCCTAGTCCCCCCCAACAGACCCCAGTGTATGATGCTCCCCTCCCTACATCCATGTGTTCTCATTGTTCAACACCCGCCTGTGAGTGGTGTTTGACTTTCTATTCTTGTGTCAAGAGCTTCACATTTTAACCACTTTGCTTTCCTGTTGCTCCTAATTATGCTTCTTGTAAACTTTTTTTTTTTTAGATAGAGTCTCGCTTTGTCACCCAGCTGGAGTGCAATGGTGCAATCTTGGCTCACTGTAACCTTCACCTCCTAGGTCAAGCCGTTCTCCTGCCTCAGCCTTCTGAGTAGCTGGGATTACAGGTGTGTGCCACCACACTCAGGTAATTTTCATATTTTTAGTAGAGACGGGTTTCACCATATTGGCTAGGCTGGTCTCAAACTCCTGATCTCAGGTGATCCACCCATCTTGGCCTCTTAAAGTGCTGGGATTACAGACTTAAGCCTCACGCCCAGCCACCTCTTATAAACTTTTGAGTGAAATTTCATAGCCTGCAGACTAAAAACAAGCATTTATTCAAGGCCACTTTCCAGTTCTAGCTCTGCAGCTCCCAAAGCTGCATGGGGTGGAGGAGAAGCCTCCCACGATCCCCTGGTTGAAGTCCTAACTTCCAGCTCCTCAGAATGTGACTTTATTTGAAGATGGGTCTTTGTGGATATAATTAATCCAGTTAAGATGAGGTTCTACTGGACTAAGGGGTCCCTTTAGTGCAATATGATTGGTGTCCTTATAAGAAGAGAAGAAGGGATACAGAGCAGACACATGAGGAAATATGCCACGTAAGGCATTGAAATGCTGCAGCTGCAAGCCAAAAAGGCTAGGTACAGGCAAGGAATGTGTCTCCCTTACAAGGAAGGCCCTGATGACACCTGGACTTTGGACTTCTAGCCTCCCAGTATGTGACACTTTGTCGCAGCAGCTTTAAGAAACTAATGCACACCTACCCCACTCCGGAATTGGGGTAAAACTGAAATGAACAGAGGATGTCCTTTTGCAGGCTCTCTGCAAAAGAGAGAGCTCATGTGATGATAGTCATAACAATGATACTATGGCAGACACTGCTGATTCCTCCCCAGTTGCCATCCTTCCCCACTTTTGCTAACAGACCCCCTATTTGCTCAGATATTGACCCCTGCTTCCTTCATGGGTCCCTCTAGTTCTGTAAGCATGTGGACTTTATTTGGAAGGATGCTCTGACTGGACCCATCAAAATGAATTAGCTCCTTACAGCCTATCTTCTTGGCAGTATTTCCAAGTTCAAGAATCTGCTAGGTTTTGGTGTCCACATGCTAAGCCTGAAGAAGACTTCTGCATTCTGCTTTGTCAGCCTGAAAGGAAGGAGTAAGTGATTCATCCACCAACTCAAAAAAATTAATAGATTCGGTGGCTTATGCTGGTGTAATTACTAACACTAACATCCCAACAATGGCATCACTGGTGAGTCTGCAGAGATGTGGTAGTCATCTCTCTGCTTCTCTTCTCCTTCTCCTCCCTCAAAATGACTAGTGAATTGGCACATTTGGAAATGTTCTTATGATTCAAATTGAACTCAATAATTTAATATTTTTACATACTTTATTTATATAAAGTTCAAAAATAGACAAACCAATATACGCTGTCAGAAGTGAGGGGAGAGGTTACCTTTGGTGAGGAGGGAGAGGGCATGTTGGTAACACTGCCTTCTTGAGCTGGGTGCTGGTGACACAGGTGTGTTTATTTTATAATGTGTGTTTTGTGCACTTTTCTGCACCTATGTTGCATTTCAGTCATTTTTAAAAAATATATTTTGGCTTGAACTGATTCTAATGTCCCTTCTTCCAACACACTGTTTCCACTTGAGTTCATCCTAGAACAATACCTCTTGGAAGGCTGGACTTGATCATTAAGTAGTATCGGGTGGTTACCTAGACTCTAACTGTTAGCTGTTCCCCAGGAGTGGTTCAGCCTCCCTGCCCTTCCCGCTGAGTCACTGCTTTCTAGGAGTGTTAAACAGCCACATCCTAACTCACTTTTTTAAAAGACTTTTTTCTAATTTTGTTTCTGGAAAATGTTCTTACAAAAGAGGTCTTTCTATTTGGTGTGAGAAGACCTGAGGCCCGCTTTCCATGTGCTAAGCTCTGAATATTTAGCTTCTATTCTTACATAACGCCCCCCTATCACACCTGATTGCCTGGAGTTGAATTTATTAAACTGATCCTTTGCGTGAGCAGAGGCATCACTTTCAAATCCAAGCAGTAAGCAAATGACTAACTGCTTTCCCATCTGCACACATTCTACATCAGCTTTCAGGGGTGTTTACCTACTACGTCTAAAGTAATTGTGAATAATCAAAATATAGTTTTCAAAAGAACTGCTCATTACACATTACATCACATGACACTTCCATCTCAGTTCAAGTAAAAAAAAAAAAAATCTTTAAAAAATGCATCTGCAGACAAATTTTCCTGATTGTAATTTTGTTCACCCTTGGCAGCCGGGACAGATTAAATGTCAGCGTAATAAATTGCAATTTTTCATCTAAAGTTTTCAATTCTCTTTGAAATTTTTGATCGAAGATCAGAAAGGACCAAAGTTTTCTGTTTTCCCAGTGGGAACTGCTTTTGTGAAGAAAGTTTAATTCATTTGATAAACATTTTTTTCACTACTACAATCTAAATTCTATGGCTGTATATATATATATATATATATAAAATTCAGAGCACTTCAAATGTATTAAGGGAGACGAAAATGTGAAAGTATCACTCTAAGACAAAGCCCATAGTGAAAAGTATTGAAACAGAGGTACTGAGGTCAGGCCTGGATTCCTAAAGGAGGTAACATTTACTCTCAAAGAATGGGTGGGATTTTAAAGGTGGAGATGGAGACAATGGAAGGTCATTCCAGGTAAAGGGAACAATTTTTAGGAAATGCAGAAGAGCAAAGGAGGACAGATGAGGGAAATATGAGAATGTATTAAACAATGTAGCCAGAGGCTTGGGTAGAAGATGATATTAGAAGTTCACACAGTCCTGAGAAGCAGAGCAGAAGGCAGATGTTGAAGAGTTTGGGTTGAAGGTTTAAAAAGGTTCCTGAAGTAATTGGGAGTGAAGGAGTATTGTTTTCAGAGAGAGTGTGTGTGTGTGTGTGTATGTGTGAAAAGATACATAACGTAAAGTTTACCATATTAATCATTTTTTTTTCCCTTTTTTTTGAGACAGAGTCTCTGTTGGTCTCCCAGGCTAGAGTGCAATGGTGACATCTTGGCTCACTGCAACCTCTGCCTTCTGGGTTCATGAGATCTTCCTGCCTCAGTCTCCTGAGTAGCTGGGATTACAGGTGGGCGCCACCACACCCGGCTAATTTTTTTATTTTCAGTAAAGACAGGGTTTCACCATGTTGGCTAGACTAGTCTCGAACTCCTGACCTCGTGATCCGCCCATCTCAGCCTCCCAAAGTGCTGTTATTACAAGCGTGAGCCACTGTGCCCGGCCAGTAACCATTTTTAAGTGTACAGTTCACTGGCATTAAGTACATTCACATGGGTTGTGTAACCATCACTACCATCCACCTCCAGAGCCTTGTCATCTTTCTCGGCTGAAGCTCCCCATTCTCTGCTTTCCAAGCCCCTGGCAATTACCATTCCACTTTCTGTCACTGAATTTGACTACTCTGGATACTTCATGTAAGTGTATATAAAATACAAAATCTGTCCCTTTGTGACTTATTTCACTTAGCATAATATCTTCCAAATTTATTCATGTTGTAGCGTGCATCAGAATTGTTTCCTTCATAAGACTGAATAATATTCTATTGTAGGTATATGCCACAATTTATCTGTTTATAACACTTGGGGTGTTTCTACTGGTTGAATAATGCTGCTATGAACATTGGTGTACAAATATCTGTTTGAGTCTCTGCTTTCACTTATTTTCGGTCTAAACCCAAAAGTGGAATTGCTGAATTGTATGATAGTTTTATGTTTAATCTTTTCAGGACTTATCATACCATTTCCCACAGTGGCATTGTTTTACCTTCCCACCGGAAATGCACAAGGGTTCCAATTTCTCCACATCTTCACTAACATTCGTTATTTTCTGTTGTTGTTGTTTTTTTTTTAATATTATGGGAGTGAAGTAGTATCTTAGCTTGGTTTTGATTTGCATTTCCCTAATGAGGAGTGATATTAAGCATCTTTTCATGTGCTTAGTAGCCATGTGGATGTCTTCTTTGGAGAAATGTTTATTCAAGTCCTTTGCCTAATTTTAATTAGGTTGTTTTATTGTTATTGAGTTGTAAGAGTTCTTTGTATATTCTGGATATCCATCCCTATTAGGTATTGATTTGTAAATATTTTCTCACATTCTATGGATTGCCTTTTCTATCTGTTGACAGTGTCCTCTGATGCACAAATGTTTTTTGTCTGGTTTGGGATATTTTTGCTTAGATTTCCCTTTTATGTATTTTTACTGACACATAATATTTATATACATTTTGGGGTACATGTGATATTTTGTTACATGTATTAAATGTGTAATGATCAAGTCAACATTTCAAGTCCTCTCTTCTGGCTATTTTGAAATACGCAATACATTATCGACTATAGTCACCCTATTTTACTATCAAACATTAGAACTTATTCCTTCTAACTATATGTTAAGCAACCTCTCTTCATCTCTTCCCCCATCCCCACACCCTTCACAGCCTCTGGTATCTATTATTCTACTCTCTATCTCCATGAGATCAACTTTTTTAGCACCCACATATGGGTGAGAACATGTGATATTTGTCTTTCTGTTCCTAGCTTATTTTACTTAACACAATGACCTCTATTTCCCTCCATGTTGCTGCAAATGTCTTGATTTCATTTGTTTTTATGGCTGAATGGTATTTCATTATGTATGTAGACCACATTTTCTTTATTCATTTCTTCATTGATAGACATCGGGGTTAACTGATGCATGAAAGTTTTTTTTTTTTATTTTGATGAAGTCTAACTTATCTATTTTTTCTTTTTTTACCTATGCCTTTGATGACATATCTAAGAAGTCACTGCCAAATCTGATGTCACGAAGCTTTATGTTTCTTCTAAGAGCTATAGCTTTAGCTCTTACATTTAGATCTTTGAGCCACTTTGAGTTAATTCCCGTATACAGTGTAAGGCAAAGATCCAACTTTATTCTTTTTTGCATGTGGCTATCCAGTTTTCCCAATATAATTTGTTGAAAATACTATCCTTTCCCTATTTAATGGCTTTGGCATCCTTGTTGAAAATAATTTATTCATATATGCAAGGGTTTATTTCTCGGCTTTCTATCCTATTCTATTGGTTTGTATGTCTGTCTTTATGCCAGTACCACACTGTTTTGATTACAGTAGCTTTGTAGTAAGTTTTGATTACTATAGCTTTGTTCCACAAAGTGCTTGTTTGTTTGTTTGTTTATTTGTTTGTTTCTGTTGTCCAAGCTGGAGTGCAGAGGCATGATCTTGGCTTACTGTAGCCTCTGTCTCCCAGGATCAAGTGATTCTCCCATCTCAGCCCCCTGAGTAGCTGAGACTACAGGTCCACCCCACCACATCCAGCTAATTTTGTATTTATAGTAGAGATGGGGTTTCACCATGTTGTGCAGGCTGATCTTGAACTCCTGACCTCAGGTGATCCACCTGCATTGGCCTCCCAAAGTGCTAGGATTACAGGCACGAGCCCCCATGCCTGGCCCCTGTTCTACCATAGTTTTTAATTCAGAAAATGTAAGACCTCTAACTTTATTCTTCATCTTCAAAATGGTTTTGGCTATTTGAGATCCTTGAGATTCCATGTGAATTTAAGGAATAATTTTTCTATTACTGCAAAAAAAATACTTGGGAGTTTGACAGAGATTGCACTGAATCTGCAGATTGCTTTGGGTAGCATTAACATCTTAACAATATTAAGTCTTCCCAATTCATGAATATGGGCTGTCTTTCCATTTATTTGTGTGTTTTAAAGTGACATCTTATTTTTTATTAACATTTTCATTTTATGTGTGTAACTTGAGACAAAGGGGGCTGTTAAATGCTACATGGAAGGCACATAATAAACACACATTGTTGAATCAAAAACAAAAAGCAGAATGACAACTGCAATTGCACAAACTATGCTCACCAGAGCTAACAATTATAATACACAGCTAGGCTTATCCAAGCAAGATTGTGATGTTGGTCTTTTCATTTCTCCTCTCCTTCCCTTCAGAAACTCTCACCCTTTCCACAATTTCCCCTTTGCTGTATCCATCTCAAACCTCTCCTTAGGAATCTCTCCTCCCAGAAAAGAAAGCTATGTTTTAAAAGTCTAGTTCATTGAGTTCTAATAGACTTTGAGTGAAATTCACAGTTTTAAAATGCACAGTACAGTAAGTTTTGACAACTGTTTAGAGTCACTGAATCTCAGAGACAGGCTTTGGAAGTGGACTCTAGGGCAGCTTTGTCCATCACACATGGAAAAAGTGGATTTGCCCTTTGGTGGATCCTCAAAAAACTGAACAACAATTATGTTATCAGCCAGCAATTCCGCTTGTAAATATGGACCCAAAAGAATTAAAAGCAGCAACTCAGATACTTGTACACCAATGTTCATACTGGCATAATTCACAATAACAAAAAGAGGGAAGCAGGCCATGTGTCTGTAGATTGATGAATGGATAAAACATGTTATATATATGCAATGGAATATTATTCAGGCATAAAAGAAATGAAGTCCTGACACACATGACAACATGGATGAACCTCAAAGACATTATGTGCAGTGAACTAAGCCAGTCACATAAGGACCAGTACTGTATGAGTCCACTTACACAAGGCACCCAGAATAGGCAAGTTCCTAGAGACAGAAAGTAGAATGGACGTTATCAGGGGCTGGGGAAGGGGACAATGGGGAGTTATTATTTAATGGCCACAGAGTTTCAGTTTCCAGTGATGAAAAAGTTTTGAAACAGATGGTGGTGATGGTTATATAACATTAGAAATGTAGTTAATATCATTTAACCATTCAGCATGGTTAAAACGATAAATTTCATGTGATGTATATCCTTTCAATTTTAATATTTTATTTTTTTAAAAAGTGGGTGGTCTTTAACATGTCTTTACACAGACAACTCCAAACCCTGTGACTTAACATGGGACACACACACAATCATGAGAATAAACATAATATTGTAAAAATATAGAATAAGAACAGATCGAAGAACACTGCAAGTTGGGAGAAGGCTGGAAAAAGAGAGAAACTGAAGGCAGGGCCACCAAATAAGAGGCTACTGCAGTGGTCTCAGGATGGCCTGAGCTGAGTATCACAGAGAGAAAGGGAAGAGGGTTCATACACAGGAGGAAGCATGAACTCATGGTCTCAATTAATGTGGCACAAGGCAGAGGGTGGAATGGAAATGCAGGCCCGGACCACATCGTGACTGTTGCCACCCTGGGCACTTTTCTTTGAAGGAAGTTTCCTCCATAAAGTATATATATGTTTGTATTATGGAGAAACAACATTTTTTGTCCTGAAAATACATTTTTTCTTATTTAAAAAGACATCAAAACATTTCATGGGCCCCTAAATGGCACTGCCCCTCCTCAGTCAGCCCTGGGCCGGTCCTGTGTGAGGAGCAGATGGTCTCCTACCGAGAATGGCCATCCTCCTTCCTTTCCCCTGCAGCCTCCCTATCTCATTTACTGCCTGAGGTATGGAGGACTTTGTTATTGCAGATACGTTATGAGGGTTAAGACCCAGGACTCTGGAATCAGAACGATTTGGGTTTGAATCACACCTCCCACTGCCTGGTTGTGTAAATTAGAGCATGTTACTTAACATTTCTGAGCCACAGTGTCTATCTGTAAAATGAGTGTGAGTTCCCAACATCATAGAGGTCTTGTAAGAATTAAAAGTGGTAAGAGAACAACCAGCTTAGCATGGTGCCTGGTGCATGGCTGGCAAGTGCAGGCAACTCCATCGCCTCTCCTGGCTTGGCACAAACAGACACAGTGGTTTGGGGTTTGTAATGAGGGGGAGGAGGAGAGGCATGAAGATACCTGGAAAGGGAAACACAGAAGGGGCAGGGAGTCCAGAGAGCAATGGAAGGGACACGAACCGTTTGCGCTTTTGCCAGGAGCAGGCCCAATTAGCCTACTATCTCCTACCACACTACCTGGAGTATTGTGTCCTCTAAGCACACAGAGGCTCCTGTCACCACCTACAAATACCCATAATATGCTCCCCTGTCCCAGAGCTGGGAAACAAACCAGAGGCATTCAAGGTTTCCACTCGCTTTAGTTCTCATTTCCCCGTGGCCTCCTTTTCTCCTTCCCTGCATCCATCCCCTCTCTAGACTTGCCATTCCTCACACTCTCCTGCCTTTTGCCTCACACGGTTTCATGTGCCTGGAATGCTCTCTGGGGGAACTTCTACTCATTCTAGGAGACCCAGCCCTAGTGTCTCCTGCAACTGCCTCTGCAAAATCAATCCCTCCCTCTCTTGGGTTTCCACCACACTCTAGCTATCACTCTTCCAGATAATCATTTGTTTGCATCTCTCCCCAGCTGGAAGGTAAGCTCCAGAGGGGAGGGGCTGCTGGAGTCTCCTTCCTGGGCCACCCCCACCCCCACCTCATCCTGTCCCCACCCTAACCACTGCTCCACCTTCTGCACATGCTGGCAGCCCATGAATGAGGAAAGGGAGGTTTCTTCATTGTTTACTTGATTTTGGAATTGCTCTTCTCACACCTGTTCCAACAAAGGACCTTGATTTATGTAGTGAAGTAAAGATTCAACACTTAACAAAGTTGCAATGCGTCATGAAGGGGCAAGAAACTAGAATTGCTTCCAAGACAGGAAAATAACAGGGTAAGATTAACTAGATGATCACACCTGGGTCCCCAGGCAGCTATTTCTAAGGGAATAGGGTGGAGGGAGTCAGTGGCACCCCCAAAGGCATGGGATTCATCTACATAATCAGCATCCAATTGGTAAATACTAGGGCAAGGGGCTGGATGGCTGCCTCCAACATCACCCCCACTCCCACATTTCTCCCTGACTCCCCCAGCCCTTCCTCAGACAGCACTGGGTCTCTTCTCTTCTTCCCTTTTGACATTATCACCCTACTACTGGTTTCTACTTAACCTTGACCTCACCGGGGTGGAAACTCCGGGATTAGGAATGATTTGTCCTAGACCCAGGAATGGCTCTGTCAGTTGCTTTCTGGAACTGCTTTTTCCTGCAGGTTGTGGGGAGCAATCTTCCTGACCCCCAGTGTCCACTTCAGTGGTGCTCATGGTAACGCCAGCAGGGCAGGCAGACTTCGGTGGTCCTGATTCATTCTGGATTACTCCTTCACCCCATCTGACTCCTCCACCACCTGGAGGCTGTGGAGGCACTGTGTGCCTGAAACCTCTGGCCATCCCTACAGCTGCAGAAGGGTTGGGGCATCTCCATTCTCAGAACTGCTGGGGCAACTGATGAATGAGGATTGGCTTCCACAGAACAGCCCTGAGAGATGTGGTGAGGAGCTGCTGTGGCCCCTGTAGCTGAGGGCCCTGCTTCTTCCTGTGCGTCTAAGAGCTTATTCTGTAGCAGGTGGTCTGGGAGACACCTGGTTGTCATGACTGTACACTGCCCTGGAGCAGGCTGGAGCCCTGGAAGGCGGTGCACAGACTGCATACACCCTGGTTTCATTAGTTGTCTCCTGAGGACCTAGGTGTCCCTGCCATGCAGAGCATGTCTGGCCTCCTTCTCATTCTCATGGCCACCACCCCAGCTCAAAGTCCTTGAAACGAAATACATGTCACTCAGGCTCTTGCAAGCATCTCCTCCTTTCCTCACTTACTTTTGCAAGAATCTCCTCACGTGCTCTTGCAAGAATCACTCATCTCACTTACTCTTGCAAGAATCTCCTCCTTTCCTCGGTGTACTTTCTGTACAATGCTGCTGAAGAAACGTCCTAAAGTACACGGTGCAGCAATCCATTTACCGCAGCTTAAGAACAAACTAATCTAGGTGACTAGGAATCAAAACAGCAGTACTTGTGTATATGGTGAGGGAGAAGCATGAGGGAGTCTTCTGGGGTATTTGAAATGCTCTGTGTTTTGATCTCACCAAGCTGCATATTGTTACTTATGTTACATTTGTAAAAATCCATTGAGACTTCCACTTCAAATCTGTGTGTTTTGGGCTGGCCTCAGTGGCTCTCACGCCTATAATCCCAGCAACTCAGGCAGCTGAGGCAAGAGAATGGCTTGAAGCCAGGATTTCAAAACCACCCTGAACAACATAGCAAGGCCCTGTCTCTACAGAAATAAAAATAAAAAATTAGCCAGCCATGATGGTGCACACCTGTAGTCTCAACTACTTGGGAGGCTGAGGCGGGAGAGGCCCTTGAGGGTTTGAGGCTGCAGCTATGATCATGCTGCTGTACTCCAGCCTGGGTGACAGAGGGAGACTCCATCTCTTTAAAAAAAAAAAAAAGAAAGAAAAAAGAAAGATAAAAAAAGATTTGTGAACTTTACTATATGTATGTTAAACCTCAATAAGAAAGCAAAAAAAAATGAAGTCTGCTTTTATAAAAAATGTTTTGAGGACAAAAATGTGTCAAGGATTCAGGGATAGGACACACAGCCTCTGCTACCCATTTCTCCCTTACACTTGCCTTCTAGACTTCTCGCCTCTTCTCCTGGAGGATCACAACTAGGCTGTTTCCTGATGTCCCAGATACATCCCTTTACCTGTCAGCTTCCTCCAAAGCCTTCTGCGGGCCTTGCTCCCACCACCATCTCTTCCTACCCTTGGTCTCACTGCAAAAATAGGAAGAGATGGTGATGGGAGCAAGGCCCGCAGAGGGCTTCAGAGGAAGATGAACTTCTGAATGAAGCTTTCTCCGCCTGAAAGGGGCATGCTCCCTTCTACAACCCTGGATTCCCTGGTGCTTCTCTGACCACAAAACTCCTTTTTGGGAGTTCTGTCTCTTTCCTGACCTTTTCTAGTAGACACAAGTTCCTTGAGGCAAGAGACTCATCTCTGATTCACCTGTGATCCACAAATACCTGATGAATTGACTTAATAGAGAAAGAAAAGGGGGAAATACCACCAACGGTGTCCCAGAGCCTCCCAGCTTGGTCTCTCCCTGTTTAATTGTTGATGAACACACAAGCCAAAATGTGAGCCAAAGCCTTGTTATCATCCCTGCACCTAGACTTCTGTCCTGGTTAGCATGAGGGTCTTGGGCTGCAGTGGTTGGTTAAGGCATTCAGTGCTCCAAAGACTAGCTCCAAAGGCCTTGTAAGATTTAAAAAAAGTTGAGGGAATTGGGCTATGGGGGAGGGAGAACAACAGAGAAATGAGCAAATACGCCCACTGGCAAGTGGTCCCTCTGGGGACATGATCTGTTTTGTCTCCCTAAGAGTCTTTATGGGACTATCTCTTCTCTTTCCAGAAGAGAGACCCCTACTGCTTTTGACACAAAAGAGAGAGAGCAGATCCAGTTCCCAGGCATCAGATGGATTGGATCTCAGTAACCAGAAAGCTGTCAGCTCTGATGTGTACCTCCAGAGCATCACTTCAGAACATAACTTTGTATATTGGTTTACACATACACAAAGTTAATAAATATGTTAATAAATATATTGATCATCTGCCATAAGCAAAGATTTGTACTAGGGATAGTAGAGGATTCAAGAAACAGAATTCACTTTTCCTGCCTCCCACAGGATTTAAAAGGAGTTTGACTTACTCACAGGATGTTCACTGTAGCATTGTTTACAAGAAAAAACTGGAAGCAACCTAAAAGTCCAACATGAAAAGGGCCAAATCAAATGTTGTACACTGGTTCCATAGAACACAGGGGAGCAATTTTTTTTTTTTAGATAGGGTCTTGATTTGTTTCCCAGTCTGGAGTGCAGTGGTCTGATCAAGGCTCACTATAGCTTCAACCTTCCAGGCTCAAGGGACCCTTCCACATCAGCCTCTGAAGGAGCTAGAACTATGGGCGTGCACCACCATGCCTGGCTAATTATTTTTTGTATTTTTCATGGATAGGGTTTCATCATGTTCCCCAGGCTGGTCTTGAACTCCTAAGTTCAAGCGATCTGCCCTCCTTTGCCTCCTAAAGTGCTGGGATTACAGACATGAGCCACTGCACCCAGCATAGAATATACAGTGGAGCAATTTATCAGAACTAACTAGGGTTTATATATGTCAGTGGTGGTAGATCTCAAAAATATATTGAGTGAAAAAGTCATATCATAGAATGATGCATATCATAAATGCCATTTATGCAAACACACATAAGGAAAATAACACTCTATATATCCTATGAATACATAATATATCCTTATGTAAAAGTATGTTTTTTTAATGGCAGAGAAGGACACACACAGAGCTCTCTCTCTGGGACAGAAATGAAAAAGAGATGAACCTAGTTCAAAGGGGCTTTTGCTTTTCTCTATAATTACTATTTTTTAAAATGTATATTTGTGTATTACTTGTGAAATAAAGCTTTGACTAAACCATTTAAGTAAATAGGAAGACACAGCTTAAATACATGAGAAGCTAAGTAGTAAGAGTCCAGCGATAACCATGACAGCAATATAAGCAACATCACAAGGCAGAATAGATTTATTGCTCAACCATGAGCATCAGCAGTAATGACCAGGAGTTCAGAAAAGGAAGAGCATGCTGAGTTCTGGGGAGATCTGAGAGGGGGGTAAGAAGTCAGGACTTCCTTTAAAGTCTTTTGATAAAGGAATGCCGGCCGGGCGCGGTGGCTCAAGCCTGTAATCCCAGCACTGTGGGAGGCCGAGGCGGGTGGATCACGAGGTCAAGAGATCGAGACCATCCTGGTCAACATGGTGAAACCCCGTCTCT
>NW_016107457.1:5075057-5100126 GCF_001604975.1 Cebus imitator
TGAGCCGAGATTGCGCCATTGCACTCCAGCCTGGGTAACAAGAGCGAGCGAAACTCCGAAAAAAAAAAAAAAAAAGGAATGTCATGACAAGGTGGAGATTTGTGAAGATCCATCTGGGCACAAGGGTGCAATGTATTTAATAAAAATTTCCATTATATGAGTATAGAGATTTTTCTTTTTTTTCTCCTTACACTTGCCAGGTCCTGGAAATTGAAGATGGTATCACACAAGCTAAGATCTAGGAGGAAATTAGAATAGAAAAATAAGGGGTGCTTTAGTATAACTCTCAAGCCAAATGAATAAGCAATCAAGGACTCCCAGGAAGGGTGTCTGGCAATCACCAAAATGTACTTAGTTTCCTCCAATGGATTGTGAATTTTTTCATGGCTGGGGCTATGATGTCTTCCTTCCTAGAGCCCCAGTGCATAGAATAGAACAGTACAGGATGCCACACAACAGGCACTCAGTGAACACTTGTTGAATGAACAAATGTATGCATGCATGAATGAATGAATATTGCAGAAAGGTCAAAGAAATTCGGACTTGTAAGAGGTTTGTCACTTGAATGGCTACCTCTTCAGTTTTGAGGCACATCTGTCCCTTCTCCATTCTCCCCTGCCAGAGCCCCCCTCCAAGTGTGGCTTTCACTTGTCTCTTGTCCTCCCCACCTCCCCTCCACTACTCCACCCCTAAATCCTGGAGACCCTCTTTAAGGGTAGATAATGGCTGTTAACCCCAGTGGGGCTGTGACACAGAGACAAGAGAAGAGAACAAAATTAAAAATCATTTGGAGGTCATAGCTAGGAAGAGCTTCACAGCAGTTGGGTTGGGGAGTGATGTGTGTTGGCAGACTGGGGACTTCTGACCTAAGGTAGGCGTGAGATGACCCTACAGGAAGAGATCAGGCAAATGAAAGGATTAGGGCCAGATTTCAGAAACTTGGATGTGGAACAGGTTCATGCAGAGGCTTTCAAATGTGGATCTCAGAATCCCAGGGTTCCACAGATAACCTCCAAGGGTTTCCCAAACAATGAGGCTGCTTCTGCCAAGGAGAGAAGATGACAACTACCAGGGACCTGCTTATCTGCTATCTGTCTTACATACTGGGGTTCTAAGTAAGAGTTCATCTGAAGGAAGGACCCAGGATAGAGAGAGAGAGAGAGAGAGAGAGAGAGAGAGAGAGAGATCATTCTGCTAAAGCACTTGAAAGAACAAAGAGTTCATGGACTCTCTTTTTCGCTCTCACACATGAAATGAGATGTTATATAAAAAGTATTCTGGGTGGAAAAGGTTCTCGATGAGCATATTGAGATTAGACATAAAAAAAGAACTCAAGTGAAAGAGAAAATCATTTGGAATGACCATAAATTGCCTGCCCCACCTCCTTCTCAGGTTTGGAATTACCCACAAAAGGTCAAAATTAAAAATCTCAAAGCTCAGGATAAGGGAAGCAGTGGGGTATAGATAATTGGTGTTTAGTTGTTATTAATAATTATTAGCACTTTATTAAGTATTTCTCAGGAGTTCTGCTAAACCATTACATGCATGATCTTATGAATTCTCATAACAGCTTATGAGGTAAACCTTATTATCATCCCAACCAAGCCTCAGAGAAGTTGAACAACTTCCCCAGCATTACACCAAATTGTAAGCTGCAGAGCTGGGCTTTGTACACTGGCAGCCTGACTCCAAAGGCCCTAAGCATAAGCCCTTGTTTAGTGGTGTATCCCCAGTGACCATGCAGTGAACAGGTGTGACTGCAGTAAGGTATGGGTCCCTGCAGTAAAAGGTCCTAAGGAAGAGAGAACAACACTTCTCAACACCTTGTGAAAATACCATGTGACACTGTCCTCCAAGGAAAATTCCAGAAGCCCCTCCCTGGGACCTCAGGTGGGCTAAACACACATAGAAGGCTCATTCACTTCTGGATACTACATATTAGGAGGGCTGAAAGGTATCTCATTTTGCATCAGTGAACAGTAAGATGAACGATCTGGCTAACTGTAAAGAGAAGACATTTAATCTAAAGAAGAGATGAGAAGGGAAGGAGGGAGCTATGTCAAACACTCAAAGTACTTTCTCAAGGAATAGTGACCAGAACTTGTTCTGTGCAACTCTGGATGGCAGAACTAGGGACAATGGGTTGGTAAGAGGAAGACAAATTACAAGTCAGCATTGCCAAGGATTTTCCTTAAATCTGTCTGAAAATGAACTTGGCCACACTAGAGGTAGTGAACTCTTTGTCAAAGGAAGCAATCAAGCAAAGATTGAGAATCAGGAATCACAATTGCTAAAAGGGAACTCATCTGTTGAGTGGAAGATTAAATAGCTACTAAAGCCTCTTCTGACACAAAGATTCCAAACATTTATAATCATGATGTTTATTTTCCTTTTCAAAAATTCTCCCTCAGAGAATGAACCCAACTGACAGGCCAGCCTCTAAAGCATGGTGTCTTATAAATTCCTTCATTGTGCATTTCTGTGAAAAGGAAGACCTGACCTGTGACAGGGGGCCTATATGTCTGTCAGCAGAGCCAACATTTTTCACACTAATAGTACAAGTCAGAATAAATGCCATCTCCATTTGGAAGACAGTCCTTGACAGAAGAGAATTGGCCTGCTTGATTAGGAATATATGTCAGGCACTGATAATAGGGAAATCCTTTTCAGCCAAGCCCCAGAACCTGAACAGTCATAATGAGGCAATTTAATGAGCCTCCTGTTCTACAACAATATTAATTACAACTCTGTGGCAGAAGGCAGCCAACTCAAGATAAAATAGGTAAAATGCACAGGAACTGGATCACATTCAGAATCTCTTCCCCAGATACAAATAGGCTTGCAGTCACATACATATGTCTCTAGCAAGCAAATAGATTTAACACCTTTAAGCTATTTGGAAGAAATGCTTATGGAGTCAGTCTAAACAGCAGAAAACTTCTGAACTTTGTGTTTATCCCTTAGAATGCATCTACCCCAAATAAGTCTGGTGAGCCTGATCAGTTCCAACTTGTTGCTATCCTGGAAAAAGAAGAAAAAAGAAGGGCAGGAAAGGCACCACTTGTTGGGCCGGGCGGGGTGGATCATGCCTGTAATCCCAGCACTTTGGGAAGCCGAGGAGGGTGGATCATTTGAGGTCAGGAGTTCCAGACCAACCTGGGCAACACGGTTGCCATCTCTACTAAAAATACAAAAATTAGCTGGGTGTGGTGGTACATGCCTGTAATCTCAGCCACTTGGGAGGTTGAGGCACAAGAATCACTTGAACCTGGAAGGCAGAGGTTGCAGTGAGCCAACATCACATCACGGCACTCTATTCTGGGTGACCGAGCAAGACTCTGTCTCAAAAATAAATAAATAAAATAAAGGCACCACTTGTCAAGCAGGTAGGCATACCTACATCCCTTTTTTGGGGTCAGGCCTTACAGATCTTTTCACTTAAAGAAACAGAATTTCTTCAGGTCGGATGTAAGCTGAGAATTGTCATCAGTCTCATTCAATAAAAGATCACCAAAAGCCTGCTCACCAGTAGTTATTGAGCGTTTACTATTTGCTGGATATTTCTTTATATGCTGTAAGTACTTTAGCTCATTTGGTCACCATGAAACACCCTGAAGTCAGTACTAGCAATATGTCCCTTGACAAAAAGCACAGAGATGGTAAGTGGTTTGGTTTGTCCACACTACCAGTTAGGTGGAGCCAGGATTCAGACCCAGGCTGATTATTCCAGAGCCAGGGTGCTTAACCACTAGGCAATGCAGTGCACTGTGTGTTTGCAGGCAACTTGTTCATGAAGTGAGTGTTGACGGGGAGCACCACCTATGTGCACCGCACTGTGCTAGGGGCTGGGACAGTGATCAACGTGACAATTCCTGTCCAGAGTAATCAGGCGATGCCAGCAGATCTAAGAAACTGTCCCATTCCCTGTGTGGTCCGCAAAGGCTTCTAGAAATGGTGATGCTTAACCAGAGATCTGAAAGATGAGTAAGAGTTAGGCAGCGAGTCAGGAGAAAAACTGGAGGAGGAAGAGGATACGGATGGAAATCCCTAGGGGTCAGTTCACAATGGCAGAAGTAGAGGCACTGTGCAGATATCAAGGAATTACACACAGGGAGAGGAGAGATGGTCCTGACAGACTCAGGAGAAGGTAAAACTTGATCTAGGTCCTTAAAAATAGAGTAAGAAGGTAGGAATGTATATGATACATACTTTAAATCTGTTGACATTTTCTTATTTACATAACCCTCTCACTCAACTCAGACCCAGTGAACTGCCACATGGACAAAGGACTGACTCCATGGGGTTAATCACCTGCCAATCAAAAGAAACCACAATGGGCTCTTTTCTCACTAAATCCACGTTGCAGAGATTTTGATGGTGCAAGGATGGGGTGGCTACTGGAGGAGGCTCCAAAGAGGACAAGCATGGAATCCTGAGCCTCAACTCAGGCAGGCTGTGCCTACCCATTCTAACACAGAGCATCAGAAACAATTGGAAGCAAAGCCCATGTCCACACAGCATATGCCCAGGGTCCAGAGACCTGAAAATTCACGCAGACCCCAGGCACTGTCCCACAGCACACTGACTTGCAAACCCATGAAATGGTCCATGCCACTCCCAGCTCCTCACTACTAGAGTGGTCCACCTGGCTCTGCCCATCTCAATCCTGCCTGCCTCTGCAGTGGTTCTCCAATTTTAGCACACATTCAAATCACCCACAGGGCTTGCTGAACCATAGGCTGCTGGCCCCACCTCCAGAGTTTCTGGTTCAGTAGGTCTGGGATGGTGCCAAGAAAGTGCATTTCTAACGAGTTCCCGGGTGATGCCGATGCTGGTGGTCCCACACTAAAAATTGCTGCTCTTTGGCACCAGGAAAATGCACCTCTCCAGAAAGACTTCCCCCAGCACACCCGCCCTGCTGGCTTCTCTCCCCAGACTTACTGCACATTTAAGTTAATATAGACCACAAAGATAAACCCAACTGCCTTGAGGAGCCAGACAGGCAATAGAATATGACAGTTTGGTGTCATATTCTCAGCTTAGGTGCATTTGAGTACAGTTGTGTCAGAGATAGGAAGTACTGTAAACTGGAGAATTCGGGCACCAATGAAAGGGGACAACTCACTCAGTTCTAGCCAATTTGTGCTGGGTGTGATTGCAAAACTAGTATTTCCAGGTCTTCAAGCTTCAAGAGAAAGCAGAAATCCTGATTTTTATGTAAACTATCCCAATTTTTCAAAACTGATTCAAGATTTTCAAAGACAGGAGGATGCATCAGGTGATCTCTTAGGCCTCTTGCAGCTTTCATACTTGATAGTTTGGGGCTTGTCAGGCATCCTACAGAGAGTTCCCCAATCTGGGTCTATGTGTTGTGTCTTCATGATTAGACTAGGATTTTGGGTTTTTGTAAAGAATACAGCAGAGGTGAATGGCCCTCATAACATGCTTCTGATGTCCCTTCCTGTGATCAGCCACAACACACCATCAAAAGACTTTATAACAGCTCCACAGTGGGGAAAAGGGAGCCATGACGTCGCATTTGCCAGTTTCCATGGTGTAAATATTCCCACCATGGCCAATGTTAAGAACACAGTGTGATGGCACTAAACACAGAACTGGAAAAAGGTGTGCACAATTAGTTAGCTCTTTAGTAGAAGCGGACTCTTGCACTGCTTGTTAACTTGATTTATCCTCTGTGTTCTAAATCTCAATGAGTCAACCCTCCCTTTGGTTCTGACTGAAAGCCAGTCATGCACTCAGCACTCCACTAAAGGTTATAGAGGAGAGCAAAGGGCTATAAAAGATTAGGCAAGAAGGTAGAGTGAGTGAGATTGCAGGTTTTGAGAAGCCTGGTTTCAAATCTAGATCTGCCTTTTGTGAGTGTGTAACCTTGATCAAATTGTGTAACCTCTTTAAGCAATTTATTTTCTATGTACAAATAAATAGTTTATATATGTGTATATATTTTATATATGGACATATTATATATAGTGTTTGTCAAGTACTAAAAAATTGTATATATACACAGAAAATTTATTTATACACAGATACATCATATACACACACACACACACACACACAGCCTCTCAAGGAGCTTTCAGTCTAACCTATGTAGGCTATATTAACATGTTCTAATTTAAAAATTGGGTGGTAGATACATGGGTGGTCATTTTATTATTCGTCTTTTAATTACACATACATGGCATATAATCTTTTGAATGTATTCCACAATAAAAAAGGATAATACAAATCTAAATGAAGTTAATCACTAAAATGTGTCATCTCATCCTTCCAGTTCATTCATGTTACCATCTTGAAAAATGAGGTCATGACCCACTGGAAACTTGGCAAAGAACTTGGCCCTGTTGGATGTCAGCTGGACGCTTGAGAAAGCTAAGGGCATCTTAGTCTCTTTGTAGCTTGTGAATGCCAAACTTGAAGATATGTGAAGAGATTTCACTCAACTAAAAAGGAAATGTGTTTATTCCTCCTGGGGACCTCAGTAAAAAATTCTAGCACTGCTACCACCACCAGTGAGGGCTCTATTAAATTGCTCCTGCAAATCATTAAGCAGGCTCAGAAATAGGGATAAGGGGAAATCTAGTGTGACTCAGAAAACACACAGGCCCATTTTTCACCTTCCATTTGAACATGCTAGATGAAAGGCTTTCCAACAACTGAAATAAGTTATTCATATTTCTACCCAGGATCTACTAAATGTGGAGACTTCTCCCCTTTGTCCAAGTGATGTCTTGTTTCCAGGTGCTGTGTGTGCTGACAGCACCAGGGGCACTGGTGGAGAACAGGCAGCCACCATTGACAATCAAGACCACAGGACCTTCCCTAGGCCTCAGGTTCCTTCCTAAGCCAGCCGGTTGTGTCAGGTGACCTCTCACACCTCTTGAAGCCTTGATACTTGCTGGTTTGGGCTGCAGTAGAATACTCTGGTGATGTGTTCTGGTCTCTCAAGGTGAAGAAGAAACCCACAATCAAATCACATTATCCCCTTGATTTCTTATGCTTTTCCTTTGTTGCCAGTAACATATTCTGATGCAGAATAAACAGGAATAACAGTTTATTGCATTTAACCAAGTAAATAATTATAACTAATGCAGCTGGGCAAGGTGTCCCATGCTGGTAATCCCAGCACTTTGGGAGGCCAAGGCAAGTGATCAGTTGAGGTCAGGAGTTTGAGACCAGCCTGGGCAACATGGCAAAATCCCATCTCTACCAAAAATACAAAAATTAGCTGGGTGTGGTGGCACATGCCTGTAATCCCAGCTACTCGGGAGCCTGAGGCTGGAGAATTGTCTGAACCTAGGAGGCAGAGGTTATAGTGAACCAAAATCACACCACTGCACTCCAGCCTGGGTGACAGACTGAGACTCCATCTTAAAGAAATAAATAAATTAAATAAAAATAACAATAAAATAACTAATGCTTAAGTAATGCCTGCTAGGTGCCAGGCATCACTCTAAGGACTTCACAATATATCTATTCAACTGAGGAAGATACTACATGATTGTCACTCCCAAATTACAGATAAGTAAACTAAGGCATGGAGCAATTAAGTGGTTTGTCCAAAGTCTCATAACTTGTAAGTGGCAAAGTCAAGATTATGAATCCAGGTAGTTTGGTTGTGAAATTAAGACCTTTTAGATTGTATGTTATCCAAATATGTGCCTGATAGAGTGGCCTTCCTTTGAGGAGGTAACGCTAGAAGATCTCATTTTGTCAAGCTTAGAAACCACTCAGAACCCAGAAGTTTGAGGTCTCTATTTAGAATCATCTTTGTTCCAGATTCTAACAAATGATTCTGATTTTACCTGAAAAGTTATCCAAAGTTTTGCCTAAAAATTTTTAGCAGTCACTTCTTAATAGATCAGCAGTGGGAAGATTTTAAAACACAGGACAAATCAATGTGGTAGAGAGCACACTTCACAGAAGCAGGAAACCAGGGCTCCAGCCATTCAGCCTTGGACCCAACAATCTGTGCACCTTGGGGCAGATGCTTCACCTCTCTGAACCTCAGATTTCTCACTTGTATGATGAAAAAGTGAACACAGATGACTTTGGAGATCCTTTGCCTCTCTAAAAGAGGCTGTGAGTCTCTATTCTTTCCCCAACTATACAGATTGTTGGTGATGAAGAGATAAGGCAAATGACAAGCAAGTTTCGACTGTGCTCTGAAGGCAGACACCAGACATGTAAATTCAGATCCCAGGAATGTGACAGGAAGCTCTGGCATGGCCTTTATATTTCAACAAACAACTAATCAATGCAGCAGCAGCCTGGTAATTAACAGCCACCTTTTCATTTTCAGGCTCTGCTCATCAGACTCATCCTTCAAACAACGTATTTTTACCAAAGTTCATCCCAGACCCAGAAGGCATAGACAAGAAGGGACCTTCCTGGCACAATCCTCCTTCACACACTCTATTTTTTACATTTGATGATAGAAACAAAACTCTTAAAATATTCAACACAAAATGTTTGAAACTTCCAAAGTTTATGAATCATATCATCAATATGTCTGAAATATGACAAATAAATGGTAAGTTCCTTCCCTATACCACAGAATCTACTGAAGAGCAGACACTCAATATATATATATGTTGATTTGTAATAAATGTGTTTATGTGAAGTTCTAATTGCTACCAATAAAGAGTCGGGCTCTTTTGCATGTGCTGATGAAACCTCAGTTCCTTCTGGGTTCATCACATACTTCATTCATCATCAGACAAGGCAGTAAGACCTCCTCAACATTTACCACGGACACTAAGACTCTACCAGAATACCCCATGCCCAGACTGCTCTCTCACACACTTCACTTAGGAACCAGCGAGCAGGATCTAGCACACAGACACCGTACCTAAAATCACTAATGCTTGCAAACCCCAAGCCGAGGACTTGATGAAGGTTTGGTGGATTATTCCCCAGCTCTCTTACCCATTTAGTTTTGTAACCTCAAGGGGTCAGAACCAAAGGGCTTGTCAGTAAATGAAAGTGCCTGGGGGAGGGGAGAGAGGGCAGAATTAGTGAATTTAGGAAGTCGCAGTCCAGTGGCTAGAGCTGCTTTGTCTTAAGAACCCAGTGTTCTGACTTTGAGGAACACTGGATGTCCATGGCATTACTACTCAACCCAGGAGAAACCTGCCTCATGCAAGCCAGGAGGCTTGAATCCATTATCTTGGTCTGTGTCTTTACAATCGACACTGGGGGGACAGCCTAAGGATCTTTTCTATATGGCCTTTTCTGGAAGGTCCATATCAGGCTTGAACTATTGGTTAATTTGAAAATAACATTCTTGTGGGATCCATGCTCAATTGATTAGTCCAAAGATAACCTTTAATTATCATTGGCATCATCAAAAGGCATCGAGTGATACTGGACTGCTCCTAGGATGTGGGGAAAGATGATATTAACCCTTTGGAAGCTGAAGCACGTCTCACTTCCTCAGAGGAAGCTTTAGTCTTACAAAGAAGGCACAGCTCCTTACTTGACGAATTCTATCTAGCAACGAGATCTAGCCAAGGCTTGGAAGGTCTGGCCCTTAAATTCCAACTCTGCCGAGTAGAGAATGCCCATGGACATTTCATCCTCAGTTGCCTATTCTTCCTCTCTTGCGAATAATCACAATAACTATCGTACTTCCAACTTTTATCGTATAGTTTTTTTCAACTTCTCAAACACCTTCCCAAACAGTATCTCATTTGGATCAACTAAAGTCTCAATAGTTTACTTTACCTTGCCATTCTGTTAAAAGTTTTCTTTTCTTTTCTTTTCTTTCTTTTTTTTTTCCAGCCAGTTCTGGAATCCCTCTTAACTTTCTACTGCCAAGCCCTCCAGACCTCCTTTAAGCCATCTGGCTTAAAAGAATGAAGAGTCAAGAACAGGGGAAGTTTCTTCAATGACAGAAATGTCTTATTCCTGCACTGTCCAATAGAACACTTGACATGTGGCTAGTGTGACCAAAGAACTGAATATTAAATTTTATGTCATTTTAATTAATTTAAGTGAAACCAGCCACATGGGGTGAGTGGTGCTGTAATGGACGGTGGGGAAGTGAAACTGTCAGTCATCATGATTTAACCTCCATTCATTTCCAAGTGCTATGGATTTCTACCCATAAAAGATTTTAAAGTTTAAGTCAAGTTTCTATATAGTCCATATGAGTTAAAACTGGAGTTGTATGCTCACCCCTCAAATGCAAATATGACCCAACCTCAATGTGCGGCAGTAGCAACTTTATTCTTCTGTAGGGTCTAGGAACTTTCACATCCCTGCTGGGAAGGCTCCATTCTTTCAGGCTTGTGAATTCCCCACCCAGCACCCACACAGCTCAGGGCTTCTAAAGAGTGGCCCTTTGTCCCCTTGGCTTGTGTGTCAAGGAGGCAAAGGATTCTGCTGCACGGTAATTAATCAAGTGACCCACTTCTACCTTTGATGTGGGAGAAAATAGTCAGGACCACATTGAAGAGGAGAAAGTGAAAGACAGTGACAGAGAAATGGGGGACAAAAGGAGAGGGGGAACTTGCTAGAGAGATGAGGAAAAATAAGGCAGAAAAGGGAAGACAGAGGTCGTGGTAGTGTAGGGCACAGGCATTTTAGAGACAGAATCCAGCCACTCTTTGCCATTCCCTAGCCAAGATGCCTCCAGTCACTGTGGCAAGTTCCTTTTCTACTACTGACCAGATTCAAGCCATGAGTCAGCCTAACTCAGAATAGGAGACTCGTAAAGGTTTATTGGGATGGTTTCGACAATAACTATTCACTTCCTGCTCCAGGGTTTCTATGCTAGTTTTTACTTGTATCAACAAGAGGTGCATCCAAAAGGAGCATTCAGAAAGATCCTAAGTCAGGTGCTGCAAGGAACACATGGTAAGTCTGCAGGTCTCCTACAGTCGGAAACTTCCTTTACCCAACTGAAAAACCAGAAATCCACAACTAACCACAGAAAAGGCAGGGACTAGGAATCGTTTGTGATTAAATACAACAACTTGGTAGCAAAACCCTTCTCAAGGCCTTGTAGGATTACCTTTATATGAAGCTCTTTAGACAGTGGCTAGGTGGAGGGTCACCCTGAAAGAGAAGATTGAAAAAGACATGGTGTGATTCTGTTCAACGAAAGAGAAATGAAGGAGTCAAAAACGATTAGGTTGCCATTTGTTTTGCCTTCCTTAAAAAAAAAAAAAAGAGAGCAAGAGCTATAATATGTGTTCCTTTTGTACATCTCAAAAACATGTTAGGGACACACTGAGCTGATAGATATGCAAAATTATGAATATTCCACTCAATAATTAAGCATGGCTTCTTTTCTTGGCCCTTTTAATGACAGCGTTTCCTGTACAATCCATTTTAATCCAATTCTTTGATATTTAAAAAAATGGAGATTCCTCTAATTGATTCATAGAAAATTTTTATTTATCCAAAGGAACTGAGAAAAGTTAGATTTGGAGATAATCACTGGAGCTGTTAAGAGTTTGGCAGGTACAGGGGAAACTATCAAAGATGCAACAAACTGATCTGCAGTTTCTCTAGAGAACAAACTTGATTTCACTCAACTGCATAAACACAGACCCAACACACTTACCCTCTTCACGGTTCTCAGCTCAGCTGGATTTGGGGCCAGGCTATAATGTTATAAATGGTTTAAGTGAGGACCCAACCCTTTTGGGTCCTGTAAACATGTCCAGTTTTCCCTGGCCAGACATCGGAGTCCGGTTAGGTCTGTCATAGGTGAATAGGTTTGTTCTCAGCCTATCCAACTCAAATCCTCTAGGAACTTACTTGAAAACCACAGAACATCATTCCATGCTTGATTTTGCACTAAGATCTTTCAGTGGGTTGAAGCATACAGCACTTAAGAGCAGGTGTTCCCAGCTCCCAGCCCAGCTCCACGCCTGAGGAGGCTGCAGAGGACATGCCATTCTCATTAACAATGCACCATTACCAATGTCTCTTCCTGAAATAGGCTCACCTTGTTTCAGACAGGAGAAGGGGGTCAGACGCAAGGAATACCTTGGCCACTCTATGTCCTGGGAGAATGCTTGCTTGCAAACCAAGGGCACAAATGGGCATTAACATATGACTGTTCTCTGGATACATTAAGAAGGCCCCAAAGTGTCTTGAAGGGCAAATTTTGGCCTTAAACCTGATCTGTTCATACCCACATTGATACTAACATAGAGGGAAATTCAATGAGTATCTCTAGTTACGGAGGATAGCCGATGACAGTTTTATTTTATTTTATTTTTTATTTTTTGAGACAGGGTCTCACTCTGTTGCCCAGGCTCAAGTGATCCTTCCACCTCAGCCTCCTGAGTAGCTGGGACCATAGGTGTGTATCACCATGCCCAGATAATTTTTTTTCTTAATTTTTTTGTAGAGACAGGGCCTCACTTTATTTCCCAGGCTGATCTCAAACTTCTGGGCTCAAACGATCTTCCCACCTTAGCCTCCCAAAATACTGGAATTACTGGCATAAGGCATCACACCTGGCCCAGAATTTTAGGTATATATTATGTGAATAGTTGGAATGATAGAGAAGATTTTCACATCCAGAAGGCTCAAAGATTCATTCTCCTTTCCTAATTTACAAATGAAATGCACATTTTGGGTCACTGGTGACTTACACAAGCTAAGAAAATATCATCTTTTTCTGAACAGCTGTCCTGTCAGCTCCAGATAGTTGCTAAAGTGCTGGTAACAATAAAACATTGCAACATCACAAAGATTCACTCACCCATTTGACCAAGATGTCACATACAGCACTGAAAAAGAATACCTCTGTCAGAGGCCCACCCACGGCCTTCCCTGCAGACTTGGTGGGGGGAGCACCATTGTGCAGGCATGGAGCTCTGTACCTTCCACACCCAACTTGCTCACACTATAAGCAGTTCTTCACATCAGCCTGGCTAGCTGGCTCCAGGCCTCCAAAAATGAGAGGGGGAATAAAAGAGTAACTTGTCAAAAGCAATTTCTCTTTCCAGGCACTTCATTTCTTTTGCATTTCAATAGTTGCTGTAAGCATAGAAAAAGGAGGGGATTTTCTCCACTAAGTGTAGGAGAAAATTAAAGGAACCGCATGAGGATAAGAAATCCGAAGGCACAAAAATCTTTATGGTTTGACGAATATAAATTACTCTAGAAACACAATAAATAACCCTTATCAGGCTGGGCGCAGTGGCTCACACCTGTAATCCCAGCACTTTTGGAGGCTGAGGCGGGTGGATGACCTGAGGTCAGGAGTTTGAGACCAGCCTGGCCAACATGGTGAAGTCCCATCTCTACTAAAAATATAAAAATTAGCCGAGTGTGGTGGTGGGCACCTGTAGTCCTATCTTCTCAGGAGGCTGAGACAGGAGAATCGCTTGAACTCAGGAGGCAGAGGTTGCATTGAACTGAGATCGCACCATTACACTCCAGCCTGGGTGACAAGCACGAAACTGCGTCTCAAAAAATAAATAAATAAATAAACATAAAAGTAAAATAAAATAAAATAAAATAAATAAACAACACTTATCAAGTACTTACTGTATAACAGGCACTGGGTATGCAATATTTCATTTACTTCCAATACATGTTGCCCTATGAGGTAGACATTTTATTTCCCTTCTACAGTTGAGGAAAGTCAAACTTTCAGCCCCAGTTGCACAAGTGGTAACCAAAAAAGGCAAGGTTTGAGCCCAGGCCATCTGACCCCTAGGCCTGCCTCTTACAGGCTGTAATACCTCTGCTACGACAGCCAGACAGAGGCTCATAAGGACAGCTTCTAGTACAGCAAACATCTTCAGAGCAAGAGAAATATTTTTCATGTCACGTTTCATAATTACTTACCATTACATTTTAGGATGCCCATCTTCCTTTTCACTGACTTCTTCCCTAGTGCAGAGAACAAAGACTATCTCAAGGGCTGTCAGGTGGCACAGGAAATCAAACATCAATCCCGGGTAGCCAGAACCCTGCCAAGTCAAGCCAGACAAAGGCCAACCACATTTTTTTTAAATAAGGATATTAGTCAGCTCAACCAGTAGACATGGTATATCTGATATTCAGCAAGATATTTGGCAAGTCTTTCAGGATACTCTGGTGGGCAGGATGGAGAAATGCAGAGACTGATGTTGTGACAGCTGTCTTCCCCACAGGCTGCTGAGGAATGGGCTGGTGTCACTCTCAGACATTGCTATCTAGCCTTTTTATTAACAGTCCAGGCTGTCTAAATTCTCACAAGTGCTCCCCATTCCCGTCTGAGGAGTTGAGCCTCTTCTCCTGGCGTCTCACTCTGCCAGTCCCATCCACACATGCCCACAGCCCCTCCCCCAGCCAGGCTGATGTGAAAAACTGCTTTCTTTGTTTCTGGTCCTTGGATCATGGGATTGCCCCACCTGGAAAACTCTTCTTTCTCTAACGCCACATTTCTCTTGCCTCTCAGCTTAGAGGTCACTTCCACAAAGAAGCTTTCTCTGACCTCCACCTCCAAATCTGGATGAGATGTTCACCCCTTGGCCCCCTGCACATGTACCCACACATGCCACACCACCCTCATCATCACAGGTACTGCTCATGTTTTTGATGACTGGTTTGTATTCCTCATTCAACTATAAATTCCAGGAGAGAAGAGATATGACTACCTTGCTCACCGTTTTATCGCTGATATCCAGTACCATGACTGGCATATAGTAGGTTTTCAATACATGTTTGTGGAATGAATGATTGAATAAAATCAAGCAATCTTGGACTAATGACAAAATCAGAATTTTTAAAAAGTGTCAATAGTCTAGGACAGTGGGGTGACTCCAGCAAGATTAACTGGGATCAAGGTTAAATAAAACACATGGGTATTAAAAAAATCAACAACTCAAATATTAGGTGGGAGACACATGATTCTAGCAGTACTTGTGAAAAGACTTGGGATTTTTAATTGTAAGTTGAATGTCATTGGTCCACTGAAAATGATAATGTAATTTTTGTATTTATGGTTAGGCACAAAGTATCTTAGAAGTAAGGAATTTTGAACCAGTCAAACCACAGTGAGTACTGGGTCTGTTCCACTTGCCATATTTTAATATAAAATATGACAAAACAGACTGCATGCAGAGCAAAACAATTACCAAGAAGAGAGTATTGAAAACCAAGTTTACAAAACATGACCAAAGGATCCTGGGTTGTTCAACCTTAACAAAAGAATGTTTAGGTAGAAGGCATGATCCCAGTCATGTGGAAGGCAAATTAAACTTGCTCTGTATCTCTTTTGAAAGTAGGCCCAGCACTGGGTAGAAGGTACAGCTGTGGAGAAAAGATTTCCAGCCCAGTATAGAGCTGATTGCATGGGATCAGAGTTGTTCGGAAGTGGACAGGCGAAAGGAGATTGGAGTGGTTGGGAGTATCCCCATCGCAAGAAGTCTTCGATGAAAGAAGTCTTCAACTAAATGGATGCCTACGTGGCAGGGATATTATATTGGCAATTTTAAGAAACAAATGCAGATTTGGACTTGACAAACTCCACAAAGACCCTTTCAGATAATTCAGGAAATCTGCAGGCCTCGTGTTGTTGCATTTCAGTGACATCCTCAGATTCACACGACCGGAGCCAAGGCAGCCACATTACTCAATCCCACAAAACCCAGAGCTGTTTCAGGTCTGTGTTGTAGCATCTCACCTTATGACTTAGAGCCTCGTAAACTGGAACTCAGGAGACCTGGTTTTAGTCCTGAAATCTAGAGAATAACTTGTCACTCATTAGCTGAGGGCTTATCATTGTGTTTAAGCTCAACTTCTACACCAGTAAAATAAGGAAGTTTGGACCCATTTGGTCACTTAGTTCTTGCCATATACACGTTTTGAAGCATTAATGTTTCTCAGACTTGGTCATAGGACCATAAGAATCACCAAGGGATACTATTGAACATATTGATTCCTAGGCCCCATGTTAGAATCTGTGAGTGGAACCCAAAAGTATAAATTTTTTAATAAAATACCACCGATCGCTAATAGGCACACTGAAGACCTAGAAATGCTCAAAAGGGTCTGTGATCCTTTGAGATCAGCACAGCAGAAAGGCAGAATTCAGGCACAGAAAGGTTAACTTGGTGGCCCACATCTCTTGGTAAAATTGTTCCTAGAAGAAAATAATCAGGACACCTCCTGTTCTCTTTGAGGGCCTGAAAACTGCAATGAGGGGATGGGTAGAGAACTAGAATAGTTTCCAAGACATGCCTAGTATGGCTGGGAAAGACTCAAACCTGGTCTGGTGAGGAAGGAACCAGAGCTTTATAACCACAGGCAGCTATACACTCTCCAGGTCTCCACAGCAGGTGAGGACAATGGCAGGTAAGGACAAAATAGCAGGCACAGCTGCCAGACTGCAGAGAAAAGTGTAGGGCAAGGCCTGGCAGCAAGCTCTCAGTGCACACATTTATCCCTCGGGAGAAAATGAGTCAGGGGTTGAAAAACTGGGCAAATTAAAAAGCAAGGGATGCTCTTAATTAACTGAAAACCATGCTATACCAGGCCCAGGAAAGCAAGCGTTTCAGATCATGGAGCAATGACTCTATCACAGTTGTACTTGTTACACAGAAGTGGCCCTGCAAAATATTTTTGTCTCCTAATTTCGAGGTCCCAGAGAACTGTTTTCTCAAACTTGCCACGAAGTTTCCTTGGTTTGAAGACCTAGTAAAATTAGTAGAGTTCTTTATTTTAATTGGTGAAAAGGAGTCTATATTTAAAAGCCCTTTTGGCTGCAGACCCCAAGTAGGTGTAAGATTATCACCACTCATAAGCCCATTTTCTCACCTATATTTTCACTGAGGTTTTCCTGAAACAGACTCATTAGCAGAAGTTTTTTTCTTAATCTCTGTTTGAAACGCACATGACAGTGCTGGTTATAAAAATTCTGGTTTTGTCCTATAGCTTGTTATCCAGGCAAGCACCCTAAAATAACAGATAGCTTCACTAAGTCAACTGCTTGCATAAGGCTCACTGTCTGATATTTAAGCTGAAAAATCCCAGATGCTGGCACATTCAATATTTATACATTTAGCAACGACCTCAAACTCCTGCCCAATCCCTCCACAAAAACAAATCCACTGATGCTCATCATAAATAGAAATATTGCTTAATAGAGGTGTTTCCAACTGTTTAAATGAGGCACATTGAAAAGGTTAAGACCATACACTTGCCCATGAGTATGCCAAACATTTGGGTCTTGCATAAACCAAAACAACTTTTGATGCCCTTCTCCTCTTAAGTATTATAGAAAGGCTTCATTTCTAAGTCATGGGCACTAGTCAATCACAAAGTCATACCACACTGAAACCTCCAGTAGCTTCTCCTTAAATGATACCTATCTCTCGACTCTAAAGTAAAGTCACTTAGGTGCCTTTACCAAATCAGCTACAAAGGAAATAAATCCTATGAAGCAAATATTCCTAATGTTGAAAAGAATAAAGACTAAAGCTTGCCTATGAAGAAAGTTCATTTCATATTCCTACCAGAGAGTCATCCAATAATACTGCTGGAAAAATAAAAAGTACCTTACCCAGAAACAGTTGAATTAGCAGATGGATTTTGACAGGACCTGCATAATTAAAGTTTCCACTGCAGCTTTAAAAACTCCTGTTCTGAAACTCATTTTGTCAGCCAATGCTAAAGAATGTTTTTTTGGCTCGGGAATATAAAATCCAAATAGTCCCAGAGGAGAAGCTGACTCTCAGCCTGGACACCCTCAAGAACTGCCTTTCAAAGAACAACTCTTTCCCCTGGAAATGGATTCTGACATTGACATTGTCATGTTAATTGGCCAAATTCAAACACAAGTCATCTCTTGAACCAGCAATTGGAAAACCTTTGGGTAGTCTGTTTTAAAACTTTTTCCTAAAGGAAAAGAGACATGCTAATAAAAAGTCAGCCTTGGCATATTAGTCCCTAATAATTAAGGACCCAAGACCAAAATGCTTTTGGTTAGCTGCTGCTGGCCAAGAAAGTCTTCATCTCTGCACATATTCTTTACTGGGCAGTACAACCTCAAAACCCAATATGATAATAAATGGTTAGACGTGGTATGAATAAATTGCCACCTACATATGTCTGAAACCTTGTATCAACCAATAGTTTTACTCTTCTTCTGAAGCAACTTTTATTCCATTTTAATTCAGACCTATTCACAAGGAGCAGAAATATGTATTTAAACGTGGGGCAATAAGGGTCCCACAGCTCCAGATCCATGGCCTCCATACAAAGGAACCAACCAAGGGGATTGGGGCAAATGCAGAATGCAAAGCTCATTGTGAGGGATAATAGAGCCAATTTCCCTAACTGAAATCTTCCCACCTACCAATAAAATAAAATAAAACAAAATAAAATAAAATAAAATACATAAACAACATTCTTGAGATGGGATTTTGATTTCTGGGCCTGAAGGTAAGGTGTCAGTCATGCTGCCAAAACCAATGCCATTTCTGAGTTATTCCCTTCCTGGGTCTGGAAATGACCATGGCAAAGCTCAAAGAAGGATGACTTAGTTTCTGGGGCTCCATATTTGGAAACCATAAGGCCCTGTCTCACCAACTACTAAACATGAAAGTATTGTTGACACATTGTGACTACCTGGTTCAGATCTACTACTGAGGACATATCCTTAAACTTGGTTGGAAGAAATGAATGGCACAATTGGAAAGCATAACTAGAAAGAACTCCTCCATATGTAAGAAAAAAGTAGACTTTACATATGTGAAGACATGTAAATGTTGGCTGCATTACAGTTTCTGTAAAACACCTCCCATTGATTAGAAACCCTCCAAGCATTAGTTGAGAGGAGTCACTGACAGATTCTCTTGCCCAACTGGTTGCAGGAACCTAATACTGGCAAGTATGCAGTATGTATGTCTCTTTGCTTTAGTAATCAGACTGTGCTGGGCCATTGGTGTTGTGAAATAAGTCTCTCATCTTAGGAGTGAAATTAAAGACTAGAGCTGTTTGTACCTGAGAGGTGGAAAAGCCCAGGAAATGCACTCCCTCTTTAGAAATGAGCAATGAGCAAAATCAAGATGTAAATTAAATGGCCTGGAAGGCAGTGCTGGATTACCTTGGGGAAGCTGATGGGACGCTGTAACCAAGTCCTAAATAGCAGATGCTGAGAGAGAGAGAGAGAGAGAGAGAGAGAGAGAGAGAGAGAAAGTTGAAGGAAATCAACAGAACATGCCATCCCAAAATATGCCACTTTGGCCTAACAGGTATTTTGAGCTGAAGGCAACTAAAAAACAGCAGATGCAAGAATGATTCTCCGACCTCTTCCTTTTTACGTAAAGAAATAACTAAACTTCACATGACAATGGTGTCTTCTCTTTTGCCAGAAAGAAGAGAACATTCTTATTGGGAATGGGGAGTGGAATGAGATTAATCTGTATACACAAACCTATCAAAATAACCCTTATGTTCCATTAGTTCCTCCATTATTTCCTCATCATTTCCTCACAATTTACCACCCCTAGTCCAAATCCCTTTTTCCTTTATCTTGTCAGATCTTCATAATGCACTGTTTTTTTTTTAATTAAAATTGCATATAAGCTCACAAAATGATCTCTTTTTCTGAATCTTCATTTCCTTTTTCTTTCCTTTTTTTTTTTTTTTTTTTTTTTTGAGACAGGGTCTCACTCTGCCCAAGCTGAGTGTAGTGATATGATCACGGCTCACTGCAGCCTCTGCCTTCTGGGCTCAAGCAATTCTCCTGCCTCAGCCTTCCTGAGAAGCTGAGACTGCAGGCATGCACCACCATGCCCAGCTAATTTTTTATTTTTTGTAGAGACAAGGCCTCACTTTGTCACCCAGGCTGGTCTCAAACTCCTGGAATAAAGCGATCCTCCTGCCACCCACCTCTGACCTCCTACGCCCCAAAGTGCTGGGATAACAGGTGTGCACCACCGCACTCAGCCAGAACTTCATTTCCTATATGTAAAGGCATGTAAAAATATTAACATCAAATTAAGTTTATATGCTTTTCTCCTGTTAATCTGTCTTTTGTCAGTTTAATTCACAGGCCCAACCATAGAACCTCAGAGGGTAGAGGGAAAAGTCTTTTCCCCACACAAGGTCTTCAGGATCTGGGAAGGCTCTAGAAGTAGCTGGATCCAAAAGTGTTTACAATGGAGAGAATACATTGTATTCTGGATTGGGTATTATGTAACTGATGTGGAAACACAAATATAAATATATTATTCCACCTTTGCACTGCGTTTATGCATGGCTGGAAGAAACCAGTAGTTCTCAAGGGCTGGTCCCATTTAAAAAATCATTCTCCCCTAGTCTTATCACCCTATGCCACCACATACACACGCACACACACACAATCAGGTTGAAGAACCATAGGTACACCCTTACCCTAAAGCCCTCAGAGAACACCTAATCCTATCTGCTAATGTGACCAAAGAGAATATTGAGATTAGAAATGTACTGTGACTTAGCTAAGATCTAGGCAGGACTATAGTCCAGGCACCCATTCTCTTCTACACTAGCTAAAATGTGTGAAGATGCTTAACCACAGCAATAGACATCATCACAGCCATCCTCTCAACCCTTTACTTACAGGACACACGTTCACTACCCAAGCATTTTAGTGACCTCATCTCTCCTTAGGCATGGCTTCAGCCTCCACTCCATTCTCCCCACACCCTCACTTCCAGTCTAAGAAGCCTAAGGTCTCTAAGCCCATTTCAGCAAAGCCACAGAAACTTAAAACTGAGTGGCCCAGGAATGGCAGAGTCTAGTAGGGCTGGAGCACACTATGTTTACTGGAGGGAAGAGAGAACACTGGAGGCCAATACAGATGGATGACATTTTAAAGATAGATTGCAATGGATCTCAAGTTTCTGCTGAGAGGTGGAGAATAAAAAAGGTGAGGAACGCTTTTTTTTTTTTTTTTTTAAGATGGAGTCTTGCTCTGTCACCTCCCGGATTTAAGCAATCCTCCTGCCTCAGCCTCCCAGGTAGCTGGGACTACAGGCACGCGCCACCATGCCCAGCTAATTTTTGTATTTTTAGTAGAGATGGGGTTTTACCATGTCGGCCAGGATGGTCTTGATCTCTTGACCTCGTGATCCACCCACTTCAGCCTCCCAAAGTGCTGGGACTACAGGCGTAAGGCACCGTGCCTGGCCAGCTTGAAATCTTTTTAATGGATGGGCCCAGCGTACTCAAAGATAACTGATTCATTATGATAGTTTTGTATTTGTTTCTTTCTCTATTTAATGTTTGTGATCCCACTAGAGTGGATGCTCTTTGAAGGCAGGAACAATGACTCTCATGCTCAACCCCGCGTACCCGGTGGATAGCAAAATGCCTGACACACACAAGTCCTCCAAAGGTACCTAATGACTGAAGCAATACACACAAAACTACAGACATACAACTCCCCTTACACTTGTTAAATGTAGACTCTTGGTCAGTGGCCAACATTTGTATTTTGGGAAGTAAAGATAGCCCATTTGGCACTCCCTTGGTAGTTTGTCCCCACCAGTTACAAGGATGGAGAGAGACAGTCAGCCAATATCAAGATAGAACAATGGCCTGGGAGTGAAGAAACTTCTCTGGCTGGCTCAGTCTCTGACTCACACATGACCAAGGACAAATCATTTAACCTCCTCTTGCCTTGTTTTTACTGTATGCAAAATAGAGCTGATAACAATATAAGCCTCCTCCTTCCCTCTGAGGGATATTCTGAGAATTGGGGAGATGCTATCTTAGAAGTGATTAGAGCTCCTAAGAACTGAGCTTTCAATACAGAAGCAGTGTTGTTCTCAGGCTGTGCTACAGCTGTTGTTTTTCATCATGAAAGGTAATATTGTGAGGCCTTGTTGGCAAAGATAGGAAACTGTTGCTATGTGTTGACACAATGACACAACAAGCAGGCGGGCAGGCACCTTAAAACTTTAATGGTTCTGATTTCATTCACTGAATTTCTTCTTCCTCACCTCAAACCTCAATCTCCATTATTCTTTATGGATAGATGGTGGTGTCCACCCCCTCCCCCACCCCCACCCCAAGTTTCCCCAGCTGCCAGGACATCTGGGGAAAAAGCTGGTCTAAGACATAAGTATGATTTTCCTCACTGAATCAGAGAAACATGGTGGGGGGTACATGCTTTGTAAGGAGTCACTTAGTTCATTCAATTCAAACTATTTCTGAGCATTTTCTGTAAAAGGACATATATAAAGATAAATAAAAGCTGTGACCATATTTTCGGAAGAGATGTATGGTCTGACAGGCACGGGCATACTTATATGAGCAGTAAGACAGGGAAAAAAAGTCACTTCCCTGGAAAATCATCATCACATAGAATTGTACAAATCAAACATGGCTTCTGCCTTTGCAGGAGCTCGTAGGCAGTGCAAGAAACAGATACAAACTATTCCCTACAAAACAAGGCAAATTGTAAACGACTTACAAGTAAACTCGCCTGGGAGTACAGAGGAGAGAATTTATAATTCTGACTCTGAGGATTAGGAAGAGACATTCAGAAGAGGGAACATCTAAGCTCAGCAAGGACAAGTCTCTCAACAATGAGAACAGTGTGTGCAAAGCAACAGAAACATAAAACGGAGTCAGACAGGGATGGTCATCAGAGTCCAGGGGACGGGAGCTCAGTGCATTTTGGGGAGGGTTGGATGGGGTTAGAGATGGAAGGGATTTGAAAGACAACATGTAAAGAGACAAAAGTATCAGTGCTTGTTGAGAGGCTGGAAATTTATACTAGCAATCGAAGGTAACATAAATGCTGAGTTGGACAGGAAGATACAACTTGTGCTTTGGAAATGACAGTTCCCAGAATCTGGGAGGCGGTGTGGATGACTACTGCAATAATTCAGAAAGGAGACGCTGAGGCTTGAACATGCCTTCAAATATCTTGAAGAGAGGAGACAGGATTTAATCAACTATGAACAAACTGGATGAGGTTCTTGAAGCAGAGGAGGGTGGAAAATGGTACTTGGGAGAACTGTGGTCTAACTATTTCGTTATGTTTACACTGCCAGCCCAAATGGCACCTTCCTATGCCAAGAACTGTGGCCTGAAGTCGAACCACTTTCTGAGGTTTAGCATGAAATCCATCTGAAGTCGAACCACTTTCTGAGTTTTAGCATGAAATCCTTACTTCCTCTAGAGCAAGAATTGGTTCCTGTTTAGATTGGAACATCATAACCAAGCCATGTTCATGAAGCTACAGAGTACAATGGCAGGAGAAAAAGTTGATGTAGAAAAAATGAAACAAATAAAGATAGAAGAAAATAAGAAAAGCTGGCCAGGTATGGTGGCTCATGCCTATAATCCCAGCACTTTGGGAGGCCAAGGCAAGAGGACTGCTTGAGCCCAGGAGTTTGCAACTAGCCTAGACAATGTGGTGAAACCCTGACTGTACACAAAAAAATACAAAATTTCGCTAGCTGTACGCCTGTAGTCTCAGCTACTCAAGAAGCTGAAGTAAGAGGACGACCTGAGCTCAGGAAGTCTGCAGTGAGCCATGATCACGCCACTGCACTCCATCATGGGCATCAAAGTGAGACACTGTCAAAAGGAAGGAAGGAAGGAAGGAAGGAAGGAAGGAAGGAAGGAAGGAAGGAAGGAAGGAAGGAGGGAAGGAGGGAAGGAGGGAAGGAGGGAAGGAGGGAAGGAGGGAAGGAGGGAAGGAGGGAAGGAGGGAAGGAGGGAAGGAGGGAAGGAGGGAAGGAGGGAAGGAGGGAAGGAGGGAAGGAGGGAGGGAGGGAGGGAGGGAGGGAGGGAGGGAGGGAGGGAGGAATGGAGAGGAAAGATAAGGGAAGGGAGAGGAATGACTAGCAATAATGATGTCTCACTTCAGGGGCTTTCTCTAGCTCTAGAGCTTAGAAAATCATCTAAAAGAATATTCCCAGTCTCCATAGATGAGAGACATGCAGCTATTGTTCTTGGCCTCTTTCAAAATACATTATAACTTTAGGGGACTAGTTTAGAGCAAAGAACTCTGTAAAGACCATCACAGTCTCCTAACTTGGGATTGCCAATTATGTCAATTTTTACTCCAATGTTTGAAATGTCTCCATAATTAATTAACTCATTTTGCATACCATGTGACTAGCCATTATAATTGTAAGATCTCCAAATGCATTCATTCAATATTCGACCAAGTTTATTATGTATACACTGTCTACTCAGCCCTGTGCTAGGCTTCAAGGAAACTGAGGTGTACCAAAGTAACAATCCCTGACTTCATGAAACTTATAGTCTAATAGGGGAGACAGAAGAAAAAATATTTTAACACCTAAACACTTTCATTACAATTCAGTTATGAAGGAATAGTACAGGTACCATAGAGCAACCAGATCTGGTCCCATCCATTCTCACAGACTTGAAGAATGGGTGGGAGCTTGCTAAGCAGTCAGTGCAGGAAAGTGGATTCCAGGTAGAGACAATAGTGATGTGAAGCCCTGAGATGGGCCTTCTGTAATGACAGTGTGGCTGGAGCCTTGAGAGCAAGTGGTAGAGCAGCTGAGGTGAGTATGGAGACTCACAGAGACAAGCCTTCCCCATGTCCTGTCATTACTGCCTTAGCATCTAGAATCAGAACACATGAAGAAATGCATCGTGGAGTACCAGAAGTATCCTAGCCTATTGGCAATAAGATGCCTCCCAGTGCTGAATTCATCTTTACCTAATGCTTTGAGGCTGGATAAAAGGGCTTCCATAACTTTGCTTATGCCAAGAACAGCCTTGTAGAAGCTGACAAGAATGAGGACAGGATCTCTCTTACCTGTTTGATTTTTCATCTATTTCATGGCAGTAAAACAAGTGGTTGTAAACTGACTCTAAAGTTAGTTCAATACCCCATTTTCATGGAAGAGGGGAGATCTGCAGAAACTAGCTCTCAACAGCCATGTTGATAGGACAGACACTGTTCTTTTAGGTCAAATGTCCACTATTCCTAGGCACCCAACCCTTTCTCTGCTTCAGGACCCAGTTCAAATGTCATCTCTCCTATGGAATATGACCAGCTCCCACTGTCATGTTTTTAATATCTTTCCCTTCTTTTTTTTTTTTTTTTTTGAGA
>NW_016107457.1:5100336-5113317 GCF_001604975.1 Cebus imitator
GGCGGGGTTTCACCATGTTTACCAGGATGGTCTCGATCTCTTGACCTCGTGATCCACCCGCCTTGGCCTCCCAAAGTGCTGGGATTACAGGCGTGAGCCACCGCGCCCGGCCCTTTCCCTTCTCTTTATGTTCTGCCTTATAATCATCTATCTTGTCAGGAAGCAAGAACATCTCTTCTACTCATTTCTGTTTCCTCCTAAGGTTTGACATAAATGAAAACAAATGCATGAAGAGGAACTTGTTTTATAAAATGTACATAAATAGATGAATGATGAATCATTCTGTGAATACAAAGTGCTACAGTTCAACTTACAGAGGCATTCTTATCCATCTGGACCCTCATGCTGATTTTTTTAGGATTGGAATCTATATCAGGTTTATATTCTTGTTTTACTTTCCAGGGAGGGAATGGTGAAAGCAAGTAAGGGAGGTGGAGAAGAGCTCTGTATTCTTAAGGTAGGCACTCCAGTATCTGGATTCAAATGAAATCAAGAGAAAGGTGAAAGACACGGATGAATCTAGACTATCACAGAAGTGTAAATGAGTATCAGGCTACCGTTTCCATCCACTAGTGACTCAGCAATGAGCCCAGGACTGATCCCAGGGCAGAGAATCTCTCAGCCACAGATACACCTTCATATCTGGTAGCCAAAGAAGGAGATGTCAGGTACTATAGTGTCATTTAAGGCCAAAAACCCATAGGGAGGTCACTAATCTATAGAGAGGCCACAACAAAATGTGATCCTAGCAAGCTGGTGTCAAAAAGGACTCCTAATCTCTTTTCTTCACATGCATAAGTAACTGTATGCTGCGTGTCAATGAGTTTCTCTAAGCAGCCAGAAATTGGAAACCATTTACGTGGTATTGGGTATGTATTTTAATAACATTAGTTTAAAGGTCAAGCAATGCAAAGAAAAGCAACCAGGAAGCAGGCCAACAGCTTAGGCAGGTAATTGAGCATGCAAAAGCACTCTCCTACCATAGCGACTACTCATATCTTTGTTTATCTCTCCACTATGTGGTGTGGAAATAGTGTTCTTTTATTTTCTCTTCTTTGTTTATGTTAGAAAGCAGCCATCAAGATAAGGATTATCCTTCTAGAAATAATATTGCTATTGGCAATAGTCTATCAGCAAAAGATGGGCTTTCACTATAGAAAAGAGAGTCAGGGAGTATCAAGTATCAGATCTCAGAACAAAATTCACGTATCACAGGGAAGATCAGAACAAAACTGAGAGTGGAGGCGGAGCTTTAAAAATATGGAAAGCCCCAATGTTAATTCCAGTTTGGAGTCCTGGCAGATCAGGACGTTGGGGGAATACTTTCATAATTCATTGCAAGGTCTGCTTGCTGCAGCTATAGAGAATGACATCAATCCATCTATCTGTCCATTCATCCACTGTACAAGCATATATTTAGCACACAAATAATAGTGATAATTAGAAGTAGCTACAATTTCTTTCATTTCTCATTACACTCTGGGAACTGGGAATATATATATATCTTATATCTTAACATTCTTCCCTTTCCTTTGTCTTTGTTTTCTTCTACCTTTAAAAAAAAAAAAAAAAAAAAACTTTTTGTTCCTTTAAGGAAAAGGACATATTTAGAAAGTGTTCCAGCCTACCAATCGCTTAGTATTTATTTAAAGGCTGAACCACCAGGATTAATGCTATAGATTCATGACCACAAATATGGGTTAGTTAGTAGAATATATATATATATATATACACACACACACAAATACTATGTATATATACACACACACACATATATATATATATATATGTATGCTCCTTTGATGGTTATAACAACTCCAACACTCCAATTTGACAAAAGAGGAAACTGAGACTCAGAAGAGATTAGGTAAGGCTGCTTGAGGAGTGAAAAGTAGCAGTATTGGACCTAAGGGCATGTCTGACCTTAGAGTCCAGGCTCTTAATCCTGAACTGATCTCTACCTCACTTCACATCAGACTCTGTTAGGTGCCATGGAAGGTACTAAGCAGAGAAAGGCACTGCCCTCAAGGAACTTACAGTGTAGTAGAGAAGAGGAACAATGTAAATCACTAAAAAATACTAGTAAGAAAAATGGCATCTTTCCCAAGGGCTGTACCAAGTTTCAAAGCCCATCAGGTTTTCCAGGGTGTAGTGAAAGACTTCATGGAAGACAGAATATTTGAATAAAATCTCTGTTGTCCACTTTAGAAAGCCAAGAAGTAGTGTAAAGAACTTTATAGGTATTAGAAATTTATCTAGAATAGTGTGCATGCACACACAAACACACAAAATGTACACATTTTGAAGATGACTAGAAATGATTTCTCCGTGAAAGTATTGATTAAGCTAATTTCAAAATGACTTTGTATTCCTTCAAAATACATTACTTACTGTGAATGTGAGCCAGAAAGATGCTAAATGGACAGGGGAAGAATGTTAAGATTTTTTTAATTCCCATGGAAAATTTTCAAAGAGGACTATCCATTTGACAACATAGGTACTACTGATTGAGTGCTTGCAGTGTGTCAGGCTTTGTGCTATACACACTATGTAATTGTACCCTCGATTTTATGAAGCATGTTATTATTCTCCATTTAATGATAAAAATCCTGAGGCTCTGAGAAGTTAATTAATTTGCCCAAGTTCATGAAGCTATAGGCATCATCCTAGAATTTAAGCACAATTCTCTTCAACACACAGCTACTAACTAACCCATATTTGTGGTCATGAACCTATAGTATTAATCTTGGTAGCTCAGCCTTTAAATAAATAGCAAGTGATTGGCAAGCCAGAACACTTCCTTTATCTTAAATGAACAGAAGATTTTTTTAAAAGGAAGAAGAAAAGAGAAGAAAATAAAGACAAAGATAATAAAATTAATTTATGACCTAGAATATAAGTTATTCATTGAGCCAATTTATTTCGCAAAGGTGAAATCCCAGAAGGCAATGTTTCTCCAAATTATCCAGCCATAAGGGGCTAAGTGTTAGACTTTCAGGAACTCTGCTGAGGATGGAAGGAGAGAAGACAAAGATGGCAAAGAGACAAGACTCAGGAGAGACAAAAGCCAATGGCCCATAAAAAAATTTTTTTAAAAAGTAAAAAAAAAAAAACCTACCCAACTATTCCCCTAAAACTTCAGTTTCTGTGCACAAGGCTAAGGGAGTTTGTTTTTCTCCTCTCCTCTCTGAGTCACCAGGGATGCTGTCCCATTGCTTACTAGAAAAAAAAGCTGAAGTCAAGACATTTCCTAAGGAGAAGGAGCAGACTAGATACAAAGATGTTGAAGAGGCAGTGGGTGCCTGATGAAATTTAGTCCATAGTAACTCAGAAGGAACTCACCCCTGAAGCCTCAACGCTGTGAAAAAACTTCGGAATAAAGTATTATGATTGGTATCCAAGAGCTTCTGAATCCTCAAACATGAGTTTGTGGAAAAAAAAAAAACAACTGTTCTCAAAACTATGTAAACTGCTAGGAAATTAAAAAAAAAAAAAAAAAAAACTTTTATTTTAGATTCAGAGGGTAGATGTGCAGGGTTGTTACCCAGGTCGATTGCATGATGCTGAGGTTTGGAGTATGATTGATCCCGTCACCTGGGTAGTGGGCACAGTACCCAGCAGGTAGGGTTTCAACCCTTGTCCCACTCCCTCCCCACCTCTAGTAGTCCCCAGTGTCTATTGTTGCCATCTTTATGTCCATAAAGAATGGGGAGAAAACCAGAGAGGTCCTCACTGGCCTGCAGACCCACATTTTGGAAGAAGCTCTGCTGCGGAGACTCCTCTCCCTCTATCTTTTTCTCTACTCGTGGCCTTCACAGCAGGATAAACCTGCCAGTGGCCAGGGCCAGTCCGGTTCACTCCAGTCTCTGAAGCCTCTTCCTGAGGCCTTCTCCACGAGCATGAGCAGTGACTGGATACGTGGCAACCAGAAATCAGTGAGGACATCTCTGGAGGTGCCCAATTCCTCCCACTGTTCTGCTCTGGGTGCTACCAGAACCAGCTACAAATGCTTAGAAAGCTACAAAAAGCAAGGGGCCACCTAGGTAGCCAGGATGCCTTCCCTTTTCACTGCTACCTCCCTCCACTTACGCTCCCTGTGTGGGCCCAGGACCTTGGGAGGGCTGGCTGTTGTGCTGGGACCCTTTTCCCTGCTTCCTTCACTCACTCTACAGAAGACCTAGAAAACAAACAAAGCAAAAATGCTTGCAATCCTGGGAGAGATGGGAAGACTGTGTCCTAACTCCCTCAAGCTTTTATGTGCAGGTCATAAGAGGCCCAGGAAGCAGCCAGAGTCAGAGGGGCCTCAGAGCTCTAACAAAGTTTGGTTCCTAAACTATGGGCACCTCTTTGAGATAAAAGTGGATGCCATTCAGAAATGGTGGGGTGGGGGCTTCTCAAAGACTGAGAAATCAGTGTGGGCTTTTATTGGTTATTGCTGAATATTTATGTCCCATTTATCACTGATTGTTGGCTATGAAAAAGCTAGATAAAGACCTTGGGCCACCTGAGTGCCTGGGGCTTTCAATCACTAACAAGCCAGCCTATCAGAAGGCCCCATTTCTGAGGATCTGCTGGAGACAAAGTTTCTTTGTTAACTGGAATGCCCCAGAGCAAGAGGTTGTAGCTGGGTTGTTCTAAACAGAAGGAAGAGGGAGAGGAAAGAACGAAAAAGAAAATCTTTCGCTTTCCTCAGCAGAAACCTAGGATTGAGAGCAGGGACTTTTTCAAGGAAAGGGCTGTTGGGGAATGAAGAAGACCAGGGTAGGTGAAAACATCTTTCATGGATTTCCTACTCGGACTGATGATACAGCTCTGACCTGGCTGCAGGCCGGGGAAGGCTCCCTGATAAAGATGAGGAGCTGAGGTGAATTTCCAAGTCTGCCACTTCAATGTACCTTTGCTGCTGCCTTCCCCCAGATCTGGAGAGGCTAAAAAACTTTATTTTTCTTTTTTGGAGGGGGGTTGAGTAGAGGAAGTTGAGAAGCTTGGAGGAAGATATGTTCAAAATAAACTGAGAACTCCGATGATTATTTTTAGTCTGGAGAGACAAGAACAATTCTTTTATAGAACAAGCATTCACTTAAATAGGTTTTCCCTATCTGGGGGATCCCCAGAAATGCAAATCATCCACTTGTGACACTTAACAGTTCTTGCCCAGGATTTTGTTTTGTTTTTTCATTTCTTGGCTGGATGAGCCATCTGGAATAAAAATGGGACAATCAAGTCCAGACCAGATTATTAGAAATGGACAATGGAATTAGGAACCACAGCCCGAGACCATGAGGGTAAGAACTCTGTAAGATCGATTCAACTTTATCCCTTCCTCACAATTATCACTTTTACTAGCACATTGCTAATATACATGAACAGGAAACATCCTGTTAATAACTTGCAGTAGGACAGAATAAGTTTGGAGCTTCTCTCCATGGGGCTATCAATGAAGTGAGGTGTCACGGATGCTGCCATCCGGCTACCTTGGACCAGGTGGAGGGAAGAACACAGATGGAAGGCTAAGGCACTGTTTAAAAAGGAAAGGGACCTGAGACAGCTGAGTTTGGAGGACCCCCCAGGAATGTGGAAAAATCAGGGAGCATGTTTGGCTGAGACAGCCTTGCAGCTTCCCAGGAAACCATCCTAGGCTCCCCATCAAAGGCAGCACAGTGGGCCCAGGTGTTCTGTCTTACTTATGCACTCAAATCATCACCCCAGGATGAAATCAGATCGGCAATTTAAAATTTCATTCTTTTTTTCTCTCTTTTTTTTTTTTTAGATGGAGTCTCACTCTATTGCCAGGCTAGAGTGTAGTGGCATGATCTCGGCTCACTGCAACCTCCGCCTCCCGGGTTCAAGTGATTCTCCTGCCTCAGCCTCCCGAGTATCTGGAACTACAGGTGCGCACCACCATGCCCAGCTAATTTTTGTATTTTTAGTAGAGATGGGGTTTCACCATATTGGCCAGGATGGTCTTGATCTCTTGACCTCATGATCCGCCCACCTCAGCCTCCCAAAGTGCTGGGATTACAGGCATGAGCCACCACACCCAGCCCATTCTTTTTTTCAAAAACCATAACACTATACTTGGGAAGTTTTAAAATCCACATCGTGTAATTAAAATTCGTAGCCTCCTGCCCCACTTTAACCCAATCCTCCTACCCCAGAGGCAACCGCCCTCAACTCCTGCAGCTCTTGCCTACCCTAGGCATCACTGTGTTTGTAGGTGTGCTTACAATGCCATTTCTTGATTTATTAATTTTTAGCATTATTTATTGGTTCCCTGCCAAAGAAGATAGGAACTTTGTTCTTTCATATACACACAATCAACCTTCCTTCTACCATCACCGCAAAAGAGTAATATTAGCATTCACAATAGGAGCATGCAAATATTATGTACCACTGATATGAGTGGTGCATAATATTTGCATGCTCCTATTGTGAATCTTGCTCAATGTTTGTTCTCTCCTGCACCCTTCATACCTCACAGATGACTGAGAACTTTTCTAAGTTCCTGCAGACGAGATGCCCAGGTTAGTCTATTCAGTTCCTCATAAACACAACTGTCTACCCCCAGCACTTTGCCTTTATTTGTGTTGTTCTCCTACTTCTCTCTTCCTTCCTTCCAAATCCCAACACCTTATGTAGCATTTCCTCCAAGAAGCCCCACCTATTTCATCACTCTTCTTTGCTTCTAAATGTCTATGTAATTCACAATCTTGAATGCATAATTAAGTCATTCATTATATTCTTTCTTATAGAGTATGGCGTTATTCCTTTGTGCTATTCTTGCCTCTTCAACTGTAAGTTCACTGAGAGTAGGCCTTTTCTGCCTTGCACATTCTCTGTATCTGTCACCCTCAAGAAAGTTCCAGCACAGTGTAGCCCTCAATACATTTTCTGAGGCTACTGCTTTGGTGATCATTATATTTCCTAGGTATAAGCCTTGGACAAATTCATCCTAGCAATCAGTTTTCTCTTAAAGCCTTCTCCCTAAACAGAAACACTCATGGTCATTACCCAGGAGGGAATTCCAACCAAGCTAAAATTCCTCAGTCATCTTTGACAGGTGTTCTACCTTACCTACCCCACATCTGATCAGCTGCCACTTAAGTGCCGCAGTGTCTCCTATCTGCTTTGTCAATGTGTTTCTACTGCCTCTTCCTCTTCCTCTCACTCTCCCACCCGTCTTGTGACTTTCATTGTCTACAGCCCAGGCTATTTTAATTGCTTCCTGAATCACCTCCCCTTTCTTACCTCACCTTCTAAACCCATTTACCACATACATTTTTCTACAGTATAGCTTGTTTTCAGTCTGTGAAATCTTCAGTGATTCTTCATTGTTCTCCTACCTTACATTCCAGGTTCCTCTGGCATTTCAAAGTTCCCATTCAGTCTTAGTGCCTATTACCCTCAACTCTTCCTCCACATCACCTCCAACTAGAGGCCTCATTATTTTCCAAAATACCTCCATGCTTTGTGGCCTTAATGCCTTTGCATGTGCAGTTCACCACCTAAAATACTACTATTCATAATTCCTGCTATCGCTTCCACCATGAAGTCTTCCCTGTCCTACTCAGCTAAGCTAGGTCCTCCTCTAATCTGAATTTCTATAACCTTTCATTCTCTTTCTTGAGGCACTTGTTACATTTCACTGCTTATTATCATTATTTGTGGGTCTGTCTTATCTCCCTGCCTAGTGTGAAAGACTGTGGATAGCCAAGACTCAGTCATTTCATATTCCATTCTCCACAAACATGGCAAATCACACAGATTAGGAGAGGCAGAAGTTGAATAAATGTTTATTAAGCAAGTGAATGAATGAAAACAAAACCGTGTGTTTGTCTCTTGAACATACCAAATCCTTAAAAAGACCATTCTGATACACTTTGCTCTCTCACTAGTGGGTGGCAGGGATAAGTTTCAATGCCCAGCTTCAGATAAAGTAGGAGGATATAGCTAAGGTAAGCCTAAATGCTAGGCTTGCCAAAAAATGGTGTTCTAGAGTTAAATGGAATGCGTCCTACTCTTATGCATGGGGAGGTTGTACTATTTCCCAGTCCAAAGACCCTTTAGGGAATGGGTTTTAATTCAAAGAGATGATAATTGCAAGCTGCCAACACCAAACCAGCTTGCCTCAACCTCACAACTCAGCTCTAACTGCAAAGCAGCGCTCTCCCCATCTGTAAGTGGAAAAGGAAGTCTCTGTCTATTTTTACAGGGATGAGGGGGAGGCTGAAGGAAGAATTTCATTTAATTTCTATTTCTTCTCTTGGCCTCTAATTTTCTGGCCAGGGGTTTCTATTTCAAAAACTCTGTATTATGTAAACATAGGAGGGCACTTCTCAAAAACAGAAGCAACTTCTGCTAATTTCCAGTCTCCTTTCTGGCACTCTCAGGAGTCCTACTAAGCATCTTGATCCCGGGCAAATTTGTCCTTGGCTACAAAACACTTGTGATGGCCAACCCTGGGTCAACAGCTTCATTTAGCTCCATATCTCCAAGATTTTTGCAGTACTCTTCATTTGAAAGCTTTCCTAAGAAAGAGGATGTTGTCCACGACTTCCCTGTTAGGCCAGCTCACTCAAAGCCAAACATGTTTCCATTGAACAAAGCCTGCCACAGCCAAGAATAACTATTTAAAATGCCCTTTCTAACCCATTCCACAATTACACAAATAATTCCAGCAAAAGTGAATTGGGAACTACATTCCATATCTTGATGCTGTGTAGACTATGTAGCCTGAACTTATTCTAAACAGGTAGACTACCTGCTTCCCCTATTAAGGAGATACAGCAGAAGGTAGACAAACACACAGGTGCAAGCTCCAGTGGGGACTATGTCATTTTTTAAATGGTCCAACAAAAACATGCCATTGAGGTTGCTACCAAAGCTGGACAATCTTCATAGCTCTGTATCAAACAAAGAGGGCTGGGCCCGTGCCCTGGAGATTTGAGATCTAAGATTAGCGAGCTCACCTTGATGCCGTGATGAATCAGATGAAATTATAAGAAAACATGAATTATTTTTATTTTCCCTACCTTTGTGCCACAAACTAGTACCCTCAGGGAGAGAATTTCTGGAACCAGGATGCTAATAATTTAGATGAAGTGCATTAGACAGTTTGGAACTAATCTGGATTCCTAGTCTTCTAGTCTACCAAGGATGGTAGCAGATGGCACAGGACCCAATCTGTTTCTAAACGTTACATTTGTGAGTAGAAACAGGCACTTTGGCCAGATTCCAGTTGGTACATTCAACAAAGAATAACATAAGCCTCAGATTTCCCATTGGTAAAACAAAGGAGGTTGGGTGAGATATTCTCTAAAGTCCCTTCCAACTCTAATATTTTATGATTCTCAGTGGTAAAAATTCATGGATTTGGAATGACCAGTCTCATTCTCCCTTTAAACTCTGGGTGAATCAAAGGCCAGCATTACATTGCATCATCTCATGTACAGTAATATGTGAATGATATTATACAATGCCAGCTTTTATTAATGGGAACACTCTTCCAGCAATAATGCAATACGCTTGAGCTCATTCTGGCCTTCTTTGTTAGTACCCAACCCAGTTGCATTGTCAGGAGATACAAAATATTACATAGACACTGGAAGTAGGAGCAGTTGAAGAGGGCAGACACATCAGCAAATGACACAAGCTAACAGCACATAGTCCTGTTCATGCTCACAGTGGATGCTTAGTGAATAACTGGTGACTAACAGTGAGTAATGCAGAAACACTAGTGGACTTATTAACTGACTAGAGTCAACACCTTTGCACTTTGCTATTTTCCTAGGGACCAAGTCTGAGCTAGAGTGGCAGGGAGGGATTCAAATTTAGGAGCACTTTTAGAGCTCCCATAGGTTGAGGACTTTTATATATTAGTGTTCCATCTCCTACGTCTATGGATGGGTTCTCCTTCATTAAGCAGATATATACTCCATTCCTAAGAGGTTTGGCACAGACCAATTTTGAGTCTACTTTACGTGCTTTATTCCTGACGTGGCCTTCTGTCCTAAGTCCTTGTTGGCTTTTTAATACTACAGGCACTTGAATGGGAATCAGAGATCCTCAAGCATCTCACCATGTCTCTTACCTTCAGGAATCCAAGAAGCTCTCCTTGCCTCCCTCCCTTAGAATTCCCCTGACCTTCTGTAGACATCAACCCTGGCAAATAGCACCCACTAATAGCTCTGGAAGGAAATTAGGAATAGACAACAGGCTTAGTGTAATCTTCTTTCAAGACACAAATGTCCCACCTCCTATGTCTTCAAGGAGTTGAGTTCAGCATTGCCCTTTGATGGTTCCATTACACCATTTGTTTCTGGAAAACACCGATATCTAACAGCCACCCTATGCATGCTACCTTTCTCACATCAAGACAATTCCTCTCCAGCCTCACTTTCACAAGCCCCTTCTCTGAACTGTTTTCCTGGAATCTACACACTATCACTGCTGGGAGCATACATCATTCCTTCTTCTTTGATCCCTGAGTGCCAGAGCACAAGGTCAGGTTAAGAACCAGGTTGGTGCCATAGAACAGAACAAAACCAACTGGCCACACAGAAACCAAGTTTTGAGAGAAATAAACTTTCATAATAAGCCACTTACTAAATGGAAGAGAAGAATGTTAGGCTAGAATAAATTTTCTGTTCATTTTGCCCTACTGTCTCTGCAAATCATATCAGATTCATAATGTCAGAGGAAGAGCTAGTTAATGTTTTATAAAGTGTGACACCCAGCACAGCTCCTTCCTCTGAGGTTCTGACTGATTTCTCTCTGTGCTCATTCCCCTTTTGTGGATGTTCCTCTCCTCTTGTCAACTCAGATTTCACTGTTTTCCCTTTAACCACATTGAACAGGTTGATATCCCCTCATGCTGTAAAGGTGTGAGGGGTGCTTGGCCTTGGATGAGCTCGGAGGACTTTTTCTTTTCAGGGAACTTAAAGGTGACATCTTCCATCGAGTCAGCCAGCCATTAGTTCGGGCAAACTTTCACATCATTTGCAGTTGGAAAGCAGTTAATGCTGAAGTGAAGTCTCTGCTTAGAAGTTTGCCTCATTAAGAGATATTTGAATTCTACATGGCTAGATATTTAAATATTTAAATAATCCCAAAGAAGTGTAAACACAAAACCTAGAATAGTTACTTGCATGATGAAGCTGAAGGGAAGAACCTAGAGGAGAAATTTCATAATTTTACAAGTTGCACGAATTCTTAGAAATTCCATAGAAGTGTCTGAAGAAACGGATCTCAGTAGGCCTTGTAATAAATATGAATGGCATAAATGATTGCTGCCCCTTTGGAGACCAGGCCTTAGGAAGAGCACTGGGTTGGTGTGACGAGTGTTTTCCAGGGAGGCTGGGGCCTTGTTATCACCTCTGGATATTTAGTCTGTTTTTCCTCCCAAATAGTTTTTAGAACCATCTCTAGGAAGTGTTCAGTGTGCATGATTATCCAGACTGCAAGATGTGACTTTGTGGCCAAGTGACAAGGACAGACAGTGATGTAAGGAAACTGGTCCAGCCAGCTTGTGCTTAAAGATACGTGACATGTCTGATGAGCTATTTTGGCTTTTGGACTCAAGGAATCTTCATTTTAACAAAACCAGGAAAACAAACCAAAGAACTTTCTAGTGTTTCTTCTTAACAGGGAAAATGAACCACACACCTTCTCACTCCCTTCCTCAAGCTCTCCACCTCCCTGGCCCTCACTTCAATACTGCCCCTCACGTCCCTCCTAGATCTCTGGGGGTGAGGTTTGAGCCACGTGAGAGTCAGAGGCAGAGTGAGACGCAGTGATAACAGCCTAACATAGGAATAGAGAGCTGCTGTTGTTTTACTTAGTAACAAAATATAAGAATGTCTGTTGCAAAAACAACTTGCTAATAGAAAGCGGCATTTTTACACTTTTGCTGCAGCCAAGTTTGACAACATTAAGATGTTCTGTCTCTTTTCAACAAGTAAGGGGCGCATGAGTATTCAGAATCGGTGCTTTGTGAGATAATAAAAGCTAATGTCTATGCAATAAGCCCGTCACAGGCTACTCTCCTGCAGAGGTTTTAGCAAACAAATCAAAACACTTTTTTCTTTTCCTCCAAAACATTGAAAGGATAGAAATATAGGCACTGAAGTCTATCTGTTTTATTACAGATTAAAGCTAGTGTAGGGGCTCTAAAATTAAATATGCAATCACAGTCGTTTTCTAGTTCATACCAGAGTAAATCACACTACCCAGCCAGGCACTAGTGGAACTGGATGACCGCAGGTCTATCTGCAGGCAGGTAGAGGTGGCTCACCTTACCACAGAGCAGGAAGCAAGCTTGGCGTGAGCACAGACTGCTCTAAGAAAGTATGGGAAAAGATAAACCATCCTCACACTAATCAAAAGACAGTTGGAGTGGCTGGATTCATGTTAGAAAGAGTAGATTTCAGATCAAAATGATAAAAAGGTCTTTCATAATTCTAAAGGAGTAAATAAGAGGGTACAACAATTCTTTTCCTTTTTTTCCTTTAAGATAGAATCATGCTCTCTTGCCCAGGCTGGAGCACAGTGGCATGATCCTGGCTCACTGCACTCCACCTCCCAGGTTCAAGCGATTCTCCTGCCTCAGCCTCCCAAGTAGCTTGAATTAGAGACACTTGCCACCATGCCTGGCTAATTTTTTTTTAGTAGAGACAGGGTTTCACTATGCTGGCCAGGCTAGTCTCAAACTCCCGACCTCAGGGGATCTGCCTACCTTGGACTCCCAAATTGCTGGGATTACAGGTGTGAGCCACCGTGCCCAGCCAAAATCCTAAACAGTTACTATCTATCTAGTAACAGAGTTTAAAAATACATAAAGCAAAAACTGATAGAACTTAAAGGAGAAACAGATTCACAATTACAGTTGGAAGAAGTTGACTGGAAATCAGTAAGGCCTTAGAACATGGTCAGCAAACTACAGCCTTTGGTCCAAATACAGCTCATTATGAGTCAAATACGGCC
>NW_016107458.1:0-62218 GCF_001604975.1 Cebus imitator
GCAAAAAAAGCCAAGACCCATTGGTATGCTACATCCAGATCCATCTCACATGTAAGGATACATAAAGACTCAAAACAAAGGGTTGGTGAAAAATTTACCAAACAAATGGAGAGCTAAAATAAATAAATAGAAAGCAGGAGTTGCAATTTTTGCTGATAAAATAGATTTCAAAGCAACAAAGATCGAAAGAAGCAAAGAAAGATATTACATAAAGATAAAAGGATCAATGTAACAAGAAGAGCTAAAGATCCTAAACATATATGCACCCAATACAGAAATACCCAGATATATAAGACTTACAAAGAGACTTGGACCCCCACACAATAATAGCGGGAGACTTCAACATCAACATTAGATAGATCAATGAGACAGAATGTTAACATCGATATCCAGGACTTGAACTCAGATCTGGAACAAGTAGACTTAATTAACATTCATAGAACTCTCCCCTTTAAATACACAAAATATACACTCTTATCAGTACGGCATCTTATTTTTCATGAATCACAGTGATTTTATTATCTGACTGTTCCATAGGGTCCATAGCAAGTCAATACACCCTGTAGCAGATAAGTAACTTGGAACTAGATTATAATGTGTGTTAAATGCTGTGCTTAAAGTTTGTATTTCATTCTATAGCAGGCGAAAAAATGTTCTTCTATTCAGACATAAAGTGACCAGAAGTTTTTAAAGATAACTCTAGTACCAGTGTGAAGAGTGAAAAGTGTGGAGAAATTGGTGAGAGGGAAACCGTCCAGGAGGCTATTGCAATGGTCTAGACGAGCAAGAACTAAAGCCATAGTAGTGGAAAAATAAGAGAGAAGGTGAATTACAGAAATTTTATGGTATAGAATCAATAGAATTTGGGGACTGGTTGGATGTGGGTACTGAGGAGAAAGGAGGAGTTGAGGAGATAATGCTCAGGTTTTTGATCTGGGCAACTAGAGGGCTTTGGGTACAAATAACCAAATGGGGAAAACACAAGGAAACAGAGTCAGTGGGGACATTAATAAAGCACATACTAGCCATTTTATTTGTAACGTTCTGGTGAAAAATGCCAGGGAACATGTTCCATAACACTTGTCTGAGCTCTGAAAAAAAACATCAAGTCTTGAGATAAAGATAGGGATGTTACTTGTAGGGAGGTTTGGAAACTGTGAATACAGGAGACATCTTCCCGGGAACATGTGAGAATAAGCAGAGAAGTAAGGGGATAAATCTCTGAAGAACTCATTTCTGAAAGGGGAGACAAGCAGCATTTGAAGGTGTCAATGAAAGCTGGTAGGAATGTCAGAAGAGATTCAGAAACTAATGGTTCCACTGATAAACCAAAGTAGAAAGAATTTAATAAAGGGAATAATTGAAAGTTTGAGGATTTGAAAAGAAATAAACTAAATTGAAGAATTTACTAGCAAACTACCTTAGAATGTTACTGATGATCTTGCTGACAAAAGATTTTATTTTTAGTGATATGCACAGAAGCCCTACAGCTGTGATTTGAGCAGTGAATACAAGAACAAATGGTAAAGCTCATGTAGAATATACTTTCCAGAATTTAGATGTAACAATAAGCAAAGCCACAACCCAGTAACTGAGTTAGGATAAGGAGCTCTAAAAGGGTTTCTGTCATTCTTTTAGGAGGGCAACTGTCAGAGGCATGCCAACTGCAGCAACTCCATCTTGAATAGGAGTTAAGTAAAATAAGGCTAAAACCTAATGGCTGCCTTTCCAGATGGTTAGGTATTCTAAGTCATAGGATGAGATACGAGGTCAGCACAAGATACAGGACATAAAGACCTTGAGGATAAAACAGGTTACAGTAAAGAAGCCAGCTAAAACCCACCAAAACCAAGATACTGACTAGAGTAACCTCTGGTCCTCCTCACTGCTACACTCCTGTCAGTGCCATGACTGTTCACAAATGCCACAGCAATGTTGGGAAGTTGCCCTATGTGGTCTAAAAGAAGGAGGTATGAATAATCCACCCTTTGTTTGGCATATAATGAAGAAATAACCATAAAAGTGGGCAATCAGAAGCCCTTGGGGCTGCTCTGCCTATGGAGTGGTTAATCTTTTATTCCTGTACGTTCTTAATAAACTTGTTTTTCACTTTACTCTGTGGACTTGCGCTGAATTCTTCCACATGTGAGATCCGAGAACCCTCTCTTGGGGTCTGGATCAGGACCCCTTTCCGGTAACACAACAGTGAAGTTATCTGTTAACTGAGAACAAACAAGTAAATGGGGAGAGTCGAAGGATCAAAGGAATGAAGGAAAAATTACCGTGGTGGTCTTACGGGAAACAAAATGGGGTGGGACGGATCAAAGGTGAACGGATTAGCATGAGAATGAGAAAGACCACTTTCAGATAAAATTTGGAGGTAAACAACAATGTGCATGATGCTATAAATGCAGATTTGGTATTAGGTGGAGAAAGTAAAAGTTTTGTGGATAGAGCTTTTTATTGTTAAAAAAATATTCCAATCAGACTATTCATTTTTACATTCTATTATGGAATATAAGGGAAAATGTAAATAAGGGATTTTTCAAATGTTTCAGAGATTTCCCAGATATTTTATTCCAAATTTCATAAGATTTAAATGCACACTAAAAAACTGTAATGAAAAGCTATAAAAAAGGATACACACTTTTTTTGTGTGTGTCTGAGTGAGAGATGGAGTTTCACTCTTATTGCCCAGGGTGGAGTGCAGTGGCATGATCTCGGCTCACTGCAACACCACCTCCTGGGTTCAAGCAGTTCTCCTGCCTCAGTCTCCTGAGTAGCTGGGACTACAGGCACCCACCACTATGCCTGGATAAGTTTTATATTTTTAGTAGAAACAGAGTAGCTGGGATTACAGGTGCCTGCCACCACGCCCAGCTAATTTTTGTATTTTTAGTAGAGACAGGGTTTTGCCATGTTGACCAGGCTTGTCTCGAACTCCTGACCTCAGGTGATCCACCCACCTTGGCCTCCCAAAGTGCTGAGATTACAGGCTTGAGCCACTGTCCCCAGCTGATACACACGTTTATAAAACATACATTCCCACAAAGACTATATAACAAAAATGAACACATTGGAGCCCATTAATGCATCCATTTTGATAATTGGATTTTTTCTCTTCTGTCAGAAATTCTTGAGATTGTAAGATCAGAAATTTTGTTTGAAAAGTTAATATTCGTTACAACTTCAGCTCATGAACCATTTTTTGCTGTATTTGACACTCAAGGAATAAAGAAGGGAGGTAAAAGGATATTGAGGCTGAAGCAAGAGTATGAACCATAAACACCACAATAAAGATTTTTGTTCTTTAAGTAGCTTTGATATTTTTTATGACTGATTTTAGAATAAGCTTGTAGGATTTTTAATAAAAATATTTATTATTATGTTTTCTACATTGTGGCTCATATACAATTGAAGAGTAATTTGAAAACTATTGCTTTAGAATATAGATATGTATGAAAATACAATAGCATGCCAGAACTTTATATATGCTACTTTATTTTCTTGATAATATATTGATATAAATTATTTTCTTCGGAAAGTGATGTACAGCTGGAGATAGCAAAATAAAGAATGCCTCATATTAGATGTGTACATTTCCTATGTACTTGGTAGATTACATGGTGTAGAGAAGCATGACTGGGTGAAATGTGTAATGGGAAAGGATAGAAGGTGAAAGGCAAATAAGTCGTGGGACCCCAAAATCACTAAGCCAAAGGGAAAAGTCAAGCTGGGAACTGCTTAGAGCAAACATGCCTCCCATTGCTTTTCTAAAAAAAGATAGCTAGTAAGATTTAAAAAAAAGAAAAAAAAAAAGCTACATACCTCCCTCACAAGGAATTTCCTTGTGGAAAAAGTACAGACAAAGCTCAGTCATGCCTTTGCTCACTTAGATAAATGAATATCTGATTGCTTCCTTTGGAAGAGTGAATCAGAAATTTAAAAGAATGCAACCCTTTGTCCTTTATCTACCTATGACCTGGAGGCCAACTTCATGCTTCAGATTGCCCTGCCTGTTCAGATAGAACCAATGTGCATCTCACATATGTTGATCGATGTCTCAAGTCTCCCTAAAATTTGTAAAACCAAGCTGTGCCCAACCACCTTGGGCACATGTCCTCAGGACCTCCTGAGGCTGTGTGACTGGCATGTGTCCTTAATTCTGACAAATAACCCTCCTAAAATAATTGGAATTTGTCTTGGTCAATTTTCTTCATTGACAGAATGCATTAAATATGAAAGAAAATTACGTGTTCTGCACCAAACCTTTCTACATATGTTGTTCAATTCATCAAAAGTTCAACAGAGATAATCAAACTACATTAAACTGAAACTTATATGCATGTTTTAAAATCTTAAGTTTCTTCCTATTTGCAATCTTCCCAACTTCAAGTTCATCTTCCAAGGACTGTGAGAAAGATCAACATCATAAAATTATTAAGTTAGATATTCAGTCTTCCCTGTGTCAGTATTATTTATAGGACAAATAGTACTTTTGTTTTCAATGGATAAATTAATGCCAAAGAAAACAATAGGTTTTAACACTCACTCTATAAGCATAATGATTTTGACTGTGATATAAATCTCGACTATGTCTTGTGATTCATTACAAAACATTGCTTACAAGACATGCCTTTGATTCATTATTTCCACAAATTGCTTTATTTTAAATCCTACTTCCCCTTAAATGCGTTTATCATTGAACATTCCAGGAAAAAAAACTAAGAATAATAAAGTAAGAAAAAAGTGAAGTCAAAGTTTAAATTTCAGTTTGCCTCTTCCTTTTTCATTAGATCCTTTAGACTCCTTGGCTTTTTTTTTTTTCAAATGAAAAAGATTATCCATCTTAGTTTTCTTAAGTAGACGGATATTCTTGTCAACAAAATAACAATGGGAAACTTCCTTCTACCATGCTCTTTCTTTATTGTAGTGTTTACTTCACCAAATATATAACATTAAACAAAACATAATTGAGAAACACAGTTAAAAAAAATAGGCGGTCATCACTCCAAATCTAAAGAGGTTTTCAGGAATTCAGATGACATTCCCACTTTGTAATTTGTATTCTAATGTTCTCTTGAGTTTATTAACTATGAATTTAAGCAAGCAAAAACAAAGAAAGAGAAAAAGAAAGAGAGAGAGAAAGAAAGAAAAAGAGAAGGAAGAAAGGAAGAGAGGGAGGGAAGAAATGAGGGAGAGGGGAAGAAAGATTAATATTGAGTAAAACTGAAAGAGAAAAATAATGTGGGTAGCTTTGTACAGACTGGAAATGATTTCTATATATTTTAAGAAGATATTGCAGGATTTTACAGAAATAAAATATTTGAAATATATCTAAGACACCTAATACCTTTAGCCATTACATATTTTACACCACTTTTTTTTTCAATTAATGTGCTCTTTTATGTCATAACTTGAAATAAGGATTTATCTCCTAGGTCCTCAGTGAGGAAATGGAGTACACACACACACACACACACACACACACACACACACACACGCATTCTCACTCACACATACACACTCACACATACACATATATGTTTTACTCTTTGAATATCATTGCTCATAAAATGTTTTTAAAAATATGGGTGTCCTAAATTATTAACATACTTTTGATTTCTATATTGACAGATTTTGTATGACATTTTTGTGAAGTGGCAGAATCAACTTTGCTTACACATTTACTCATCAACTTCCTCCAGAGCTGTTCCTTCCCCCAATCTATTCCCTCCAATCTCTTGCCAAAAACCCCCACTCCAATCAATCAAATGGCTTTCTTAAAACGGCCTATTAGTTTGTTCTCTTCCCTCCCTCACAATGGAATTGCCTAAATTCTTCCCTCTAGCATCACCATTCTCTACACTGTACCCTTAGAATCATCCTTGGAACACAAAATATTACTATGGCTTCTTATGCTAAAAATCTCTTGATTAGTAATAATTCCCATTTCCTGGGCATTTCCTATATGCTGCACTATTCTCACTGTTCTTAGTGAATTTATTCAATTTATGGTAACCTCAACCCCATGAGGTAGTTATCTTCGTTTTCTAGATGACTATGGTAAAGGCATACAGAAGTTAAGCAACTTTCTCAAGTTCACACAGAATGAAAGGATGAATGAATGACAGAGTCAGGACTCAAACTCAGGCTGTTTGACTTCTGCAAGCTTCTATAACCCGCTTCCACATGATGTCTTTCATAAGCACCATGTGATCCACAAACTGGAGTGTAAATATAATTGCGTGAAGCTGTTGCTACCCTACATCTTGACCTTGTTGATTCAGTGAACACAGATGAACTTTCAATTCCCAGTGCTTACATTTCTTTACCTGAAAGCTTTATTTATCCCTTAAAGCCTTGTTTGCTGCCTGTGGGGTAGGTTGGAAATACCTGTGAATTAACACTTTCTTTCAATCAATGAACAAAGGAAGTTGGTATATAAACAATACTGCATCCCCACTTTCCTGTTTGAATGGGATGATTCTCAGGCCGGTATTTTACACTGGCTACCAAGTTTCCTTAATCCTCAGTAGGATTAAGAGTATGGAATATTACCATTCTTGACAATATATCCCTCATTGTCTGCTCTCCTTCTTCACTCTCTTCAAAGTATTTTCTGAGTTACCTATAAAGGAAACTAACTGCACTTCCATCTTTTGCTTAAGAACTATCTCTGGAGGAACTCAAAGGACATGGTAGGAACTTCAGCATGTGTATTCCTGTCTTTTCTCCTGTACCAACTTTCCCTCCTTATGTCTTCAAATTCCCTACACATACCAACACATTGAACCTCTTGAGTTTACATGGAGTTCTCTCAATCCTCCTTGATTTTTCAGAGAACAGTCCTTCTGCATGGTATGGCCTTTCTTTCTTAATCCACCTGATAAACACTTGCTAATTATTCTCAACTTCAATTTAAAGTTAAAACACTTCTTTCAACATTAGAAAGCCTTCCCAGATAACCAGGCAATTGTAGAGTGCCTTTGCCTCTGCCAGTAGATTTTGTATTAGGTCACCATGGTGATCAACTACATATTCTCAAGTAGACCTACCTGTCTCCTTACTAAAATCTAAACACTTAGATGACATGAACTAGATTACTATATGTCTGTATTCCTAGCATCCAGAGTATGTACTTCACAGACATTTGTCAAAAGAATAGGTGAATAAGGCATTTTGCTATTTTGATTTATAAAATAATATTTATAACAATTTTTAATATTTACAATTTAAATTTTGAATAATGTATAAAATTTTTAATAATAAAAATACTTTATTGTTTAATGATTGTAAAGGTATTCTGTGTTTAGCCCAATGTTCTGATTAAAGCTTGATGTCATCTATAGATACTTAACTGTGTAAGTAGTTCAAATGTTTTAAAACTATCTACTATATTACAGGATTTGAGCAAAACAAGTTTAAAAATAACTATATTATTTTAAATTAAATTTGAAAAAATAAATACAGTTTTTATATGACTACAGAGAAATGGAGGCTTTAATAATTTAATAAGATCATATTCTATTTATAATTTTATTGTGAAATATTTTAATGGAATACAGTTAAAACTTAAAATATGTTAATAGCATTAGTAGTGATTATATTAATTAGATGTGGCACCAAAAAAATCTTTAGACAATTTGTTACAGGCTGCTAATATTATGATTAATAATATTATGTTAATATTATAAGCTAAACTGTTGTTCAAATGAATCTAAGTTGATTTATTATTTGAATGAACTTCAGGTGGAATCAAATGTCATTATGAACGATTTCTCCCCATGAATTTACTTTTCACATAGGCTACTCTAAATGTACAGGTTTTTTATAAGTAGACTATAATTACTTTTTATGCCTTTAAAATTTATTCCAGTTTTCTAATTCTAGCTAGTTTTTTCCCCCTGCCCCTATGAATGAAGCCTTAAAAAGAATTGTGGCAAAAAGGAATGCTTTGGGCCAATATATGCTCCAGACAGTGAAAGAACCCAGTACATTTTCTTCTGGGTTAGCCTAATACTGTGTCACAGCTGATATTTTAAACATGATTCTGAGAATTGAGTTTAGTTCCCTCAGTGACACTAAGTCATACTCCCTCTTGAGCAGCTATTTGTGTGTCTGGCTTTTACATCTAGCACATTTCTTTTTCCCACCTTCCATTTGTGAAGAGAATTTTTAAAATGTATTCAAGTCCAGAAATTCAAAATTATGTTTCCCAAAGCAAGTGTGACTCAGCCAGGTTGTGAATTAAGGCAATAAAACAAATGCCTGTGTTCAACTTTTATTTTTATTCATTTCAAAAACGTTATTCCCTGGAATTGCCTCCTGAGACAGACACCTCATAGTGATTTGCTTCAGCAAACTTCTTACCCATCTGGTGATCTCTAGAATGAAAATGGAACTGGCACAAGTGACAGAATCCAGTTAACATAGAATAGGCCGATTTCCTTCCTTCCTCAGGCACATATTCATCCTTTGGGTTGGAATACTTTTATCATCTTCAAACCCTTACATGCCCCTACTCTTTTCTCTCAGATTTCAATTTGAGCACATTTTCCTAGCCAACAAACACCCTCATTTTATATGAATTCATAATAACGAATACATCTATCGCATAGTACTTTTCACAAATGTTATTAAATAATAGTGTATTTATTTGGGTATTTACTGCTATGATATTAATTCCATCCACACGGAAGCCTGATGCCTTCCTATCTATTAGCTGATACAGTGCCTTGCTCTTTATAGGCATTTGATAAGCCTAAGTGAATGATTTTCCTTTTGGTACCAACTTTACAGTTATATTCATTTGTTTTGGAGAAACAAATGAATATAACTGTAAATAAACAAATATTCATTTGTTTTTGCTCTGGGATTTGCTGATGGAATTTTGACAATTCTTGTGCCAATCAAATGGGTTTTCTCCTATTTTTTTTTATTTAAATATATAATCCCCCTGCAGCTCCATCTTAACCTCATTCGTAAGTGTATTTGCACTGATGCACAAAAAATAAAAGTTTATCCTGGCTCCAGGCTGACTCAAAACTCTGAGTTCCTCAAAGGGAGGATCTAGAGCTTGGCATGGTGGTGAATGCTTGCAGTCCCAAGTACTTGGGAAGCTCAGGTGGGAGGATTGCTTGAGGCCAGGAGTTTGAGGCTGCAGTGCTCTATGACTGTACCTGTGAAGAGCCACTGTACTCTACCCTGGGCAACTAGCAAAATCCTATTTTTGAAAAAAAAAAAAAAAAAAAAGTGGAAGTTCCATTATATCCTTATACCCCCTGCCCCAGATAAGGGTGTCCAATAAATGCTTATTTTTCAAAGGAATAAATGAATGAAAATCATCCATCAGGGCACTGGAGGATGCTGACTCTCATATTACAAACTTCTTATACATTATAATTGTATCAATAGATGGCTAAAGGAATCAGGCACATATTTTATCCTACTCACTGATCCCACATCATCCATCAGTTTATCTAATATGCTATATTCTGCTCTATCAGTGTAACATTTTGGACCCATCATAATGCTAAAATCTCCATCCCAGGGTCTTTTCCAAGTCATGGCCATTCAGTTTTTAACCTAATGGGTCTAGTGTGGCAAATAACTAGTATGTACTCTTACTGAATGTTTACTGAATACCACTGAATAACATCTGAGATTTGATTCTCTACAATCACTGGGCATGCAGAACTGTAAAGCATGGTTGTTGTTTCCAGGAATATACAATGAGGAGGCATATGTGAAAAAATAATACTATAAGGGAACACATGCCTTGTGTAAAAGAGTGAAAGTGACCAAAACTCTTCTTGGTATTCAGGGGACTGAGTCATTCTATATGGAGGAGGTAGGGAAAGCCTCCTGGACTTAAATTAAAATTTGGAAGATTCGGATTGAGGGCCTGCCAGACAAAGGAAAAAGCATGAGTAAAAAACTAGAGGAGTAAGAATTTACATGCTATCCAGACAGCAGGCAACAAATGGCAGGAAATCAGTGATGAAACTGGCTGTGTTGGCTGGAGCAGTGGATTGGAGGCAGTGAGTTATGAGTGGTGAATCTGAAGATGCTACTCTTGGGTTCTTTACATGGGGGCCTGTACTGACCAGGGACAGATCAACAAGAGATAAAGACTTACAATTTGTGTTAGTATTTTACATGCACAGAAGTTGACAGGAAATAAGTGACTCAAAGGTGGTTTGACTCAGGGGTTTTTATACCATTTTATCAAAGAAAAGGGGATTTAGGCTTCAAGTGATAAATCATGGAAAGCAACTAGGAAATATATGGGGGAAGTAATGGAAGATAAGGGTAGTTAAACATATTTATGCAAGCTAATCTGTGTTTATTCCAACTCTAGTAGTAAGAGTGCCCTCCTCTTCTATATACAGATGACAACTTTACAAAGGGAAATTTATGTTCTGCTGTTAGGCAGTTAAGGGAAGGGTAGAAAACTCTCCCTGGACTTGTTGATTCTCAGTTGCCTTTAGCTCAAAATAATCTTCATACTAAAATGACATATTTTGGAGTGGGATATTCTAATCCCTTCACGGCTTAGAATATCTAGTTATGAATTTTTGAGCTCAACCTATGTGTAAACAAAGCCATTCAGTGACTTGAACAAAAGGCAAACTCTTTCCCTATTATTTTCCCTTTTCCAACATATCCTTAACATTAGCTAAGCTCTATCAAACTATTCTCCTCTGCTGATTCAAATAGAGAGGAACTAATTTCAGATCCAATGGTTCATTTCAAGTCTCATGAAAATTTCCTTAAGACAAGTCTTCATTTACCACTTCTGAACTCTCAATTTATTGATAAATCTTATAATCACATGCTTACTTCTAATTGGTGAATATTAGAGGTGGTAGAAAGATATTTCTATGGAGAAGAGAATAAGAAAAATGGTGAGAGCATTTCAATCTGAAACATCCTGTTTGATGATATGTATGTCTGTCTCCTGTATCACTGAATGGAAAGGTAAAGATGAAAAGAAACTATTTTAGTCAATTGCACTTGACCTGCAGTATCATTTAATGACAATCATAAAATCCAAGTTTCTCTTTTACCAATTTTGAGAGTTATGAAGGGAATTTTATCTTTATCAATTCTTTGATCAATTATGTTAGCTTTTATAATTATAGTCTGAGATAATACCAGCCTATTTGCAGACAAGATGAGATGAAATACCTCGACATCAGTTGGAGAAGCATTACATAATCCCATTAGGAGCATTTAGATTACCATAGCACCATCTGGATATCTTTTTGTTAAGAAGTCCTTTTTCATAAATTAATGTACTTCATCACATATTTAGTCAGGGGTGAAGAGTTAGTTGATGAAAACAATGCCCAGTAACTTGCTGTTATTTCTTTATCTGTAAGCAAACATCAACACTTCTTTCTTCAATGCACTCAGGACAGAGATACCTAAACCTAATATTAGGATTTTAAATTTCCACCTCTGAGGAGATGTTTATGTAGAGTATAGTTTCATTCTTTCTTTCTTTTTTTTTTAATGAACACTTCCTGTCAACCAGAATAGAGGGAAGATGTGGATTTTAGCAAGAAAACTACTGAAACAGAAGTTACATCTACCAATAAGAAGACTGAAATGAATAGTATTAATCAGAAGGTGTGTGTACAAAGAAGCTTTCAATTAAGAGAAACTAAGTAGCTTTAGTGAATATAGAGTCATATTCTTTTCAAATCTGGGCTCCCAATCTAGTGCCCTTAAATGTTTATTTGCATTTTAATTGCTTAGAAAACAGTAGGATATTAGTGAAATTCCTCGGAAGGCAAGTAGTGAAAAGACTTCATTTAAGGCCGGTAGTTAGTGATTCTCATTGCGGTACCACACAACACTTTCTTTAATAGAATGCTTTTAGAAGGCAGTCTCTATTTGTAATTATGTGGCATGTTGCAATGCTATTAGCAGTTGTGTTTACCACGGCCTTAGGATGCTTGAAACAAAGGCTATGGTGTGTTTCCTTTACAACGGCAACAAATATTTATAATTACATAATCATGCATGGAAATAGCATTCTTAACCCCAGGAATTAAGAATTCTTTAACTCCATGTCACCGTACCTTGACAATTTATATCATACAGAAAATGACCAATATGTGCATTAGTTGAAAAAAGTTTCACTTGTAGTATCCAGGTTATTGTCAAAGACTCTTTTTTGAGCAATAATTTTTTTAAATTAACCAAAACCTCCTCTGATCCCCCTAAAAGCTGGAATACTATTTTGATGTTCTGTATATATATATATATATATATATATATAAAATCACTTTTGAGCCAATGTGCTTAAATGTATTAAATGTCAACAATTAGAGCAGCTAACATCTGGGAACACTACTTCCACTATGAAAATCAACATGATGCTTAGGCAAAAATACTGCACAAAATGTACTCCACTGTTAATTAATATCATAAATGCCAATTTGACCAAGAGAGATAAATTTGTGAAAAAAAATCACTTGGGAAAATAAAATGTAAATAGGTTATGTGTGACAAATATTATTTTTCTAATAATTTTTCATATAGAATGTCCCATTGCCCTTCTTATTTGCTGAGCAAGCATCAGATTGATGTAATGAATAATTTATTGATGTTTCCCCCCTCTCTTTCAGTAAGAGAAGAAGGGTATCAAGTGCAGCAAGGGACTTGGACAGCAGTAATACCAGGAAGGCATACATATTCTCTGTTGCCAACAGGCTCAGAGGTCACATATGTGGGTATGTATATATGCCTGTGTGTGGACATGCATTTCTGTGTTGATATGTGTATGTAAATGTGCATATTCCTATCCATTGAAAACCAAGGTAAATCAAAAATAAAATTCAACAACATGGAAAAATAGCAAATTAAATAGTTTTTTCTTAATACTGCTCCCTAATAAACTCAAAATATCATTGCCTCTATACTGAAATGCTACACACAGCTCATGAGAAATAGCTAATATTGTTGAGCAGTTGCCCTATGGCAGAAACTGACTTAAGTACTTTTCAGACATTAACTAATTTTCTCTTGTGACGATGCTCTAAGATAGTTACTATTATTGTACTCCCATTTTATAAATGGGAAAACAGAGGCACAGAAAGTTCACATAATTTTTTTTTTCAAAATTTTAGGACAAGTAATTCATGGAGCCAGGATTTGAATTGTGCACCAAGCCCTTTTTCTTGATTAGTAATTTATGTTGCACGTTGGTTGGAAGCATGCTTAAAAGCGGAAATATTTTGAGTGAGTGACTAACTTAAGAAACTCTAATGTACTTTATGCTGGCACCCTGAAATTTAACATGTCAGTTTTCACAATTTTGCACTGTTCTTTTCTTAACGGTCTCATGTTTTAGTGTTAACCCCCACAACGAATCTTCAGGCGTTTCGAGAACAGATGTCATCTCCTCTAGTTGCACTAGTTTGGAATGCCTCAAAACATAGTATAAAACCACATAGCAGGTTCTCAATAAATGATCTATTATTTGATAAAAAATTAATATATTTGAACTTTCTCCTCATCATTTTATTTGATATGATCCATTTCATTATTTTTAGTGTTCAAAGATATATTTGCTTTAGACTTTTCACCCTTGCAGCTGCAAGTCTAAAATGCCTCTATAATGTGCCTGAATATGGATCTTCTATTCTCAGCAGGAGCTTCTCCATTGATGTAGAAACATGAATTCCTGCCCACATCTTACATAAAGTATGTTAAGAAAGAGGGGTTCTGCTAGGTTGTTCATTGGATTTCAGATCCATTCTTCACACTCTCCCTGCTCTGTTCTGCCCTGCAGGGGCTGACTCTGCAACTGCATTTCTGAGGTTTCTTTTTGCCCACTGGCTCTGAGCGAGGCTTGCTACTAGGACACATTGGCAGTAGATTGAAGAGAGGGGAAGAGAGAGCCTGAGCGCACGGAGTAAAATATCCCTCAGTGGTTCTCACTATTATTATACTTTTCTCCAGGTCATCCTCATGTCTAAGATCTGATAACCCCTCCTTTGTCCCTATGTCTCCACAGCCACAAGAATGGTCATGTCTTTTTTTGCTTGTCTCTGGGTTGACTCGCCATCTCCTAGTTGGCTTTTTCTATTTTCTGCCACATGTGCAATTAATTGCATGCATTAATTTCCTCTTGTTTAAAACACTTACAGTGATTTTTTTTTTTCTGTGTTAGACTCAGACTGATGCAGGATGTAGTGTAGACTCATGGCACTTTTCAACTCAGCAGTTTGTGTCATGCTGATGTGGTTCTACTATCAATCCTGGTATGCGTTATTTTCTACTTTATTTAGGTATTTATGTTTTATTTTCTTTTTGTAGAGATGGGATCTCACTATGTTGATCACGCTGGCCTCAAACTTTTGGCCTAAAGTGATCCTCCCACCTTGGCCTCCGAAAGTGCTAGTATTACAGGTATTTGCCACTGTATCCAGGCTATTTATTTATGTAGCATGAGCAACAAAGCTTCATTCTTCTTTAGTAGGCCATGTGTGTTTACAATTAAATGACTCCCTACCCACGACTGCTTATATTCACTGTTTCACCAATAGCCCTGTGTTCTAAGAATGATAGATAAACAAGTCCATGAGAATCATGCAGCTTCTGTTTGTTTACCACAAGTATGTTTTTTGATGGCCAAAAAAGAACCCACAAGAAATGTCCATTTTCAGAGCAATTACGTCTGTGAAAGAAATGACCTCCAGAGGACATGCTTTATCTGCTTGCATTATTCTAGGATGGTCATGCATTGAAAATAAAAGTTAGTTTCTCAAGTGCCTGTCAACTAAAAGACAGTAAAGAGTAACTTTTTTATAACCTTTCAAAGGCTGTGACTGAGAGGATCACAGACTGCTCTCATCCATCAGTTTGCCAGGAAAGAAACATCCATAGAAAGGTTCACATGCTGTTGGCACTGCTTAATTACAATTCAGATCATGTGTGTAAACATAGAACCCAAAAATATTTGCTCTCATATTTTTTGAGATAGAAAAAAATAATGCAGAGGTTCTGTTTTCCCAACATAATAAAGAAATTGTATAGTGTTGTCTTTCTTTCTTCCTTCCTTACTGCATTTAGCAGTTTCCACATTGGCAGGCTCTGAATGGGAAAGGCCTAAAATGGTGACAGAGAAGTTGTATAGTTTCCTTCATTGTTTTTTTCTTATCTCTTTTTTTTTTTCCTGGAGATAGTAAGTCTTAATCCAATAGTCAAAAATATTTTTGAATATCTAGTCTATGCACCGTTCTATCACTGGATATGCAAAATCAGTATACAACAAATCCCCTACTCTCACAGACTTCATAGGTTGCTGGGAAGATGAAATTAACAAAATTAAAATATACATGTGCTAAATTCTTTAAAATAAACAAGAAAAAAATAGTCTGAGCTTGAACAAGTGAAATCCACAAAATTTATTAAGTGTTCTTTTTTTTTTTTGCCCCACACTGACCTTTCATAAGATTTGAGGACAAAAATTACACTTGAAGCAGCCATAAGGGATGGATTAGGTATGAATGAATAAAGGATTAGCAAAAAATGTTAGAGACAGTACGAATAAGATATGATTGAATTAAGTGGTGAGGTATACTTTGTGATATTAACTGATTTCTCAATGTCTGTATTTATTTTTAAGTACTCTAAAGATTCACTGGGCAGAGAAAAGATAAATACAAAATATATTACTTTCCATGCACATTGTCAGATTCCTTTTGTTTATTTACACTGTTTTAAAATGTACTCAATATTTATATCAGTATGGACTCAAGTATTTATTTTCTACTTTGGTTTATGATAATACTCATTATTAATTTCATTGCATTCCAGCTTTGACTACTGGTAGCTTTTTCAAGTTGATACCTGTGTCCCTTTGATACACGCCCATTTCTTTGTTTTTCGAACACTTCCTTACTTTCCAAAATTCTAATATGTTCCAGACTCATCTTTTATTTTTCCCACCCTCATCCTAGATTCAGCCATTTCTCCAAGACACCGTGTTAAGTTTATTAGAGAATGGTATTCAGAAACAAAGGTATAACTGCTGGATATATGTAGGGCCCCTTAGTTAGTTCCCCATCCTCCCCCACATACACTGCGTTTCTTTGTCCTGACTGATGCCTTTGAATGCTGTGACCTGGCCAGTTCCATATTTTCTCCAGCAGCCTTGAACCCAAGATAAGGCCTGGAAGGCAGCAAAGAACTTTTTGAGGTAATGATAAAATTGTTTAGGTTGTTGCCTGAAATACTGAAAGATCAGACCTGTCCTAGAAACGGATTCCAGACCTAAGTGAAATTCCTTAACCTATCTTGTTAATTCCAAAATCTTATTCTACCATGATGTACATCCCTGGACAGAACATCTGCTTTCTCACCGTTCATCTCAAGGACACTGCAGCCCTATATAAACATAAAGTTCCCCTAATAAACGCTGTGGACTGCTTACCCTGGTGTTTAGTGCTTCTTTGTTTGGGATTCCAACTGGCCTCAGCTTGGGATGATTTCAGGCAGTCTTTTGCAGGAGCTCCCCTGTCACCACTTTTAGGATGATTCCAGTCACAGGTCTGCTGGACAGAACAATTGAAGTAGTATACAAAATTCCAAAGAAATGGGATGAGGAAAAGAAGAATAAACCAGAAAGATCCTGGGATGGTGGCACGAGTTTATGTGGGACCCAGTTTCCCACCTGCTGGATACTGGCGGCTGCCCTGGGAGATGCTCCAAAAGCTCCAGCAGGCTTGAGTAGTCAAATGGAGGATTTGAAATGACAAATGGCCAACAAGGAATCCTGGCTTTTATCAGCAGGAATAGTCTGGTCTCTGCTGTGGGCAGTCCATCTGGACCATTCAGGCTCAGCTGGTGGCCAAAAACAAGGTGTACATGTTAGAGAAAGAGTTATAACCAGAAAGGGATATGACCTACACTATGTTATTTATAGCCATGGAAGGTACAATGGAAGAAGGGAAGGCTTGGCTGAACACACTGACATGCCACTATGCTAAACTTTTTGTGATGAGAAAATGCTTGTGTTTGTGCCATTGTCCAGAGCCCTTACTGGAATAATAAAAAATAAAATCTATTAGAAAGTGATAGTGAGTCTGAGGACTGGATAGGAATGATGGATTCAGAAAAGAAGAACTAATGGGCACATTTGAGAACGCACTCCCTCAGACTAAATTGAAACAAAGCCACAGGTAAGCATGCAAAGGCCCCTACCACCTGCCAATCAAGCTTATTCCTTGTGCAGTTATCCACCAGTGAAGTTGATTGCTCTGTCTATCCCCTTTTCAGTACAACCCAAAAGGAGTTCTTAGCTGCTTGGGTGGTAAAACTATGGGATAGTGGTGCTATGGGTTGGTTCTATCTGAAAGTGAGGAAAAATGGTTAACAATGTCACAATACATCCCTCCATCAGGCAACACCTACATGGTCTCCTTGCTATTGCTGAGAATCATTCCTTGATGGACTGGAACAAACTAGCCTGTAGGGAAGGCTGGCCATCAGAGGGAGATATGCCTGGGGATCCTGAATCCTGGAAGACAGTCGAAGAGGTACAGGCTCTGTGGTGTGGGTGGCAGTTACGGTGACCATCTATGCCCTTGTGTTCCAGGAAACTGATGATGCTCTTCACAGCTGGCATTGACATGAGTTCCTAAAGGCTATTCCACTGGGCTGGAAGGACACTGCTCCCTATCTTAGGTCTTTCAGTAAGGCCTTCACAATATCATCTCCCACAGGGAACTAGAGTTAATAGCTGTTATTCAGGAACTAGAGATGGTTGGACCTGTGCCTCTTACACAGAGCCCGTTCAACAGCCAGATATGGCCCATGTGAAAACGTGACAGTGTCTGGAGAATAGCAGTTGACTAAATAAGGTGACTCCAATCGTACTTGCAGCTGTCCCAAACGTGGCTCAAAGCCTGGAAAGACTGACTGGTTTTTCCTCAGACTGACTAGTGCATGGGATACTGTCCTGGATTTAGCAAATACTTTATTCAGCATACTCTTAGACCTAGAGTCCCAGCACATGACTGCCTTTACGTGGGAGGGCCAACAATGCACTTCTCAGGTGCTCAGGTGCTCCCCAAGGACACTTACCTAGCCCCATGATTTGCTGTGGTTTAGCGGCAAGAGACCTTGCCATTTCGGGTGACAAGTCCAGCATTTACTGGAAATATTTCGGGGATGATATTCTGCTAAACTTTGTGGATTTAAGTCTTTTGCAGAAGATTACCTAGAAAGTCCTAGAGCAACCAAAATACAGAGGCTGAAGCAGCAACCCACAGAATATCCAGGGACCAAAGCCACCATGAAATTCCTTCGTGTGATTTATAGAGTAAGACCTGGGTTTTGTCTACAGCCATGATCAACCAAATACAGACTTATCTATGGCCTCGAACATTTTAACGTACAAATTTTTATAGGTATGCTAGGATATTGGAAGATCTTAATTCCACACTTGGCCGAATGTCTCAAGCCATTACGCTGCCTAATAAATGAGGAGGCACAAAAGGTTTACTGGTGTGAAAGCCTTAGTGACACAAGCACAAGCCTTACAAACCATTTCATCCTCAGTAGATCATTTAAATGGGATGTTTATGTGACTGAGGAAGGAATGAACTGGACCCCCTGGCAAAGGGAGGATAAACAGTGAATACCCATTGGATTCTGGTTACAGTTATTCAAGGGGGTTGAGCAATGCTGTACTGTTAGATAAACATTTCCTTGCAGTTTAGCAGGGCTTCTTGCAAACAAAGCCTCCAGCAGGAGATATGCTGGTGGGAGGACAAATGGCTTACCCCTAAGTGTCAGGTTGATAGCCTGTTGGCCACACCCATGTTGGTAGTAACATAAAATAATACTTTGCTTAGGTGGCATACATATTTTCAACAGAAAAGACACCTTATATCCAGTCCTCTGTTGATAAAACTATAGGCCCCGTTGGTACCTGTACAATTTACAGTTGATCCTTAAACAAAACAGGGGATCGGTGCTGCTCCTCTCACCCCTGCACCGTCAAAAATTCATGTGTAACTTTTCATTCTCCAAAACCATAACTACTAATAGCTTACTGTTGAAGCCTTATTTATAAGATAAATAGTCAATTAAGACACACTTTGTATGGTATTTGTATTGTCTACTGTAGTCTCATGATAAAGTGAGTTAGAGAAAAGAAAATATTATTTAAAAATAATAAGGAAGAGAAAACATATTTACTATTTATTAAGTGAAAGTGGATCATCATAAATGTCCTCATTCTTGCCATCTTCATATGGCTAAAAAAGGAGGAAAAGGGAAAGGAGGGATTGATCTTGCTGTCTCGAGGGGCAGAGGAGGAAGTAGAGAAGGGAGGCAGGCTCTAAGTGTAACTTTTCTGACTTTGATTAAAAAGAATCCACGTATAAGTTGACTTGTGTTGTTCCAGCCCACAGTATTTAAAGGCCAACTGTACCATAGATTTAAAATTCATCCCAACACTGCCTCCAGAGAAACCCTATTGAATAAAATGAGATGGTAGCACACCAAAGGATGCATGGTACACAAATGGCTCCAGCGTATGTCAATCACCCCAATGGACTGTTGTGGCTATTCGGTTGGCCACAGATGTACTATAGGGGTGAAATCAGGAATGGGACCTAATAGCCAGTGGGCTGACTATATGAGCTGCCTGGTTAGTAATTATGAAGGAGCTACACCCAGCAACTTTGTTTACTGATTCCTTGCTGGTCATAAAAGGGCTGACACTGTCAATAATTCAAAGGGAAGTGATCAATGATTTATAAATGGGAGACTGTTATGGGAGGCAGAGATATGGACAGATATTGGCACCAATTACAAAATCAAAGGCTGATGTCACATGTTCCACATAGCACCTCACCAACAATCATCTCCTAGTAGAAATATAAAAGCAGATATCCTGGCCGTACCCAGGTCCTGGTAAGTACTTATCTCTGAAAAAGTTGATACAGCTAACACACAGGATACATTTAGAAGGAAGGTCACAGAAAGCTGCATGCTACTTGAAAGCTGGCCTCTGGAAGCTGGCTCATCAGTGTCCAAACAAGAAATAGAGGAAGCAATACAAAGTTTCCCCATCCATTGCTAGGCCTGTCCTTGGCAAGTACCAGGGATTACTGCAAGTATCAAGAGAGGAGAAAGAGTCATTGACATATGGAGATTGATTCTCTCCCTAAGAATAAGGCATACTGATATTCACTCACATGCGTAGACACTCTGAGGAGCTTCTTGCAAGATTTCCCCTGTCAAAAAATAAATGAGATCCTGACCATACAAGGTCTGCAACACTTGTAGCCAGTGTATGGTATCCCAGGAACTATTGCCAAAATGATCAAAGAACATTTCACAAGCTTCCTAATCCCTAATTGGGCACAATAGGAGGGCATCATCTGGCAATTTTATCTGCCTTACAACCCATAGACAGTAGGAGTTAAGATGAGGAAAAATGGCCTTTTAAAGGAACAAACTAAAACCTTCATAGATTTTCCCTCATTGAGAAATTGGGCTATAGTTTTAATGGAAGCTCTATCTGCTTTCAGTGAGGCCCCATTATGGGAAAAATTGCCTTATGAACATCTTGTGTATATAAGAAAACCAACAAAAGCCTTGTGGGTATGGAGGAAATCAGACACTACCTTAAGCCCAGAATTCAGTTCCACATGGAACTCCCTCCTTTTGCACTCAGTTGTCCCATGATGTGTGAACGGGAAACCCTGAGATGGGATCTGGAAAGAAAAGAGCTCTTGGGCTGGATTGGTGTCCTTCTTTCCCTAAGGCAGGAGGCTGCCACTGCCACCGACCCCCGCTTTCCTTTTCAATAAAGGGCCCAGGTAGACATTGACAATGTTGTGTCAATGCAGTGGATTTCCCTCAGCCCTATCACTGTATAGCCTACAACTTCTCCCATGCTGAGATAAGAGGTCTGGTATTGCCCTCCTGGGAAGATTCTGTGGTGACTAAGATTATTTTGGCAGGGGTGATCTAATACTGTAAGAGGGGCCCCAGGCCATTTTATGTGTTCCTAATAATTTTTGTCTTTCTGCTGGTTGTTCAAGCTGCCTTCTCCTCTGCTGTTATATCATCCCCTCTAGCACTTGCATGTCCACAGAGAATGTCTTCCTAGCCTGTCCTCAGAGCCCCTGTGAAAGGCCCATCTAGCTGCTGTTCATGGTGGTGTACGCCCCTGAGTAGCCTTGAAGGGACTGCATGATGCTCATGGTGAACTGCACTACAGAGAGAAGACAGTCTCTGTACAAACATCGATACCTAAACAACATATGGAAGTGAGTACTTCTCACATCACACAAGCAAACTTGGGTGACCAGAATGTGACACTGAGCAACTCTGGACCCAATGTAAGTTTATCCATTAAAATGTTCTGCAGGAAAGCAACTGCTAAAGCAAGAACTGTACCTTCAAGTGCCATGTGCTGGCAGTCAAGATCATACTAGCAAATGTTGGAGGTGGGGGCTTTGTGTGGCTCACTGCTGTGGCAGGGATGCTCTCCTGCATGGTGGATATCTCTTGGAAAAAACATAACCACTCTAAAGACACTCAGGTAAACAATACCAGGTACATAGGGTTCCTTCCAACTGCCTGATGCCAGCACACTGTTATACTTAAGGACAAGGATTGGTTCCCACAGACTGGTCTTTTATGCTAGGAATATACGGGATCACCCTGAATGACACTCAGTGGTTCTGTGGTACTAACTTCTAGCCTGGTTTTCCCCATGGTGGCTTGGATAGTGGACTCCCATCTTCTCATACCTGCGCTCCAGAATCTCTGACATTCTCCCTCTCTCCCTCAATGAGGCCACCTGGAAAAGTTTGTGGAGTAGGTCCATCTTTTTTATGTGGAATTACTTATGTCTATATTTGTGCCTCTGGGAGGCTTTATTAATGTCATGCAGAAGGTGGAAGTCCTTCACAGAGTTGTCTCCAGAGCTTTATATGGCATTGAGCATGGTTTGGAGGACTTCAGTATAGAAACAACCACCATAAAGAAAATGGTTCTACAGAACCAAATGCCTTTGGACATGGTGATAGCCGTGCTAGGGAGCATCTTTTCCTCTATATAAACTGAGTGTTGCATGTATAGTACAAACAAAACAGCTGAAGTTACGCAATCCCCTTTCATTTACAAAAACAGTAACAGGTAATTGATCACATGGGGGAATGACGAATGACTCTTGGTGATTTATAATAAAATTGTGATTTTTGAAATGAGGCTCTTGACGGAAAACTCTGCTAGTAAGCCTGTTAAAACTGTGATCATAGATTTTGAAACATACACCTATATTTACTGTTGATGTATGTTTTGCAGTGCTTCATAAAGTTAAAATAAAAACATTGCAGGCAATCGTACCCTTTCCTGCTGATTCAGATAATCACAGAAAATATGGCGTGTAATATTGTAAGTGCTGGTCAGAAATATGGATTGTAGGGTCCCTCAGTTGCCCTCCATTTCTTTCTTTGTCCTGACCTAGAAACATGGAGTGCCTTGAATGATCTGGAACTGAACCATTTGTATGTTTTCCGCAGCAGACCTGGACCCAGGTTAGGGCCTGGAAAACAACAGGAAATAGCCTGAGGCTCTGGTAAAGTTGTTTAGCTTGATGCCTGAAACACTAAAAGATCAAACATGTACAAAGTAGCCCAGGTCTTAGCCAGGCGTGTTGGTGCATGACTGTTATCCCAGCTACTCGGGAGGCTGAGGCAGGAGAATCACTTGAACCCGGGAGGCAGAGGCTATGGCAACTCGAGATCACGTCATTGCACTCCAGCCTGGGCAAAAAGAGCGAAACTCCATCTGAAAAAAAAAAAAAACAAAGCCCAGGTCTTAGATTTTTTAAACCCTAATGTAAACTTTATAACCCAATCCTCTCCTGATGGCCACGCCTGGGAGAACATCTTTCTCACTGTCCATCTCAAAGATTCTACAGCCTAATATATGGAAGTTCCCCGAGGACATGCCTTGGACTGCTTATCCTGGCGTTTAGTTTTTTTTTTGTTTGGAATTCCACCTCTTGGGATGGTGCGGGACAATCCTTTGTGGGAGCTTCCCTGCCACTACTTTTGGGGTGATTCTAGCCATGAGTTCAGCCAAACAAAGCAAGAGGCTTTTTGCTCTTAGGGTTTCATTACTTCTAAGCACTCTCAACAGACAGAATAGACAATATATTTATGTATCATAACCTCTGTCTCTACACATATCTACAATTTTTTTCTGTATCTATCCCTCTTTATATGTATTAAGTTAAACATAAGATCACACTGATGTCTCTTACTAATTCCACTGCGCATAATTTATCCTAGCATTACTTTCTTGGTTATAACTTCCTTCTCCAACAGTGAGAAACCTGGCTTCCACTCACCACATGCCATCCATTTACCTATTTATCCATCCTCAGTGTGCATGTATAGTGGTTCCAGAAATGTTAACCTGTATTTCCGAGAGAAACAAGTTTGCCAACTAGGGTGTTTTTGTACAATTCTTTTTGTCTGTTGTATTATACTTTCCAGTCAGAACATCATTTTCCAAATTACTTAGGTCATTTTTCTTTTATTTTTCTTTGTATAAAGTTTACCATTATTAATGTACAGTTCTGTGGGTTGGAGTCACGTATGTATCACTCCAGGATCAGACAGAAGAGTTCCTTTACTCTAAAAGTTCTCCTGTGTATCTTCTTTGAATGACCTCACTCATTTTGATCAATCGTTATCAGACAACATCCACTGAATGCTTAGATGGCTACACATATTTAGCTTTCTAATGCTAATCGAAAATTCCATCCCCTAGTTCTCCATCATATATAATAATGATAAATTTCTTATTATGATTAAAGGATTCTTTATGATCTGCTTTCTCACTCATTTGGTCTCACCTGGATTCTGCTATAAGAAATGACTGATTTTCTTTGAATAGGGCAGTTAGTCACTCCTCTCAGTATTCACACAGCACCTGAAATATACTTTTCTCCCAGCATTTGCTCCACTGAATTGTAACCATTTATGTGCATTTGTCTCCCTAACTTGAAAGCGAGTTCCTTCACAGCAGATGCCTGATATTATGCATCTCTGTCCGCAGTACCTTCTTATATATCTGGAACTTATGCACAATTCCAGGTATATAAGAAGCCCTTGTTGATTGTTGTTTAGATAAAAAGTGCATTGATGTGCCTGATGCTAGGTAGTGCTGGGGAAAAATCAGATACAAAAGCTAAAGTAATATTTGGGTCCCTGTGTCTAAAAAGTATAAGCCCCTGTGTCTAATTGTATTGACAGTCCAAACTGTCAATACAATTCAGTTATACTTAATGGCAAATGAATTACTCCATAGGAAATCTGCATTCTATTGCGACCTTTTACTCTGTAAGAACTCTGTAAGAGAGAGAAGAATGGATGCGTTAGTGTTTCCTACATAAACTTTTTTCCTATTAGCCTCTTAAAAAGAGAAGTCATATGGACTATGCCAGGGCTTGGCAACAGGTTTTCTGTTTAAAATAGAGACAAATTAGAGAGAATTTTTCTCTAAGAAATATGATGCAGAAGGAAGAATGTTTTGATTTTCAGGTTTAACGAGATTCGATTTCCTGAATGAGAAGAATAAATTGAACAAATAGAAGCTCATTTTGTTCATACTGAGTCTAATGAGGGAGGAAGACAATGAGAGAAAAAAAAAATCCCTGCTGTGTCATAACAACCTTAGGGAGGTAAGTCAGTGAGGAAGACACCCACTCATACAGATGGGAACTGGTGGAAGGCTTATCAAGTTCCAGGCTAAAACTGGTACAGTTGACTTGACTCTCAACCTCTCAGAGTGACAATGAATCTAGATCTATTATTGTGACTAACCTCTTGCCCAACCCTTTCTCTCATGCTTCAAATGCAGAACCCAGCCACATATATCTCAAGTGAGAAAATTCCTGGAGACTGTTTGCTTAATACCATTTTTTGTTCACAAAGGTCGCAGTTTATACATGTGTAGAATGAATGACCAAATCTGTCAATAACCATGTCTGAGTCATGCAGATTGGAAGTAGGCTGTTCTTAAACGTGGCTAGCTTAGAGATTCCATTTGCCTCAAAGGTGCACAAAAGATGTAGAAAAAAAATCCTCATAGGAAAAATCATTTTAGGCTGGAGTACTCAGGAAGGTTTTAGAGGGCAAGCCCATCTTTAGCTGACTCCTCAAGAGCAAGTGTAATTATGATGAGTGAAACTTTTCTAGCCAAGAGAAACTACCAGAGGTGAGATTATTAAGTATGTACAGGTCAGTGTCTACACTAGTTTGGGTGGAATAAATAGTTTTGTAAGGAGAACAAGGCATTCAAAGACTTAAAATATCCTCTGAAAGGCGAAGAAAATAGGTGAAAATATAACTTGGTAAACAAACCTAAAGCAAACCACTACATTTATTATATTGGTGAACTAAATAATAGACTAGGAAAATGGATGAGGTGCTTCCTGAAAGATTTCTTTGCTATTGACCTCAATATTATAGATTATGGGTAATATTTCTAGACTGGCCAAAATAAAGCTGCTCCAAAAGCAAAGTCAGATCTCCTTTATTGACAAGAACAGGTTGAGCCTCTCTTTCTTTTCTGAATCTCTTCAAAAAAAAGTTTCATTTGGACAATGTATGGATGTAGTGCATTCATGAATTCTTACCTCAAAACTGAAGTCTCTGGCAAGTCCATAGTTTCCAAAAAATTCTATTTTTTTGAAAATCATAGTCAAATAATTTAATTGTTTTTCCACTTGATAGCTTCACTTAGTTTTCATTTTATAAGGCAATAAATGGTTCCTAGTAGCTGAATTTACTCAGCGTATTTAGATGAACTATTTATTACGAAGTATACAGTATACAGAGAAAAATTTTTTAAAATGCACGTTTATTCTAAAATGTAACATGAAAATGATTTTTAGAAAACTCACTGCAGCATTTCCCTTTTAATAACCATGTCTCTAAATTATTTTCCAGTTCCTCAAATGTGGGAGGATTCTGTGTGTTATGTTTCAAGGTGCATGTGTGTGTTCTGGGTTGTGTATTAAAGTCCTGGTAAATATAATTATGAATGCATCAAAGGCAATTAAGCTATGTGATTTTGATTGGGTATCTTGTCAAACTGAATTAACAGCTGGCTGTAAGGGGGAAAAATCCTCCAACCACTCAAGTTTTAATTTATAGTACAACATTATTGCTATTCTTTGAAGCTGACAAATCATTTTGAATAAAGCATTATATTTCATTACATAAAATTCTATTCTTTTCTCGATACACAATGAGTTTCAACTAATATTGTGCAGAGTGACAAAGGCTGGCAGGCACAGGTGTATGCAGTTTTATAATTATTCTCATTATTATTTGCATAAACACAGAACACAGCCACATAGACTCAGGCTTTCACGTGATCCCAATGCCTTGGCATCATTCAGAAACCAGTTTCTACCTTTGTAGCTCTCTGATTTCCTTTAGACATAATCACGATTGTCCTTGGTCTAGGTGATTGCACAGCCAGCAGGTGGAAAAACACTTAGCAGAATGCTTGGCTCAAAGTAGGCACTAGATGCCTTTTTGTATAGGGCTAAGATAGGTACTAGATGCCTTTCTGTGTGAGGGACTCAGTGGGTAAACAGACTCTGACCTACAATTAAAACTTAGGCTGGGTGTATGTCTCATGACTGTAATCCCAGCACTTTGGGAGGTGGAGGTGGGAGGATCACTTGAGCCCAGCAGTTCCAGATCAGACTAGGCAAAATAGACCCTGTTTCTACAATAATAATAATAATAATAATAAAATAGCCTGGCATAGTGGCACCTGTTTATAGTCCCAGCTACTTGTGAGGTGGGAGGGTCACTTTAGCCCAGGAGTTCAAGGCTGCAGTGAGCCAAGATCACACCTCTGCACTTCAGCATGGGCAGCAGAGTGATATCCTGTCTCTGAAATAATCAAACAAACAACAACAGCTCAAAGTTGGTGCCCCAATCTCACCAATGCCAGCTTGGCAGGCTCTCTGGAGCTCTATGATGGCTTTCTGACTGCCTGACAGGCTCCAGGACCACAGTCTCTGCCCAGACTGCACCCTGCTCCCTGGTAAAACCCTCCTCCCTGGGAGCACTCAATCCCTGACCACACTCTGCTGCTGACCACACTCTGCTGGCTGACTGCCTCTGCTCTGCAGCACAGGGCACGCCTGATGACCCCTGCACCCTGCTCCATGACTGCCCTCCACTCCATGACTGCAGCCATCACCTGGCTGCATTCCACATCTGGAGTACAACCTGCTCCTTGAGGACACTGCACCCTGATTACATTCAACTTCCTAACTACACGCTGCTCCTTTCCCCTGTCTGTGCCCAGCTTCCTGACTGCAACCAGCTCCAGCTCCCAGATGGCTCTGTGATCCCCAACTATTCCCTTCTCCCTGACTACAGCCTTCTCCTGCCTGACTGACTGCGCCCTGCTCCCTGACCACACTCTACTCTTTAATTATTCTCCTCTAGTTCCTGCGCCAGGAACACACCCCGTTGCTCACTGCACTCCGCCAGCAACCACACTCTTTCCTTTTAGCCCACTCCACTTCCTGACTGTGTCAGCAACATCCCCACTGCCTTCCTGGTTTGCCCCACCCAGGCTTACATTGTTGGCCCTTTGGGCTAACCTTTCTTTCAAATTGACCCTCAAACTACCTTCCCTTGCGCTTTTTTGTCACATCTGTAATATTGATACAATTCTTATTTTATCGAGAGCCGTGGCAGTCAGATAGCAAATATTTTCAGATGTGTGGCCCATAATGTCTCTGCGGCAACTACTCAACTCCGAGGATGTCACTGTAAAGCAGCCATAGACAAGATGAAAACAAATGTGTATGGCTGAGTTCCAGTGGAGCTTTTTTTTTTGAACAATACCAGGCAGTGGGCAGGATTTGGCCCATGGATTCTAGTTTGCCAACCCCTGATCTAGAGTATCTTTTAACATCTAGTAGAAGACTTAGCATGTCCTTGCTACCATTTTACCATTTTAACTTAAAATTATCACATTCTTATATGCTTCTTCAAAAGACGAAGGAATTGTCAGATACACAATTCATACAGATTCAAGAGAGAAAAAATGGTCATCTTCTAATTACCTGATAAAGCTCCTTTGTTTTTCAGTTAATAAAAATTAAACAGTTACTAATTCACGAATCTATCCTTTTGTTTCCTAGAACAAACTTGACTTTTTGTTGATATAATTATTTTTCCTAGACTCTGCAAAGAAAAAACTTGAAACATACAACAGTTTATGTGGGCAGACTGCCTGTCAGGTAGCTAGGGACCATGTGTAAAGTCCTTTGAAAGCCTCCAGGCTGCAATGGCCTTATGATGCCTCTCTAATCTCTGGAGAACACCTGCAATTACACTGCTGATTATATCCCAATAACAATGTTTTCATTTCCACGAGGGAGACGCTACCGCAAGTTACCTAACTCTTTTTCTTTTGAGACACAGTCTTGCTCTGCCTTCCAGGTTGGAGTACAGCGGCGCCATCTCGGTTCATTGCAACTTCCATCTCCCAGGATCAAGTGATTCTCTTACCTCAGCCTTCTGAGTAGCTGGGAATACAGGTGTGCACCACTATACCTGCCTAATTTTTGTGTTTTTGTAGTGTTGGGGTTTCACATGATGGTCAGGTTGGTCTTGAAATCCTGGCCTCAAGTGATCTTCCCACCTCCGCCTCCCAAAGTGCTGAGATTACAGGAGTGAACCACCACACCCAGCCATCTAGCTTAATGTATATGTGTTTCACATCCTCTTTGAATATAAGGTTTTGATGAATTAAATACAAACAGAATATGGAAACACTTAAAGTTGTAAGTATATATGGACAAATTTTATACTTCTGAGCAAACACTCATATCAGATATAACTTTTGGATAAACTTTTGGGTTTAAATTCCAGCTTCATTATTTCCCAGCTGTAGAATCGTATGCAATTTATTCAATTCTCTAAGCCTTAGTTTTTCTACCTCTAAAATGGAACAGTAAGAGTAATAAAAGGACTGGATACATACTAAGCCTCAATAAATCTAAGTAATTATAATTATAATTACCTAAGTCTGGTGGACTGTTAGCAACTCTCTCACAAAAGTTATGCATAAGTGTGGTACTCATATGATAATGACGCCTGGCACCTTCTGGATAGTTCATAGTTTCAAATTTTTCTACTAAATTGGTTCACATATAATCACTGCACAGCTGCTGGGAACAGGTAGCCCCAATATCAGATGAGGCAATTGAACCCTTGCAAATTTGGGCGATTTTCACTAGTCTATTCAATTCTTTAGTGGTGATAGAATGAATTCCTCTCAAGAGAAATAAGTGTGTTAGAGAATCAGTTACCTAAAAGCTTTTGGGGGAAATGTATCTCTCAAAATGCTGGACTTTTGGGCCAAGAACCACTCAACCTCAGTTGTTTCTAATGAGAGCTGGAAAACGGGTGCTTTCTCTTGAAAAGGTCAGCTGGGCGCATAAAAGCTCTACATTTCCAGATGCACTGCACATACTAAACTTTCAATTATTTTTTTTGATTGATTGAGGTATAGTCCTATTCAGGTGCATATAAGCAATACCACATCTTCAGGATAAAGGAGTGAGATGAGAGGCCACAGGGGTGCTACCAACCTGATTTAGGTTAGAAAATAGCAAAGGGAAATATCATAGAAGAAGACTGTTTCAGACGCTAAAGAAAAACACAATACATTTCCTACCTTACTTTTCATCCTAAGTAGAAGACAATGGGTGCTCCTTTTCTTAACATAATATATCAGTGTGGAATAGGAAGAAGAACATGCTTGGCAGATGGCTGAGTGACGGCTATTACCCATGGGAACTATTGGAAAAGAATAAAAGATCAAACGCTTGAGAAGGTAAAGTTAAAGCCTCATATTTCAAGAATCATAGAAGCGTTGTCCTGGCTAAAGGGCTGTTGAATACAGTGGTATGAGCTCTGCTATTCACAATTCAGAGGAGCACAATTAACCTATATTTGCAGCTATCTGTCCAAGTTGGCTTTTAGATATTTTTTCTCTTTAATTCTTAACAGATAATAATAATGCCTCATTATCTGAGCTAAGAACATTCACTTCTTGAACAAAATTGGAATGTTTTAGTAAGAGAAGAAGGATAATAGCTGTTGGGGAGGCAAATAGCAGGATCTGCCACACTTAGGGTTATTTCTCAAACTAAAACTGTAGCCTCGTTTCCTGGCAGGAGACAGGGTTTGAACACTGAGTTTGAGCCAGATATTCTCTGGATATGCTTTCTAACCTAGTTAAAAGTAGGTATGTATCTGTCACTTAACCAGCAGGTAACTTTAAAACCTTTTGGTTTTTAAGTAATAAAGAATGGGCAGAGGCGAAAGGAAAGCAAACAAAAGGATGATTCTCTATTTAAACGACATGGTCGAAAGGAAGCATAAAATAAAAAGGCTTGAAGAATCACTGGTTAGAATAAAATAATAATAGCATTTAATTTTTAGAACAGTGGAAAAACTATCTAGGTGTGGGTGGATAAGGCGCACACATTTAGATGTTGGCCCAATAATTATTATCCATAATATGAGACTATTTTATTACAACAGACTCTAGAGAGACTAGATTCACTGAATAGCAACACCTAATTATATCAACAGGAATAACACTCTATTTTGCAGAGTGTGCCTGCTCCATGCACGGGTTTTTGTTCCATACTTGGGATTAGCAATACCTTAAGCATACACATTCTTTTTTATTAGAGATCTAAGAGTTGCTGAGACACACAAAGGGAATGAATCTTAGAGTCTTCTATTTTATTTAAATGACTCAATCTTTCAGACTTTTTTCCAGGGAGAAAAATGTTTCCCGTATAAATGGTGAGTTAAACTCTTTCATATATAATAACTGTTTCAAGTAACCAAATGCTTTCTAATAAATTGCCTCTTTCAAGTTAAATTATTTTCACAAAATTGTGCAGTTTTGGGTGCTTCAAGATGCAACTAGAGAATCCAAATTAAATGTGTTTAACTTGGAAACATTTCTATCTATACAGCTCTTTGGTGCCTTCTTAACTGTCCTTCAGTTTCTTTTATCCCGTTATGTCTACTTTTTCTTCATCTCATTTTCTAAGAAGCAACCAAAGCAAAAAATTGAGACTCAGTGTGATCTAGGGCAACTTATTCAGTATCTGTGAGATTCCATTTTCTTATAGTGAGATAAGAGGTGCTGCACTGGTTTGAAAGGATGGTTAGAGAAGTCACCATATATAAAATTTCTAGCATGGCCTGGAAGACAATAGGTGCTCAATAAAAGTTGATTTCTCAATCCCACCTCTTCTCTGCCCTCCACCTCTAATTTTTTGCTTTTATTCTTGAAGATGCAAAATGTCAAGTTATTCCTCTTAATTTTGGCAGACTCTATCTCTGCTTCCCTGGATGTCTCTTTGCCCCGCCTCCCACCTTTTTTTTTTACTCAGTCTCATCTTGAATACTATTGTTAAATTCAACAATGACCTGAGAGTTAAACTGAAAAAGTGATTAAGACTACAGAACAACCTCACATGGTAATATGGGAATTAAAACGTTCACAAAAATTAGACTACCAGGAATGCATTAAAACCAATCCAGAGATAATGACTTGCTGGCAGGCAGTCGGGCATCCTCAGGAGGATATTTTTCCCATGCTTATACTGGATGTGTCAGTGTTACCCACACTTGGTGCAAACACAGAGTGAAGGTCATTTTCTGCAAGGGGGAAGTGCCTGTGGCTGTTCTAAATGGGAAATGTGAAGTCACCATCCCTAAAGAACTGGAGAGAAGAGTTAGAATTATCTTAACATCTCCTCAACTAAGCTTACAGGGTTTAATGCAGGGATATATAACTCATTTGATCTCAGCAGGACAAGCTCATCAGAAATATAACATCTGTTCGCCTAATGCTCTTCTCCCTGTGTAAGTCTCATTGCCTGGTTGCTTGAAGTAAGACTTCAAATTTTCAAACAAGTGAACACAAAAATGAGCACCTGCATGCATGCACGCGTGCACACACACACATGCACATAAAACACACAAGCACAGAATGCTGGAATTATATCCCTACTTTTTGCTACCTTTTGACACTATACAAGAAAATTGTCAGTATCTGACAGGATTTTACTGCCTCCCCATTTGACCTCTTTCCTCTTACTTACCAAAACAATTTTCTTTGTATACATCCACTCATTCAAACAGTAAACAATTACTGAATTTTTTGATGCTCAGGCACTACGATAGGTAATAAAATTAAAGAGGGAAATAGACACATTCTGCCTTATTTCATGCTTGCTGTGAAACTTACTATCTAGTAGCAGATATGATCATAAGACAAATAATTACACAGAGGTAACCATTATTTTGTCTGTACAGCATACCTCTAGGTTGTGTCCTTGTCACACACATGTACTTTTTCTGGTAACAGGCTCTGCCCCCTAGATGAGTGGCCACATCTCTCTGACTGAGCCAATTACAGGACAATACTCCATTTCTCTACTTTCGGGGTTGGTCCAGGGACTGGCATGTGACTCAAACTGTCCCAAAAGAATCCTTCCTCTGAACTTTTCTGTATGGAGTGGGAAAGAGCCTAGAATCTTCTAGCCCTCATGATGCTCACCAGATAAAGAAAGTTCATTTGATTTGATTGAGAGAAAATAAAGCCAAGCAGAGGCAGGCATAAATGAGCTACAAATGGTAGAGAGAGAAATAAAATCCTACTAGGTTTACCCTTGCTTCCAGAACTCAAATCCCCAGGAGGTGACCTGGTTTCTATATTGTCTCTTTAGATTTTGGAATATGCATAGATATTGTACAATACTCATGCTGCATAATTTCATTATAATTATATTTCTGCCACTTGTAATTAAAAGTATTCTTATTAATGAAAAATGAATATAACTTTATGATTATAAATTGTGGTACATACTTTAAAGGAAATGTATAGTCCAGGGAAATATAAAACAAAGGAGGACATCTCATCTAAGTGAGCAGGGTAAACTAGGAAGTGCATTTAAGCTAAAATCTGAAGGATGAGTCTGTGCTGAACAGGGAAGAAGCGGGGGAAGGGAAAAGCAAGCCAAAGGGTCTGGTGGCAGGAAGAAGGTGGCCGTAGTGTTTGAGTTCCCGAGCAAAAGTAAGGGTGGCTGAAACTCTCATCTGCAGACCCTGATGAGCAAATATCAAAGCACCTAGATTGTTGGTGGGCTGTGTCTTTATGTCAAAGGATATACGCATTAAACCCTTCCTCGCCTGTAATCCCAGCACTTTGGGAGGCCGAGGCAGGTGGATCACGAGGTCAAGAGATCGAGACCATCCTGGTCAACACAGTGAAACCCCGTCTCTACTAAAACTACAAAAAATCAGCTGGACATGGTGGTGCGTGCCTGTAATCCCAGCTACTCAGGAGGCTGAGGCAGGAGAATTCCCTGAACCCAGGAGGCGGAGGTTGCGGTGAGCCGAGATCGCGCCATTGCACTCCAGCCTGGGTAACAAGAGCGAAACTCCGTCTCAAATAAAAAAAAAAAAAAAAAAAAAAAAAAAAAAAAAAAAAAACCACTTCCTTATGTCTGTATTACAAAGTTTGTTGGAAGGCAATTTTTACCAAACTTATGGGGAAGCTAAGTGACTCTATAACTATAAAATAAATATAAATTATAAATAAACTACAACATCAGTGGGAGACAATAGTACAGAGTGGACTTTTGTTCTATAGATACAGCCATCAGAGCAGAAGGGAGGATCCTTATGCACCACAACATTTCATTAGGACAGGAGAGTCTATCCCCTTGGGAAATAGGGGATTACCTTTCTTGAATTTAGTTTGCAAACACAAACATTTTACCAGCATCTATGGCATTCCTGAAAAAATTGTTACATCCAAAATTTCAGAAGAAAAGTATGCTTTTTAAAGATTGAAAGAAAAGAAGGCAAAAGGGGAAAATAAAGTAGAGGACATTTCACCTTAATCTACTTAAATCTCTTTTCAATACATAAAGATTTTTCTCTTTAAATTCTGGGGTCATATGGCCATAGTAATACATCAGAGGGAACAGAGGTTGGTGATAATTTAATGGGCATAGATTTATCTAGGAAGAAAAATAAACATTAACCAACAGCATTATATAAAACTTTAAGACAAAATCATAAACCCAAGCCCACTTATTATATTTTATTGCCTCACAAAAGTCATCATTGCTTATAAAAAATACAGCTTCATATAAAGGCCACAGTCATTTAAGGAATAATTTACCAATAACTTGCAGAAAAGAAGATTTAAAAAAATTATAGCAATAATATTTCATTAAAAGGTATAGCGATGTCATCATTTTAAGGTACAGGAAATCTTGCTCATTCTGGCTCAGACTATTTCCATCGATAAGAAATGACTGACTAGCTGCATGCTGAATTAAGGAACCCTTTCAATTATTACTGTTATGCATATTCCTCACACAGCTTATTAACTTCATATTTCTAGGTTCAGTGTCTATATTTAGTACTGTAATCTCCTTTATTAAACATTACTTTTAGTAAAGTAAATGAACATTTCACTAAACAATAGTTGTTAGAATTGTTTCAGTTCATTTTCCTCAATTATTTATAAAGCGACTTTTTAAAGTCACTTAAAGAATGGAAGAATCCAGGAAGCTTAGGTTTGGTTAGGGCAAAAAGAAATGGAACAAAAAGACAGGGCAAAACCTGCTGCCAGGGAAGGTGGCTGGCTTCCTTTGAAGTCTTCCTGAATATTGCTTAGTGTTGCTAATTCAGAACAATCATTAACATTAAAAAGCTTTAATTAAATGCTTAGTCCCTTGTGCTGGGTACTGCATCAATTTCACATTTTGTAGGTTATGCCCTCTGAATTGCTTTTAGTTGAAGATGGTTAGTCTTCTGAGTGGTCTACAAGGCTCTTAATCTTCTAGCCCCTGTCTAATTCTCCAGTCACCTCTTTACCAATCTTTTCACCAATTATCTTCAGGCTATGACTAATTACTTTCAGATTCTCAAACACTCCAAGCCTCTTTTTCCTTCAGGGCTTCCAAAACATTGTTTCTAGCTTATAACACCTTCCTCTCTCTCCTCTTCTTTTGCTTAACTCCAGCTCTCCCTCCATAACTCAAAGTATCTTTTTCAGGAAGCCTTATTTGATCTCACTTCTCTATATAAGCTACTGGCAATTTGTGCTTAATTCTAACATAGCCTTTTGTAGTACAATTGAACATTTCATCTTTTAAATCCTCTAGTGCCTAATATAATGCATATAATAAATACCCAACAAATATTCATTGCGTTAACAACAACAACAAAATAAATGAGGCCTAAGTAAAAAGCTATGAACCAAAAAGATATTTGTATTTCTGTTTTGTTTTTTTAATGTTGGTATCTTTTAAAAGCTCTTGGTTTCATGAATCCTTTGAACATAATTCAACTGCACTAAACTATCCATCCATTGTACTGTGAGCACTTAATTTATCTTTAGCATTACCTGTAAAAATCTATATTTAACATTAATTTTTCTCTGAAATATGCAATTCTAAAAATGCACTGTGCTCATCACTGTTAATACTATCTTGATGATGCTAATTTACACCAATTGAACAATTTGTTTCTGAAGAATGTCAGGCTACCCCATGACTCCTCAATTAATTGTCTATGTTATATATTATTCACAACCTTTTTTCCCTAGAATCCTAAAATTTTGATTTGGGGGAAGCCTAGTGGGCATCAAATTTGGGCAGAACTTTCAGTTCAAGTCCATCTAATCATCTGCTTTAAAGATCATTTTCAGACTCAAACTCCCACAGCGTAGCTTAGCTCAGTGGCAAGAGGGTAGAAAACACAAAGAAAACTATATGCACATGCAAGACATAAAATGTATCTACATTCTATCCTCCGCCCTGCAGGCTGACTTTATTTAAGTTGCCTGAGAAAAGCCAGTGCAGATTCTACTTCCGGGTTCTCTTCCACATTCACGAGCTGCACTACATTTGATAGAAAAAAGTAAATTTCTGCATCTTGGTAACAGTTAACATTTACTAAATTAGACTTTTGTCATAGTTGCTCAACCATTGTTTCTGTTTTTACCCTTATATTTGATTTGTTTTTTCTAATTTTCTAATTGCTACTTACTAATCGAATCAAAGGAGAAGTTAGTAAGACTTAACAGTTTCAGTTTAGTAAGACTAAGTGTCATTTTGAGTTTCTGCACAGGTTTGAGAAAATGATTATTTTAAAATAATTGTTTAAGGATAATTATAAATATAAAAAATCACAAGTAAGTAAGCACTACTCTACTTCTGACTTCTGTTAATCATTGAGATTTGATTTTACATTTCCTATAGAAACATGCAGGGTTTTTTTGGGCATTTATAGGGGTCAAGATTTGTGAAATGAAATACAAAATGATGCTATATGACTTTGATAGAGATTAGTCAAGTGGTACACTAATAATGGATTGGGATAGTATAACAAATATTGATGAAGGCCACTTTTCTTTAAATTAGGTAATAGAAAATAACCATTGAAATCATGGAGCCTTAGTCCTTTATTAGGTTTGAACATTGGTTGCTTGGATAAAAAGGAGAAAATACTACTATGCAAGCTGGATATTAGCCTAAATTTTAACATATGAAGCCCTTAATCAGTGCCTAGAATATAGTTTTCATATATAGCAGCTATTATCTTCATTGAAATCTGAGAGCAGTATTTATTATGTATTGCTGGGCTATTTGCAATACAATAGCTTAGTGATTTTTAAAAAATCATGCCCATGTCTATGTCCTGAATGGTATTGCCTAGGTTTTCATCTAGGGTTTTTATGGTGTTAGGTCTTAATTTCATGACTAAAACAGCAAAAGCAATGGCAACAAAAGCCAAAATAGACAAATGGGATCTAATTAAACTATAGAGCTTCTGCACAGCAAAAGAAGCTTCATTAGAGTGAACGAACCTGCAACCAACAGAATGGGAAAATTTTTTTGCAATCTACTCATCTCACAAAGGTCTAATATCCAGAATCTATAAGGAACTTAAACAAATTTTCAAGAAAAAAAACAAACAACTCTGTCAAAAAGTGGGTGAAGTATATGAACAGACACTTCTCAAAAGAAGACATTTATACAGCTAACAAACATGAAAAAAGCTCATCATCACTGGTCATTAGAGAAATGCAAATCAAAACCACACTGAGATACCATCTCATGCCAGTTAGAATGGCGATCATTAAAAAATCAGGAGACAACAGATGCTGGAGAGGATGTGGAGAAATAAGAACAGTTTTACACTGTTGGTGGGAGTGTAAATTAGTTCAACCATTGTGGAAGACAGTGTGGTGATTCCTCAAGGACCTAGAAATAGAAATTCCATTTGACCTAGCAATCCCATTACTGGGTATATAGCCAGGATTTGATTATAAATCCTTCTATTATAAAGATATACACACACGTATGTTTATTGCGGGACTGTTCACAATAGCAAAGACTTGGAACCAACCCAAATGCCCATCAGTGATAAAGAAAATGTGGCACTTATATACCATGGAATACTATGCAGCCATAAAAAAGATAAGCTAGTGTTCTTTCCAGGGACATCTGAAGCTGGAAACCATAATTCTCAGCAAACTGACACAAGAACAGAAAACCAAACACCTCATGTTCTCACTCATAAGTGGGTGTTGAACAATGAGAACATATGGACACAGGGAGGGGAACATCACACACTGGGGTCTGTTGTGGGGTGGGGGGCTAGGGAAGGGATAGCAGGGGTGGGGGCTAGAGGAGGGATAACATTATAAGAAATATCTAATGTGGATGATGGGTGATGGATGCAGAAAACCACCATGGCACGTGTGTACCTATGTAACAAACCTGCAGGTTCTGCACATGTACCCCAGAACTTAAAGTATAATAATAAAATATAAATAAATAAATAAATAAATAAATGAAAATAAAAATAAAGGAAAAAAAAATGTTCCTGAGTCACAACTCAAAGATCCCAAATCAGAGTTTTAGGAAGTAAGATCTAGGACTTTGAATTTTTTAGGAAATATCCTGAATAATTTTTATTCATGCCTTATCTGAGTCGTAGATACTGCAACTGAAAAATACAACTCAGTTTTAGTAAGGTAAGTAGAATGTATTTGGTCACAAACATCCCATGTAGCATCAAAACTTTCTCCTTACTTCTATGAGGTTATGCCTGACATTTTATATAGCCACACGATGTTGTAATTAATATAGTCATTTATGTTTTCAGGAAAACATACTGTAAATGAACAATTTCTGTGCTAATTAATTGCACTGTGGACACTTACTTCACACTGTAATAAATAATTTAAAAAATGTATTATAAGGTGACTTGATACAGTAACCTATAATATGCCTGAGTTAAAAAAAAAAAAAAAAAGCTTCGTTAGAGGTTTTGGTTTGTAATTTATATGTTTCCAAGATGTACTTTTAATCTATATACCCTGAACAATGGGTCTAGGTACTATAAAGTACAAACTCTTCAGTATAATGTCTGCTAAATGTTTTAGACTGCTCTTTTCTGACACCCAGGTGGCATCAATGTAACAGAGGTGTCATTTGGAACAGTTAATTTCTATCTGTCTTGTGGCAGTGAAAGTCTTTGTCACCTCATTGGGTGGGAGGAACTCAATTGTGAGAACTGCACAGAATTACACAACATTTTATAAACACTTCCATAATGAAATCTAGAAAGCAATTATCCCTTACATCTGCACTGGCAGTAGAAAAAAAGAAACAGTTAACATTAATGAAATTGTTAGCATTGATTGATCATTCCTTTTGGAGTCATGTTTGGTTTTAATAGACAAGAAGAAGTCTGCTATCACCGAGTTTAATAAGAGGCTCCTCCCATGCTGGTTTTACTCTTATTATAATTATTAATTTTCACACCTGTGATTGTTTGCACCCGCTAACTTCATCTTCAACTGACGGAGTCCTCAGAGGCAATTGCATCTAGAAGTGCTCAGCTGAATGTGCAATTAGCTTATTGTCTGAAAACTGCAGTACCCAGATCCTATCTTAATACAAGGAAATCTGGATGTTTTTCTCTTAAGGCTCATCAAGCCTTAAAGGTCAGTAGGGAGTTCAGGAAGCTTCTAACACCAACCCTTTCTCTCCAATTAACTTCACTTCTGAAGTATGCAAGGGGATCTAGAGTATTAATTTTAAAGACATTCTAAGTGAAATGGAGTTTTATTAAGCCAAATGCAGATCAGATTCATGTGAACCTATTTCAAGCCAAGCAGTATGATTCAAGCAGTTAAGCATCCCAGCTTCATCCCAGCTTTTAGTCACGATAGAATATCACTACTGATTTTTAAACAGAAATGTTTTGATCTAAAAGTGATTTTATTTTATTTTTTTTTTTTGAGACGGAGTTTCACTCTCGTTACCCAGGCTGGAGTGCAATGGTGCGATCTCGGCTCATCGCAACCTCCGCCTCCTGGGTTCAAGCAATTCTCCTGCCTCAACCTCCTGAGTAGCTGGGACTACAGGCACGCGCCACCATGCCCAGCTGATTTTTTGTATTTTTAGTAGAGATGGGGCTTCACCATTTTGACCAGGATGGTCTCAGTCTCGACCTCGTGATCCACCCGCCTCGGCCTCCCAAAGTGCTGGGATTACAGGCGTGAGCCACCCCCGCTGGCCCGGATCCAAAAGCTATTTTTAAGGTTACCTCAAACACTTCAATTAAACTGACCTTTGTTGAACATTTGTGTATTATGTTTTTGATTTTACACATGAGTAAAAGTTGAAATCCAGAAAGAATTATTTGTCCAAAGTCTCATAATAAAAACCTTGCAGTCTGGATTCTTAGTATCCTTCTAAACCATGCATTTAGATTTATAAAACTTATCAAAGACATAGAAGAATGTTTCCAGTGTGCCTCTGCATTATAGAATATCAAAAAATCTGTTTGGGGTTTTATTCTATTAGCTTTAGTCTTTGCACAGATTTATTGTTGGATTTCGATGACCTGTTGGGAAATACTGAATGGGATTCCCATTCAGTTGTGTTGTGCTAGGGCTGCACAACACCTCTGATTTTTTCTGAAATGTTTCTGGCTTCAACATTAACTCTTGTTTTCATGAGATTTAGGGATTTTGTATGTACATTTTATATGATCATGCCAAAACAAGTCATTTGAGAATATGAAAGCTAAAGGTGACAGTGATAAAATGTAAGTTCCAAATGGGACTTCAAAAATATTTTGTTGTGGAAGAAAATGTATGACAGTTTGAGGGGCACTTATTAACCCGGACATATTTCTGTAAAAGTTTGAGAAATTTCTTACTGAAAATATTTCTTATTATTATACTTCCTTTTTAGGGTACGTTGTTATAATCAGAAAATACATCTTAGAATGCAAAGTTTAAAATATGTGGTTACTATTGACCTGCACGTGGTGGCGCACACCTGTAATCCTAGCTGTTTGAGAGGCTGACGAATGAGGATTGCTTGAACCTAGAGGTTCAAGAGCAACCTGGTCAACAAAGGGTGACCCTGTCTCAAAACAACAACAACAACAAAATATATATTATTAACTAGCTTGCTCATACATAGGGATGAACACAGATCAATATTAGCTATAGGGAATGTTGGGTAAAGTTACCTCAGGGGTTGATATTAGAAAAAGATGTGATGTAGTTAAAAAAAATCTGAAACAATGTAAATGTTAGAAAAAGGCTCATCATTTTAGGTACTCCTAAATATTTTGAGAGTTGTGATGGGGAAGAAATAAAAGGCAAAGAGATAGGTGAAGCTTTCCTTCAGAGTCAGCTTCCTTTAGAGTCAGTCATGAGTGCACTCATGGATATAGGGTTGTGATTCTAAAATAGTTCTGGGACTTAAAATGGCATATACTCTGCCATGATTTCCAATTCAGTCAAGTAAGTAATGGGATTTATACTTGTTTATCCAAAGAAAGAGCAATCTCCTTTTTTTTCATATTTCACTAAACTTCTGTTTTTCTCTTTTATTTCCAAGGTTGGTTGATATTTGGTGGCCAGTCTCTTTAAAACACTAAAAGGCATTGTAATTCCACAGGTTTTTCAGCACATTTTCACCTTTTGCTAAAAGGCACATAAATAAAAGCTCTAAAACATTTTTCCCATTCTGTTCAACCCCACCTCACCCCATGTCTTTGATCTCATTCCATATAAAAGCCATATGCCTTAACCCAGCTGACAAGACCCTCGAAGATGGGTAGATTCATGTCTACTTCTTTCACCTTATCCCGTTGCCACTCCGCTTAATTGCTCATGATAACTCATAAAATATAGTTGCCTTTTTTTTCTCTACCACACTAAGCACATTCTTGCTTTAGGGCTTCTGCATTGGGGTTTTCTTCCCTCTGGCCTTAAGAGGCGAAAGAGTGTGGTAGACAAGAGCATGTGTTATTGAGACAGGGGATCTGGGTTCATGTCCTGGCTCAACGACTCACTTTTTACCATAACTTGGCAGGTTACTGAATCTATTTAAGCTTCACATTTTTTTTGTAAATAATTCCTATTTCATAGGATTACTGGGACTTGGGAAGGGTAATTGGATGACTATCTATAATATACTTGGAACAGTAATCAGCACATATGAACAATTTGATAAATAATAACTGTCACTATTTTTGTGTTGTTCTTATGACTATTATTATTGTTATTGACATTAACATAAAGCCTAGTTCCTTCCTGTCATTTGTGTCTCAGCTTAAATGTTACTTTTTAGTATAGACATTCCCTTAATGCCCAATTTAAAGTGCTCCCTGTTACTTTCTATATATTAACACATTTTACATAGAGAATCTTCATGGGACTTATCATTACCTGATGTTTCCTCTTGATGTACTTACTGTTACCACATAAACATCAGTGAAAACTCTGTGACAGCAGAGATCTTGTCCATTTCTTCCACTGCTGAAAACTGCCAGGCATAGTATTAATATGTACCTGTCATATTATCTGCTCAATAAATATTTGAAGAATGAAGGAACCATGTGTCTTACCCCTGAACAGTGTCCAACATTTAATAAGATTCCATATATTTGTGCTAACTGAAAAGATGGATTGGGTTGAATTGTGATTTTGTAAATTAACCACTCTTCCCAAATTAGCATTATCCACACATTCTTGGGGATACAGAACCCACTTGCACTTCTTAAGAAAAGACCATACATTTCTTTTTTCTGTTTTTTTTTTTTTTTTTTTTGTTTTTTTTTTTTTTTTTTTTTTTTTTGTTTAGTTGGAGGTCTTACTCTGTCACCCAGGCCGGAGTGCAGTGGTGCGATCTCGGCTCACTGCAGCCACCGCCTCCTGGGTTCAAGTGATTCTCCTGCCACAGCCTCCCGAGTAGCTGGGATTACAGGTGCCTGCCACCACACCCAACTAATTTTTGTATTTTTAGTGGAGACAGTGTTTCATCATGTTGGCCGGGATGGTCTCGATCTCCTGACCTTGTGATCTGCCCGTCTTGGCCTCCCAAAGTACTGGGATTACAGGCGTGAGCTACCTTGCCGGGCCGACCATACATTTCTTATACAATTTCCTCAGATTCCTTTTCAGGGTTTCTGTTTTCTACAGAGAAATGAGCATGGATTTAAAGTCAGTCAGACCTTTACCATAAAATCCAGGTTGCCTACTTTTGGGTATTTATCCAAAAGAATTGAAATGAGGATCTTGAAGAGATTAGCACTGAATAGCCCAGATGTAGGAACAACCTAAACGTCCAATGATGAATGAGTGATTAAGGAAAATTTGATATATACATACGATGGAATATTATTCAGCCTTAGAAAAGGAGGAAATCCTGCAATATGCAACAACATGAATGAACCTTGAGAACATTATACTAAGCAAAATTAGCCAGTCACAAAAAGACAAATATTCATGATTCCACTTATATGGTGTTTCTAAAATAGCCAAACTCATAGAATCAGCAAGTAGACTGGTGATTACCAGAGACTGGCTATGGGAAAAGATAAAATGGGAAATTGCTAATCAGTGGGCATAAAGTTTCAAATCTGGAAGATAACTAAGTTCTAGAGATTCGCTGTACAACATTGTACCTACAGCTAACAATATTTTATAGTACGCTTAAACATTTGTTTAGAGGATGGATCTCACGTTAAATGTTATGCTACAATAAAACAGAAAAAAATGAAAGAAATTTGCATTTAAGGTTGTCTTCAGGGAAATCAGACACCATAATTTCAGGGGTGGAACAGACAGGGATGATGACATAAAAGCCCATGATGAAGGTCAAATAGAGGTGAATGTAACTGAAGAAAGGGACAGACATTGGGACTGAGAGCCTAGAGCAGTGAGTGATTCATTTTTAGGAAAGGTAGACATCATGTAACACTTTGATCATCTTATATAAATTTTAGACTCTTCACCTGTGACGCCACACTCACTCATTTCCATAGATGGTCTAACTTCCTAGACCTGCTAGGTCCCTGATTTTAAGGATATTGGATGGCTGTTTGGCTGATTTCATCATAGTGAAGGTGGCGGGGGGCTTGGAGGAAGACACTGAAACAGGGGTCAACCTCTTTGATAAAGGCAAAATGGTATGGAGGAGGTGAAGTAATAAGGATGAAAAGGACACTATGGCTAGCGCCTCAGGGCTGAAACTTCAGGATACTTAACTGGCTTCAGGGTGTGGAGTGGAACATAAAGCTTATCTGCTGGAATTGTAAAGAACAGACATTCCTTTACAGTGGCCATTTCATGGTCTGTGGGAATTGGATAGAAAGATGTGAGACACAAAGATGATCCCAGGACTTCTTTCCCACAGATGCTACTTTCCCTCTTCATCCCTGTCGCTGTTCAGAGGGGCCTGACCAACAGCTCAGCAAAGCAAACATTGGCTATTTACCAATGACTCACAGGAACATAACAGGGAGCACCACTTTTCCATTTACCTAACCACAGAAAACAGGGAAATAAGCTCTTGTCAGTGAATGGAGAGCATCAGTGTCCATTACTCATCTGAGTGAATTTCCCTGCTGGATTAGTGATAGATTCTCTATCTGAGGTCTTGGAGTGTCCAAGAGATGAAACAGACAAAAAAGGCAAGCCAGGGAATCTGTGGGCATCACTGAACCAGAAATGGATGAGCCTATCTGGAAGATTCTGAAGAACTCAGCCAAAAAATCAAAAGGAGAAAGTGCTTGCTGTCATGTCTTATCTCAAGAACATGTTGAGCATCCAAGGATGGGTTCATAAATCACCACAACTGGTTCAGGTGCTGTCCTGGGAGTCCCTCTCCGTGCCACCACTACTTAGGGCTACTGCTTGGCACATGCCTTATGCTTAATGCCATATACTTCTGTATTATGGTTATCTGTTAACCAGTTGATTTCTTTATTAGACCCTGATTTACCTATGAGGAAAATAATTAGTGTCAGTTAGACCTGGGTTCAAATTTACACATTAATTTGTGAACTTCGGCAATTTATTTAAAGTATTTGTGCAACCTTTCTAAGCCTTACTTTCTACACCTAAAAAATTGGAATAATAAGACTGACCATAAAAATTAAGTATAAACTTTTCTATTAAGTATTCTACAAATTGATGATTATAAATAATAAAAACAATCATTATAATAACCAATGTTGTTTCAAAAATTAATATTTTAGAAAAGTCCTTTTGGGATGGAACAGAATAGTTTATAAATCACTTTTTCTAATTAAGTTCACTACTTTTTCATTAGCTGTCTAGACCCTTCTCTACTAAATTTGTTCCCACCTAGCTAGCTTCATTATTATATATCAGAGACTGTGGTTAACTTATTCTAATAAAAGTCTACTATCTATATTTATCCTTTTTTATATCCCAGCTATTTGTTTATCTCTTTTTGTTTTTGTTAAAAAATACATTCCTGAAGTGTGCCATATTCTATTCTTATTGATGGACTTTGGACATGGTTTTCTCTAAATTGGGCAGCCACCAACTCTCTGCCAACACTCCACCTTGGTTACTTTTGTTCATCCTTCATAACTCAGTGAAATTTTCACTTATCCAAGAAAGATTGCCTGTACTTCCAGGTCCTCCTGTTGTATGCTCTTTTGGGATTCTTACTTTTCTTTCACAGACTGTTCAGTTTGCAATTGCTTTGTGTCTTAGTAACCATCAAGTCAATATCTATCTCCTTTCACTCCGTAAGTCTACGAGGACAGACTCCATAGTGGATTTGCTCAGCACACTGCATAGTACGTATGAGAAAGAAGATAGTAAATTATTTGTTGAATAAAAAAAAGAACACATTTTTCTGAATTGCATTTCTGTAAATTTCTGATCATTGTTCCCATTTTACATCACTGTTTTCTTTGCATTGTTTTAGTTGAAAACAGAGATTAAGAAAAAGGTTTGTATGTAAACACAGTTGACACTTGAACATCAGAGGTGTTAGGTATATTGACCTCCTGCATAGTCAAAAATCTGTGTATAAAATATGACTCCCCCAAAACCTAAATATTACTATCCTGCTATTGACTGGAAGCCTTACTAGTAACATTCACTGTAGATCAACACATATTTGTATGTGTATGATATACTGTATTCTTACAATAAAATAAGCTAGAGAAATAAAAATATTAAGAACATCATAAGGAAGACAAAATATATTTGCTCTGTATTAAGTGGAAGTAAATCATCATAAAGGTCTTCATCCTCATTACCTTTGAGTTGAGTAGAATGAAGAGAAGGAGAAAAGGTGTTGGTTTTGCTGTCTCAGGGATGGTGGTTTATCTGTGAGTTTTTTTTTTTTTTTCCAGACTGCCACGAATCTCCAAAAAAGATTCGAATATATTTATTGAAAAGAATCTGTATATAAATGGGAACTGTGCAGATCAAATCCAAATTGTTCAAGGGTCAGCTGAAGTTTACCTGTGATTATGAGCCTCTGGAGCAGGTCAGAGGGTTAGAAAGTGTGAACAGTGATATGGCTTGGCTATTTGTCCCCCATATCTCATTTTGAGAGGTAATTCCCAGTGTTGGAGGTGGAGCCCAGTAGGAGGTATTTGGGTTTTGGGGGTGATCCCTCATGGCTTGGTGTTATCCTCATGCTAGTGAGTTCTCACAAGGCGTTGTTTAAAAGTGTGTGGCATCTCCCCGGCACTCTCTGTCTCTTGTTTCTGCTTTCACCATGTGACACGCCTGCTTCTGCTTCATCTTCCACCATGAATAATAGCTCCCTGAGGCTTCCTAAGATGCTGAGCAGATTCTGGTGCCATGCCTCCTGTACAGCCTGAAGGACCTGGAGACAATTGAACCTCTTTGTTTTTTTTTATAAATTACCCAGTCTCAAGTATTTCTTTATCCCAACACGAGAACAGCCTAACAGAGAAAATTGGTACCTGGAGTGGCTCCTAGAGCAGAAGGCTCTACAGCAGTTTCAGGCTACTGTACGGTGTAAGCTGCTCTGCCACTAGGACCATATGACTCAGCAGAGCCAATGGTGCTTGAGATGTCAGTGCCAGATAAGGATGTTGTTTGGAGCCTTTGGTTGGCCCACATAGATGAATCACAGTGAAGACCTTTACAGTTTTAGAGCAAGGCCTTACCATTTTCTGCAGATAACTACCCTCCCTTTGGTAGACATCTCTTGGCCTGTTACTGGACCTTGGTAGAAACTGAACATTTGACTATGGGTCACCAAGTTACCATGAGACCTGAACTGCTTATCACAAACTGGATGCTTTCTAAGTCATATAGCCATAAAGTTGGACATGGACAGCAGCACTCCGTCATCAAATGCAAGTGGTATAAACAGGATCAGGCTCAAGCTGGCCCTGAAGGCATGAATAACTTATGTGAAGAAGTGGCCCAAATGCCCATGGTCCCCACTCCTGCTACTATGACTTCTCTCTCCCAGGTTGTACCTATTGCCTCAAGGGGAGCTCCCTATGATCAGCTGATAGAGGAAGAAAAGACTAGGGCCTGGTTTACAGATGGCTCTGCAACTTATGCAGGCACTACCAGAAGTGGACAGCTGCAGCATTATAACCCCTTTCTGGGACCTCCTTGAAGGACACTGGTGGAGGAAAATCTTGCCACTGGCCAGAACTTCAAGCAGTGCACCTGTTTGTACATTTTGCTTGAATGGAAAAATGGCTGCACATGCAATTATGTACTGATTCATATACTGTAGCCAATGTTTGATCAGGGATTTGGAAGGAGCATGGTTGGAAACTTGCTGACAAAGAAATCTGTGGAAGAGTTATGTAGATGGACATTTCTGAGTGGTCAAAAAATGTGAAGCTGTTTGTGTCTCATGTGAATGCTCACTAAAGAGTGACCTCAGCAGAGGATGATTTTAATAATCAAGTGGATAGGATAATCTGTCCCGTGGACACCATTCAGCCTCTTTCCCCAGCCACCCCATCATCACCCAATGAGCTTATGAACAAAGTAGACATGGTGGCAGGGATGGAGGTTATGCATAGGCTCAGCAACATGGACTTCCATTCACCAAGGCTGATCTGATTATGGCCACTGTCGAGTGCCCAATCTGCCAGCGGAAGAGACCAACACTGAGTCCTCAATATAACACCATTTCTCAGATTGATCAGCTAGCTACCTAGTGGCAGGTTGGTTACATGGGACCATTTCCATCATAGAAGGGGCAGTGTTTTGGCCTTACTGGAATAGACACTTACTCCAGATTTGGATTTGTCTTTCCCACATGCAGTGCTTCTACCAAGACTACCATCCATGGACTCACAAAATGTCTTATCCTCCACCATGTTATTCCACACAGCATTACTTCTGACCAGGAAACTCACTTCACAGCCAAAGAAGTAAAGCAATGGGCTCATGTTCATGGCATTCACTGGTCTTATCATGTTTTCCATCATTCTGAAGCAGCTGGCTTTGTAGAAGTATGAAATGGCCTTTTGAAGTTACGGTTACAATGCCAACTAGGTGACAATACTTTGCAGGCTGAGGCATAGTTCTCCAGAAGGCTCTGTATGCTATGAATCAATATATGGTGCTGTTTCTCCCACAACCAAGATTCATGAGTCCAGCAGTCAAGGGGTGGAAGTATAAGCAGCGCCACTCATCATCACCCCTAGTGATCTACTAGCAAGACATTGGTTCCTGCTCCCGTGACATTACGTTCTGCTGGCCTAGAGATCTTAGTTCCAGAGGGAGGAATGCTACCACTAGGAGATAAGACAATGATTCTGTTGAACTGGAAATTAAGATTGCCACTTGGCCACTTTGGGTTCCTCCTGCCTCTACGTCAATAGGCTAAGAAGGGAGTCACAGTGTCAGCTGGAATGATTTATCTGAACTATCAAGATGAACTCAGACCGCTTCTCCACAATGGAGGTAGGAAAGAGTATGTCTGCATATGGGTAATATTTTAGGGTATTTCTTAGTATTAGCCTGCCCTGTAATTAAAGTCAATAGGAAATGACAATAACACAGTCCAGGTAGGGCTACAAAGGGCCCAGTCCCTTCAGGAATGAAGGTTTAGGTCATTCTACCAAATAAAAATCCAAGACCAGCTGAAGTGCTCATGGAAGGCAATGGGGATTCAAAATGGGTGGTAGAAAAAGTCCGTCATCCGTTCCGACCACAGAACCGGTTACAGAAACACAGGCTGCAGTTGTCATGAGTATTTGCTCATTTTTTAAAGCATACATTTATGCATATATACCCCTGTACTAAGAAAATATCTCTGTTTTATTTTCTTAATTATTCCTTTATCATGTAACACAACATTTACTGGCTTTATGTCAGCATTTGGGCATTCATTTTATGTAACATTTTATTTAGGTTAGGGATGAGTGCATTTTTGGTTGTATGAAGGATGCTTGTATGATGTTAGGTGAAATTATGACCTTATTATTGTTTTCATTTGGAGATTAAGTATGATTTAATGAGATGTGTGTGGATGCCAAGTTGACAAGGGATGGACTTGTGATGGTTAGTATTAGAGGTCAACTTGACTGGACTGAGGAATGTCTAGATGACTGGAAAAGTACTGTTTCTGGGTTTGTGAGGGTGTTGCCAGAAGAGATTGACATTTCAGTCAGTGGACTAGGAGAGAAAGAGCCACCTACAAAGTGAGTGGGCATAATCCAATCAGCTGCCAGTGTGGCTAGAACAAAGTAGGCAGAAGAAGGACCTAAGTTTGGTGGATGAGGCTTCTGGCTGTCTCCTTCTTTCCATGCCAGATGCTTGCTTCCTCCTTTCCTGCCCTTGGCTGTCAGACTGTAGGTTCTTCAGTCTTTGAACTCTGAGACTAGTACCAGTGGCCCCCCAGTGCCTCTCAAGCCTTTGGACGCAGACTGAGAGCTACACTGTTGGCTTCCCAGGTTTTGAGGCTTTCAGACTTGGACGGAGTCATTACCAACTTCTCTTTCCCCAGCTTGCAGACAGCCTATTGTGGGATTTTGCTGTGTAATCATGTGAGCCGATTCTCCCTAAGAAGCTACCTTTTATATATACACATATCCTATTGGTTCTGTCCGTCTGGAGAACCCTCACCAATACAAGCAGAAAGGGTGGAAAATCATTAGTTTTTCACTGCAATAATGACGGTTTCACACTCTAAGATTATCTGAAAAGTATTAAGAGGTGTAGCTCAAACCTGCCCAACCTAGGAACAAAAGGCACAGCATTTAATCATTTACTTTTGACCCCCATCGGCCAAGGTTGGCTCTGCAGGCATTAACTCTGCACTTGCAGGTTGCTCATGAGAAAGTTCCAACAAGGTGATCATTGACATGAAAAGGCAATGCAGTGTCAGGGAAGCCTCGGAGAAGAAAGATGCACATAGAGAAGGGATATGGTGGATGTGCTTCTAGACTACAGCTGCACAAAGCTGTCTGGGTCTGTACGGAACTCGTTGCTGTCTGAATGTAAGAGAAAGGCTGAGAGGATAAGAAGTTGTGCTGCGTCAGTTCTCTTATACAGAACCCAGCTCAACCTCTGCCCAGTGAAGCTTACACATAGTCCCTGGTGATTAATGTCGGTGTTTCATTAGTCAGTTGTTCACTCATCTCAAGATATAGATATTCCAAGCTAGTCATAAACAATCATGTCATGTGAAAAAAGATGGAAATCGAATGTAAATTAGGATAGATGGCATTGTCTGATTTTGCCTTAATACAAAGACTATCATTCTGCCATGAAAAGAAATTAGATCAGTTCAATACAATTTGTTGTTCACAGAACATCTTTGTTTAACCCTGAGTTATTAGGTTAGGTTGGAAAATAGGTTGGAAAAAATGTTTGCTGTATAATTTCATTCCCCATAGATATTTCCTTTTCGAAATACATTTTGTGAACCTACATTTTGCTTTGAGATTTAGGGAATATTTGTCTTTTTTCTTTCTGCCTTCTTACTGCATAACAGAACATTTAATTTATCTTATTAATTTTTTCCTGACTCAAAAAATAGAGTTATTTAGTTCTCAGTAATATGAATGCTATGTTACTTATATGGTTGTGGAAGCAATCCCCTTTCCTGAGGCTAGTGAAAGAGGCATCTGACTACAAATAGTCACTAAGTTGGGGAAAGTCTTCTCAGATATTCTAATCCAAAAATGTAAACCATTATGACATTCTTGGAATTCCAATTTGGTAAAAAACAACGGTTTTATTGTAAACATTATCAGTCTTAATTGTATGCATTCAGATTAAATCTTTGATTTTAAAAACATCATGTTCTAGTTTCCCTACAGAAGGACTATTAGCCATACAATATATTTTTTTCAATTTTAAAAGCTCAAATTTTAAAGGTTTTTAAAGTCTAATTATTGTTAAATACATGATTTGAAACTACTCCTATAATTGGCTAATTGTAGCCACAATCAGTGGGCTGAGAGCCCCTTTGGTAAAGGGGGGAAGAAAGTTACCTTCTCTTATAAACCATTCCAGAAAGGTAAAAGTGTTTTATTATTTTTATTCTGTTCATTGGGTTTTTGATACTTTTCTTTCACAATTCAATTCAAATTTTTTATATAATTTTGAATACTGCCTTATTCTTGAGTTATGTTTTAATAGTACAATTCTTTGTATAAATTCACTTTTGCACATTTATATTTAGTCAAGTGGCCAAAAGCCCTATAATTAGGTATCTACTAAATGTGCGTAGATTCCTACACACACACACACACACACATACACACACACACACACATACTGGGAATAGAAATTGAAGACCTGGCCCCTACTAGTAAGATATTTATACTATTATACAATATTAAACAATGTAACAAATACTGGGAAGTTAAGGGGAGACTATACTACTGTTTGAACTTAACAACGTTAAATATTGTATTTAACTAGAAAAGAATAGTTGATATTCTTTATAGCTGTAATTATCTTGTCTATTGTAAAAACACATTATGTCCATTCTGTATGTACAAATTAAATCAGTTTAATTTGTAAATGTGAATTTCAGTAAGTTCAATAGCTCTTTCCAACAGATAAAAATGAGCTCTTAATCCCATTCCCAAATTTCTTTTTTTCTTCAATATCTTTGGAAGCCTATAGTATCTCATCTGCGATGATTAAGATGCCCATTTCTATGTTATCTTTTGGCTACTACTTAAACTCCATGTAGCTCCAAAAATACAGGGATTACATTTTTATTCTACAAGAATGAATATAGAATTCATTCTTGGTCCCTCACTTAGACGTGACCTTCAGAATAAATTCAGGTGGCTTTAATATAAATGTAGTTGGTGTTCTAGAAGGTGGGGGAGAGATAAAATATTTGAAGATATAATAGCTAAATGTCTCCAAATGTGATGAACAAGATTAAATAATAGATCTGAGATGTCTCAAGATATTTAAAGAAAAGTATATCAAGATGCATCATAATCAAATTTCTGAAAACTAGCAATACAGAGGAAATCTTAAAAGCAGGAGCCAGGCAGGTTATGTAGAGAGGACCAAAGATCAGGATAACAACTGATTTCTTGTTGAAACAGAAAGCACCTGGTAGAGGTAGAGCAATACTTTTAAAGCAAAGATAAAGAAACTGTGACTGTCCACCTAGACACATATCAAGTAAAATATTTTTCAAAAATGAAGACAAAATTAAGACTTTTTCAGACATTTAAGTCTGAAAAAATTTATCACCAGCAGACTCACACTACCAGAAATGTTAACAGAAACTCTTCAAGAAGAAGACAATGATACAAGCTGGAAATGTGCATCTATACCAAGATATGAAGAATACTGAAAATGGAAATTAAGCCCTTTTTCTTATCATTGAAAGATAGTTTAAATATAATTGAATTTTTATGGAAAAGATTAACAGTGTAGTAAGTTGTTTATAAGATATGTAGAAGTAAAATGCATGAAAACAATAATGCAAAATCTTGGAGAAAAGAAAAGAATATATACTTTTGCAGGGTTCTTATGGAATACATGGAATGGTATAATAATACTCGAAGGTAGATTCAGTAAGTTAAGTATTTATGGTATAAATCCCGAAGCAACTGTAAAATAACAAAACATACAGTTATAGCAATAAGACGATGAAGGAGATTTTAAAAGTAAAATACATTCAATTGAGGAAAATAGAAAGATGAAAAAAGAACAAAAAACAGATACGGCTAACATAAAACAAATAAGTGGCACATTTAAACTTAACCGTATTAATCATCAGATTAGACATAAATGGTCTAAATACCCCATTTAAAATGGAGAGATTACCAAAGAGAATAAAAGAGCCAATTAAAATCCCAACATTCTCTTTTGTAGAAAGTGACATGCTGATTCTAAAATACATATTGATAGGCAAAAGGTCTGAACTAGGTAAAACAGCTTTGAAAAACGACAGAGTTAGGGGACCAACGGTACCCGATTTCAAAATATCTCATAGTTGTTTAGGTATTCTAAGTATTCAGTATATCCATATGAACATTAGAATTACAATCCATACGTTCATCATATACAGAAATTAATTCAAATGGATCATAAACCTTAATGTAAAATCTAAAACTCTAAAACTGTTAGAATGATGGAGGCAACCTTTGTGATCTAATGTTAGGCAGGTGGATCACAACGTCAGGAGATCAATTCCTGGCCAGTATGGTGAAATCCTGTCTCTACTAAAAATGCAATAATTAGCCAGGTGTAGTGGTGGGCGCCTGTAGTCCCAGCTCCTCAGGAGGTTGAAGCAAGATAATTGCTTGAACCCAGGACGTGGAGGTTGCAGTGAGCTGAGATTGCACGACTGCACTCCACCCTGGACGACAGAGTGAGACACTGTCTCAAAAAATAAAAAAAGAAAAATCACCCAAAAAACAAACAAACAAAAATCAAAAGCACAGTCCACAAAATAGAAAATTTATAGACTGGACTTCATCAAAATTGAAAGCTTCTGCTCTTAAAAAGAAGAAAGTTTTTTAAAACCTGAGAGAAAATATTTGCAAATCACATATCTCATAAAGACTATGTATCCAGGACATATTTTAAATGTTCTCAAGACTCAATAATGCAAACATGAATATGTTGAAATTGGACAAAAGATTTAGACAAACACTTCATCAAACAAGTTGCACTGTTGGCTAGTAGGCACACTGATATAAAAAGATGCTAACATCATTAGTCATTAGAAAAGTGCATATTAAAACTATGAGATACCACTACATATTTATTAAAATGGCTAAAATTAAAGCCTGACTATACTCAGTGTTAAGAAGAATGTAACTTACATACTGCTGGTAGGAATGCAAAATGGTGTGAGTGCTTTGGAAATCAATTTGCACTTTTCTTAGAAATTAAATAGCACTATTATAGAAGATAATTATATATACATATATATATGTATATATATATATATATGTGGGTGTGTGTGATTGATAGAAATGATTTAGTACCTTAAGTAATGGTAAGGAAATGCAAACCACTGTATAGTGATTGAAAGAAGACCGTGGTTACCTGTTGCTTATGGTCGCTTGGTGTTACAACAGCAAGAAATAACAAAGGGGCAAGAGGAAGCTTTGCACTGTGATGTATGTGTTCATTATTTTGATTTGGTAATGGTTTCACAGTTGTATATACGTAAATACAATTAACCAAATTTTGTGGTTTAAAAATGAGAGCTTTATTCTGTGTCAGTTATACCTCAATAAAACTGTTAAAAATAAAAATAGTGGTTGTAACCTTTATCCAGCATTGCTGCTGTCTCCTGCCTTGTGCTGATTATGAGATTATGACTTGTTTTGAGTTAGAATCTTTTCTCCTGATTAATGCACTCTGTAGGATAATTGAGGCCCTTGTTGATATCTGTTTGATCTCATTCAGACACCTATCCTCATTCACCAGACATACTCATACAAGTTTGGATCCCAAGAATGATTTTTGTTTAACATTTGCTACCATCTCTTTCTCCATTTCCTCCAACAAATTCATGCTCTTGTAAATTGGTGTCTGCAATTACTGTTTTTTACCTAACTCAACATGTATATCTCAGCCTTGATTAAAGATAAATTCAACACAATATCATTACTTAAGATACTAAATCATTTCTATCATTCACACACACACACACACACACACACACACACACACACACACAATTATCTTCTCTAATAGTGATAATCACCCACTCAATGGGGTCACACAGTTTTACTTTGTAATGTGTAAATTAATATCTATATGGGTTCAATGACTCATCATGCTTGCAGTTCATAGGGCCATGAAGATAGATTTCAGTCTATAAAGAGAACCCAATAAAAGTATATAGAACAAATGGAAAGAGAACTTAACCGAAACTGAGTATTCCGGGACTTCAGTTTTCTTCTTTGATGAACACATACACAAATACAATTGACTTCATATGTGTATTCATGCATGCCTGCATGCATGCACATATTCATTCACTCAACAAATAATTATCAAACACCTTCCCTGGACCAAGTGTGGTCTTAGGCTCTAGAGAAATTATGTTAAAATATTCATATCCTTATTCAGATTATTTTAGAATAAAGTAAAGTATAGAGGCATTAATCAGGTAACTATGCTATAAACTCTAAAATTGTATATGGGGCAATGCTACAAAATAAGTGTATTCTTTGTTATGAGTGTCTAAATTAGAGGTATTTGTCCTAGTTAGAGCAGTCAGGAAAGGATTTCCTGAGCAAGGAAAGGTTGACCTGAGATCTTGAAAATGAGGTGAAGTTAACCAGGCCACAAGGGGTTGCAAAAGATTTCTAGGAAGAGGAAACAGATGGGACTGGACAAATGGTCAATGGATTGGGTGTACAGTAATACACACCCTTTCCAGGCAGACCTAGTCCTCTGTACTTATTGTTTGACCAGCAAAGTTGTTGGTAAGATACTCTGTGACCCTAAAGGATAAATGAGCATCTAGATCCCTGTATAACCTCATAGAGCAAATCCCACTACTCACCCTCCAACTGCACTGGTCTTTTAAATAAGTCATATAAATGTGTATTTTATCAGGCACTGCAATTTGGGGTTGGTTGCTACAGGAGCCAGCATTAAATACTTAGGTTAAATATAGCAATAGTTTAGTTTATCTTTATACCCTTTTCCAATTGGAAAATGCTATGGTTCAAATTTAGCACTTGAATATAAATATGGTCATGTTCTTAGTTCGTATTTTGTTGAGTCTCTCAAACAAGACAGTATATACTTTATAGGTAAGTATTGTATTTCATTAATTTTTTATCCACATAATAAACAACTTAGTAAATAACAGGTAGTCAATAAATGCTTGCTACGTTATCAATCAATGGCTCTTTCTTTGTCATAGAGAAATATTATTTCTTCATTGCTCTATACTGATTTTTCACTTGCAATTTTCAACATTTGCTGAAAAAACACATTTGTATCTTGTAAGGAAACGCTTCCTATGCTTAGAGTCTTGGAGTAAATTTTTCTTATTTTTCTGAGGCTTATAATGACAAAATCTGCAATTAAGATTATGTCCATAAAATGCTGAATGATTAATAACTTTAATAACATTAAGCTGCTTTTAGTAGATTGCTAATAGCATTGGGATCAGAATATAAACCACAGCTAGTCATAATCACTTATGTTGAAAACATGTGGCTTTACATTGCATATCTTTTAAATCAAGTATAAAATTTCTTTCAGCCAAAAGGACTTAGAAAAAAATATAGCTATAAATCCAAAATGTAATTACCATGTTTGAGATTATATCAAGGATCTGAAGGCATGTGATCAATTTGGCTTAATTATATAATATAAAATCTAGCTACTAATTTTTAAAAAATACACATATAACTCTCAAGAAACTAAAGGGATTTTATGTCTAATAAGAGAAGTAAATGTATCAATTAACTGATTTTTTTTTGGTAATGTCGTTTTCATTGAGACATAGAACAAGTTCAGTTTTTTTTAACTGTGGTAAAATACATATAAACATAAAATTTACTATCTTTTTTTTTTTTTTTTTCTGAGACGTAATGTTGCTCTGTCACCCAGGCTGGAGGGCAGTGGCACGATCTTGGCTCACTGCAACCTTCACCTTCCGCGTTCAAGCGATTCTCCTGCCTCAGCCTCCTGAGTAGCTGGAACTCCAGGTGCATGCCACAATGCCCAGCTAAAATTTACTACCTTAGCCATTTTTAAGTGCTCAGTATTATTAGCTACATTTACAATGTTGTTTGCAATCAACCTTGAGAATTATTTTCAAGTAGCAAAACTAAAATTCTAGTCTCATTAAACAAAATTTTATTCTCCTATCCCTCTATACCCTGGCAGCTACCATTCTACTTTTTGGCTCTATGAAATTGACTATTTTAGAGACTTCATAAAAATGCAAACATATAGTGATTTTCTTAGCACAAATAGATTTTTTGAGAGATTATTACTCTGACTATATTTGGCAATTATTTGGTTTGGTTGGTGGTATCGATGCTAATCACTTTCTTGCTTGTCTTGTCTCCCTGAAAGATTTTTAGGGTAAAAATCACCAGTGTTGCCACCAAAAATTATATTTCCATGCTTCCCTTTTAGACATGGCATTGTTGACTGTTCTTCAAAAGGGACTGATTCAGCTTGTGCCTTTTAATCTACCGTCTTCCTCACCTTTTTTTTTTTTTTTTTTTTCAGTCGGAGTTTCGCTCTCGTTACCCAGGGTCGAGTGCAATGGCGCGATCTCGGCTCACCGCAGCCTCCGCCTCCTGGTTCAGGCAATTCTCCTGCCTCAGCCTCCTCAGTAGCTGGTATTACAGGCACGCTCCACCATGCCCAGCTGATTTTTTGTATTTTTAGTAGAGATGGGGTTTCACCGTGTTGGCCAGGATGGTCTCGATCTCTTGACCTTGTGATCCACCCGCCTCGGCCTCCCAAAGTGCTGGGATTACAGGCATAAGCCACCGCGCCCGGCCCCCTCACTTTTTTAAATTCAAATGCAGACATGATACCTGAAGGTAGAATGCTACTCTTGTTACTGGAAGGTGATAAGCATACACCAAGTGGCTGAGCAGAAGCTGCCTGATGCCTGATAGCATCATGAAATCACCATACCCGTTGCTGTCTACTTCTGGGTTTTTTTATTATGTGAGAAAAATAAGACATCTCAGACATAACATTATTTCTCACTGATTTACCGCTTTCTTCACATAGATTCATACGAAATGGATTCTTAAAATAGCATACCCAATGGTGAAAACCATGCCTTCATACATTTCAGACATATATGTGTGTATGTGTATATATGTGTGTGTGTGTATATGTGTGTGTATAATATATATATACACATATATAAAACTATATATATTATATATTACATTTATGCTATCTATATATACATAATCTTGTCATCCATGGGTTGTTGAATATGCAGCTGTATGCATGTTTCTTAGGTTAGAAATTTTAGTTGTAAATGAAGTGAAAACAGGAAGGATAAAACTCAAGTAAAATCATCTTGTTTGAATAACCATATTTCAGGGTTTTTTTTCTTTGACATAGAATAAAATACAGAAGAGAATATTGTATACTGGATCTTCTTTCAATGAAAGCTAAATAAATTGTAATAGGATATGAGAAAAACTTGTCAGGAGATATATAGATCTATATGACATTTCCTTTCTTGATAAAAGGAAACTCCAGAGGCCCAGTGGCTCTGTGCAATTCCTCAACCCCTGCCTCTTTCTAAATTCAAATAAAATCAATATTTGTTTGGAATCATTGATATCTGTGAAAAGTATAACGCTAGGTATCATTGTAAGAAAATTCTATAGCTGAGCTTCAGTCTTTGCTACCACATTGCTTTACTATGACAATCTAAATTAAATATGTGAGATACAACAAAATAGTGTTATTTGATGAGGCATTTGAGCATACATTTCATATACGATCATTTAAAAAGTATACATAATCTAACATGTAGCTTGCATTTAGTAGATTGTCAAAAGTATTTATAAATAGAATAATAAGGTGGAAATAAATTGTTCTAGGAAGCACAGTAGGGAGCAATTAATTTTGCCTGAAAGATCAAGGGTTATGGGTACTTGAACTGAGTTTAGATGACTGTGATCTTGACGACTGAATACCTTATCATTGGGGGATGGATGTGTAGAATTTTTGAAGGGCATTTAAAGCATAAACAAAATGATAAAGGTATTTAAAATAAATTGTATATTTCAAGAATGCTAAATAGTCCACTGGGACTAGTATGTATTGGGAGATGTGGACTTAAGGATAGATGGAAGTTATTTGATATTGGATTGTTTCTTCTGCAACATCTTAGATATTCTCTATGCCATGGGAAAATGTTAAAGTTTTTTCAAATAGAAGAGTGACCTAATCCTGCTTCTATTTAGAAACATTTTCTAGGGTGGTATGAGGATTCCTGGGGACTGACCATCTAGGAAACGAGAAATGACTTAGAAAAGAGATGCTGAGGGCTTCATTTAAGGTCCTATGGTTAAGATAACAAACAAAAGGTGACTACATCAAACAATAAGCGTAGAAATCTTAAGACAATGGCAAACCATTGGATGGATAGTGCAAATGGAAGGATTCATTTTAAGATGAAAATAAGTAATTTATCCTGGTTTACTAGAAAGATGAGAAGATGAGACATAATAAACCTAAAAAATACAAAGGGAGGCAAAAATTCAGAAGGGAGAATACTGAGTTCAGCTTTAGCCATGTAGTGTCAGAAGTGCCAGCAGGACATCATATATAAATGCTTGGTAGAAAAGCTTTCTCTACACTGCATGCTTTTAGGAATTCCAAACAGGATGATATTATTAACAATGCCTGTATTTTTGAAGATTTAATTTTCTAATAATAACTGTAATTGTAATAGCATTGTCAAAATACCTTGCATTTAAATAATAATTTACAAAATTTTAAATATCTTTTTTATGTATTTTCATGTAATTCTCACAATAATTCTGTAAGAATTTTGGGTCAAACATTATTATCCAAGTATTTTAGAAGAGTCAACAAAGAGTGAGAGAAATAACATTATTTATAAAAGGACAGACAGCTAAGTATATGGTGAAGCTGAACCAAAATATAAGTCTTTTGAATCCTAATTTAGATATTTTTTTCACTTTACTCTGTGACTTTGTAAACAAAAAGATAAGCAGAAAATTTTCAAACTCTTTTTGGTAAAAGCAATAGAGTATGATAGAATATACAAAGTAATATTTTGGAAAGGTTGTTGTACGTATGTAAATATAAAATAATGGGACAGTAACTATAATATGTATACATGTGTATGTATGAGTATATATGCACATACACATACAGATATATGTGTATTTCTTCATTTACTTCAACCAAAACAATACATTATAGCAGATTGGGTACAGAGGCAGAAAAAAGAATTCATCTATCATATAGATATTAAGAGACTTGAAATAATGTAAAGCAATACCACTGTTTGCACCAAATTTTATGTTTTAAAAATATACTTATTTTGTGAAACCATGTAATTAGTTTATTAACGTTATTGGTAATTAATTGCTAATCTTTTTTTGTTTGTTTGTTTCAATTGCATATAGAGTAAACATTGAAAACAAAAGCCCAGCAGGGGGTGAGGGGATTGGAGAGGGCTAACCTTAGGAGAAATACCTAATGTAGATTATGGGGGATGTGGGGGCGGGGGCGAATATAGCTGTAGCAAACCACCATGGCACGTGTATACCTATGTATCAAACCTGTGCATTCTGCACATGTACCACAGGACTTACAGTATAATAACAATAAAAAAAAGAAAACAAAATCTCAATGATGCTCTCAATTTTACTAAAGAGGCCCTGATACCAAAATACATAGAAAACATTATTATAAACTATCAGATACTTTATATGTTTATATGTAGCCATTGTTTTTAACCCTCATGACAGCATTGTGAGGGATGAGACATTATAGTTTGAGCCACAGAAAATGCACGTGACATGTATTCACACCCGGGCACTACCACTTACCAGCTGTGAATTCTAAGTAAGTTATTTAACTCCTTTGTACCTTGGTTTTATCATCACTGCAATGTGATTATGCATATGTAGCTGAGCTACCAGCAATGAATCTAAGAACTGTGCCATGGTGGACCAAAGGCAAGATGATGGAAACAGTTTACCCCAGGTGACAGGCAGTAAAGGGGTACACAAAAACTTACTAAAAGACAGGTTGCTCTTTTTTTTATCTTCATGCACCATCAATTCTAATAGATGTCAGTGATAAAATATTCTCCAAAACCTGTTGTGTTGGACCAAGTTCTAAGCAAGTTCTATCGCCTGCAGCTAGGGTGATTGAATTGTCTCACCCATACAGTCAACTATGTCCCTCTTAGATTTGCTAAAGAGGCCTCCCACTTCCAGAGCTCCCTATAGATCAGACGCCAAGGCCTCTGTTTCAGAGGCTTCCCAGTTCAACCTCTCCTTATATTCTATGCAGTTTGCTCACTGTCTTACAAAAGTTGTTCCTGACAGCACGGTCCAAAAATCCTCATGCACGTTGAACAGTCTGAGAATCTGTTTCCTAGGATATTTGACGTAAGACAAGTAACTACTTCATGATAACACAGCAGAGAATTTCAGCACCAGAAATTAAATGCTGCCAAGACTACAGTAACTGCATTAACTGGTGTCTTGTTATATAAATACAGTTCCGTGATATCTCTGATTCTTACAAAAAAAAAAAAAAAATGATGACCAGGATTTCAGTGAGGCAAGTAAGCTAGATTTTCCCTTTGGCTTATATCCAGCCAAGAACTTTGGTCACTAATGATTAAAGGAACAATGGCAACCTAGAATCTGAATAACTGACCAGAAGCCATTTTGACCAGCAAACTTCTCATTCCGCCAAAGTTCTGAATAATTACAAAGAAAGAAAGAATCTTGCTCAGGGAGTAAACTTCGACATTTCATCTCATTAGCAGAACACTTTTCCTTGATTTCCCTTTTAAAACTGTTTTCTGAGTGCCAGCTGCCAAGTCCATGCTAATTTCCCTGCAAAAACAAACGAGACTGTGATCTTGTAGACCCTGATGGTCTATCAAACCGTCAGCTAGGCCCTTGCAATGCTTCATGCAGAATGCTGGCTTTATTTCTTTTGGTTAGAAAATACATTTTCTAATATTTAAGTGGCAAGGCATTGGAATATTTATTTTTACTTTCTTCAAAATCGTAAAGAAGAAATGTTCTTTATAACACATGTGTTGCACACATAACTCCTCCCTAACAGAACTCTCTTATTTTATTTCTTTTGTATCACTCGCAGTTACTATTTTTCAGATTTATGTGTTAAACAATTTATTGTATTCCTTCCTTTATTAATATAAACTTCATGAGTGGATGGATCCATTTTATCGTTTTTAAGTTGCTAGAATAGCACATGGAACACAGTTGGTGCTGAATAAATGCTTGTTTGATAAAGGCATATCCCCAAAAGAAGTGATAGACCATAAATTAATGTGGGTCTACATTCTGAGATGCTGGTTAGAAATTTGGAACCAGGCCGGGCGCGGTGGCTCAAGCCTGTAATCCCAGCACTTTGGGAGGCCGAGGCGGGTGGATCACAAGGGCAAGAGATCGAGACCATCCTGGTCAACATGGTGAAACCCCGTCTCTACTAAAACTACAAAAAATTAGCTGGGCATGGTGGCGCGTGCCTGTAATCCCAGCTACTCAGGAGGCTGAGG